>NW_026067932.1:9541810-9571872 GCF_014885135.2 Alexandromys fortis
GGGGGGGGGGGGGGGGGGGGGGGGGGGGGGGGGGGTGAGACCAGACCTCACACCACCCCAGCAGCTATGCCTTCCCTCCACCATCAGCTCAAGTGCTCAAACTCACTAGAACGTCTACTTGCTGATTAGGCCGATTATAGGGAGCCAGTGTCTGGTTACTCAATTATCTTGGCATCAAATTGAAATAATGACCTGGCGTTTCTTATCTTTACTCTGGCAATCAAATCTCTTCTCTACCTTTGGTCAAGGCTGAGTTTTTCTTAGTTACCTATCAGTTGAAAACAGATAAAAACAAAACAAGCCAAGGAAAACAAAAATACGGCACCCTTGGTGGAAGGGTTCCCAGTATAACTCTACATGGAAGGTAAGACCATTCCCTTACAATGGGGCCTGCACAGGACAGGCTCAACAGTCAGGCGAGGGCGGGGGAGGGGCTATTACTGCCGGACAGGCTCTGGGAGGAGGAGCCACCGTCTTAGGTTGTGTACCCATTCACTGTGAAAACTCCCCCACCTCAGCTCCAAGGGATATTTCCAGTCCCATGGCCACCCAGACCCACTTGGACAAACCCTGAGAGACACAGACAAAACACAAAGACATGAATGCAGGAAAGGGATTAGGAAGGAAGAGGCCAGGTGGACAGGGAAAGGAGGAGCCGAGAGAGAGTGAGAGCAACCGTGAAGTAGGTATATACATGTATGAAACTGCCAACGAACATATTAAAAACATCTACTCCCAAGTCTAGAGCCTAGCACTCTTTACTGTCTTCCTGTTTTGTCACGCGGATTATCTGCGATGCAAAGAGTTACAGAAAAAGAAAACTGTTACTGGGGGAGTGGACTCTGCGGAGACAACCACCCTTGGCACCCTGCTCTCAGGTCCAGAGATTGCAGAAACGAGAGCAGATCCGGGGAATGCGGACCAGCCTTTACAGGAACATGTTTGTAAGCGAGACAGGAGGTGCAGCTCTGACTGAGACTAAGTCCCAAGCCTGGAACCACCCAGCACCCAGAAGTTCGAGTCAGGAGGGTCACGAATTTGTGGGTAGCCCAGGCTGGGTACGAGTTCCGGTCACCTTGTGATACATGACCAGACATGTCTAAAAACAAAATGGGGATGTAGTACTTGCCTAGCATGTCCTGGGTTCAAACCCTGCCTGAAAAAACAAACAAAAAAACCTGGGGGGGGGGAGCTGTAGTACTTACATCTACTGAACAGTGTGAGCCATTGAGGAACCCACAGCAGTCTTTTACTGTCTGAGTGTTTGGAGATGTGTACACGGAACACACAAAGCACACACTCTCCCCCTCAGTTACACTGGGTGGAAGTTACACAGCACAGGGCTCTGGAAAGGAAATATCTATTGCTAATGGAGGAAAGCTACACAACAGAGATCTCTAACTTAGTTTTTGAATAATTTTTAAAATTACTATAAAAATGCTTTTAAGACAGGGTCCTGCTGTGTAGCTCAGGCTATCTTGGAAATTTCCCAGGCTGGCCTCAAAATTCCCTTGCTATATATTCATAATTTACACTTGGGAAATTGAGTCACAGGGATCGAAGTAATATTCCCGTAGTTAACAGGTTAGTAAGGTAAGGACAGTGGACTATTCGGGGCTTTCTGACCAGTCAGCTGGTGGCACGGAAGCCGGTGCAGGTGTTCCGGGTGCTCCTGTAGCCAGCAGATAGACAGGCCAAGGGTTCCCAGGTGAACTCCCTTGGTATTATCTCCTACTAAGCAATAAGTGAAGGAATGTTTCCTGACAACCCAGATGTGCATGCCACAGCAGGCGGACTACAGTACCTGCCTCCCCACACCGTTGGCTCAGCTCTTTCCCAGTCTATGGGGTTTTGATACAAGATTCCATGTATTCCCTGGACTTGACCACATGTGCCCGCCAAACAGACTAAAAGCTTCAAAGAACAGGTAAGACACAAAGAAACGGGGTGTGAGGAGAGGAGGACTAGGAGAAAGGGGGGATACAGTGGCAGGCAGACAGACACAGGGAATGGAGAGGTCTAAATCACAGGATCCCAGGACCAAACATCAAGTGGTCATCACCACCAAGAGAAGACCTGGAATTCCCAGCCAGGAGGAAAACATGGTGACATCTAAGTGCTCAAAACATTTACCCACGGGGGAGGGGAGAGCAGACCAAATCCCTTCAAAGGCCGGCCAGTTGGAATGAATCATTTCCCTAGAGCCAACTCTCCTGACTAAATTACACTGCAGAGAAAATGAGCAAGTTTGTGCACAGTACTTTCCGACGCCTGGAATTGCTGTAGGATAATTACACGGGGCCAGTGAGATGGCTCGGCGGGTAAGGGCGTTTGCCACCGTGCCCGAAGAACTGAGTCTGGATGCCAAGGCCCACAAGGTGTAAAGTGAGGACCAACTCCTGCAAGTCGTCCTCAGCTCCTCCACTTGTGCCCAGGGGAGACACACCACACACACGCACGTGCACACACACGTAGATAAGCACATTTGAAAAATCTATACATGTGCCAGTCGGTGGTGGCACACGCCTTTACTCCCAGCACTAGGGAGGCAGAGGCAGGTGGATCTCTGTGAGTTCGAGGCCAGCCTGGTCTACAAGAGTTAGTTCCAGGACAGGCTCCAAAGCTACAGAGAAAAACAAAATCCATAAATGTTAACCATTTCAATTTAGTTCAATGACTATTTTAAAGCCATTTGCATATTATGAAAGTTTGATTCTGACTGCACAGTCTGAAATATATCTCCATCAAACTTACTTACAAAACTGGCCAAGTTTCAAAGCCTTGAAAATCTACCAATACCGAGTGTGAACTGAATTCTCTCTACTTCTCATGAAGACTTCAGAACTTCTTCCCAGTTCCCAGACCAGACAGCAAAGGAATCTTCCTTCCCGCACGGTTTCTCGCTCCAGTTCTGTGATGTCACAGTCCTGTGACTGCAGAAACGTTCTCTGGGAAGAAACTGATGTCATCCGATTCTTCCCCACACGATCTGCGGGGCATATGAACGCCCTCATTTCACTACCTGTGAGAGGGAAACCCCTTCGGTTGACTCTGGTGATTGATACACTTTAACCCACCTCACTCTCTGTCCCCAGCATCTGTACAAAGCTGCCTTTGTTAGTACTCAGAATGCCTGCTCCTGCCAGCAACCTGTTCCAGTCTTCCCACTCAAAGCAGAAATCCAGACTTACTGCTTTTATTATTGTCTGCTGTTGCTGCTGTTGTGTTGAGACAGGCTCTGGGGTCTACCAGGCTAGCCTGAACTCCTGCTCTGCCTGCTTCCAAAGGCTGGGCCTGCCCGAGAGCTCGCCATACCCAGCACCTTCCCCCGTTCTCTCTACTTGTGTTTTACTGTTTTAAAGAAGTGAATTCAGCTCTAACCCTAGCATTTCATCTGAGAAAAAAAAAATCTAATAAAACCATTTTGTCCAAGACAGTCTAACCAGAAACAGCAAAGCCGTTCCTGCTACTAGGACATGTCTTTTGTTGTTATACATTTTTGTTTGTTTGAGATAGCATCTTAGTATGTAGCCCAGGCTAGCCTGAACTTCCTGAGAACACAAGGCCAACCTGGAGTTTGGAGCAATTCTACTTCCTCTGCCTTCTGTGCCAGAATTATAGGTCTGTGATGCCACATTTCGGTCCCATGATTTTTTTTTATTTTTTGATATTTATTTGTGTGGATGTGCATGTATGTCTCTGAATGCGTGTGTATCGCATCACGTGTGTGGAGGTCAGGGAACTACTTTCAAGAGGTTGGTTCTCTCTAGCCACTGTTGGGTTCTGGGGATCTAACTCAGGTTGTCAGGTTGTGGTAAAGGACTTTACCTGTTGTTGAGATATCCCCTGGCCCCCTTTGTTTTGTTTCTGTTTTTGAGAAAAGGTCTTGCTCTGTAGCCCAGGCTGCCCTCAAACTCATGACAAGCCTCCTGCCTCAGTCTCTCCAAGTGCTGGACTTACAGAGATGAGATGAGCCAGCATAGTAGGCTCACTGTGCATATTTCAAATAACAGGATAATAAATGTCTAACACGAAACCCAATGAGCATGTGCGCCAGGCACTGAATGGTTACAAACAGGTTCAGTCCCTACTGTGCGCCAGGCACTGACTGCTTACAACGTGTGCTCAGTCCCTACTGTGAGCCAAGCACTGACTGCTTACAACGTGTGCTCAGTCCCTACTGTGCGCCAGGCATTACACTGGTTACCAGATGCCATCTGAGAAGGCAGAAGTGAGTCTGTCTTCAGACCTCCCCCATCTTGCATCAGAGAGGGGAAGGCAAACCAGGAACTTTATGAAACGGGCTCCAGTGGCAAAAACAATAGGAACTGGATTCTGGAAGACCTGGATCACCAGCCAGAAATCGGAGGTGGACGAGTGAGTTGAGAAAGACAAAGGACCTAAAGAATCTCATCAACCAGGAATCTCATCAGCCAGGTCCTGATTAGATTCAGTGGCATCCTATTTCCTCGAAGATAAACCCGAATTCCTCCAGAAGGCTAACTGAACCCCCATAACACCCCTAAACCCTTAGGGTCTGGCAGCGTCTGTGTACAACATAGTCTTGTTTTCTGCTTTACATACTTACGGAGAGAAAGAATGTCAGTATAGCCCTGACTGGCCTGGAGCCTGCTACTGGCTGGCTGGCCTCAAACTCAGAGAGGGATGTCTGCCTGCCTCCCCCTCCTTCCCACCCATCGGTTAAGCTCGGGAGAGCCCAGGGCTTTCCTTCCTGGAGTTTTTCAGGCACTACAATTTCATCTGAGTAAGTAGATGTGACCCAGCGCTGAAGAGATAGCTCCCTGAGCAAGAGGACTCATTTCTTACACAAGCATGAGGCCCTGAGTTTGAATCCCAGGCACCCACGTCAAAAAGCCGGATATGGCCACATCTGTCTCTGTAACCCCAGCCCTGTGGAGGACAGGAAAGGATGATGGCCGGGGCTTGCTACCTGCTGGCTGTTGTGTGATTTTTTTTTTTTTATGTTCTGACAAATAAAGCTTGCCTGGAGATCAGAGGGCAAAGCTAGTCACTAGTAAGCTACAGAAGCCAGGCGGTGGTGGTACACACCTTAAACCCAGCACTCGGGAAGTGGAGACAGATGAGAAGGTGGGGTGGAAACAAGATCTAAGCCATTTTTTTAAACATTTATTTATTTATTATGTATACAATATTCTGTTTGCATGTATGCCTGCAGGCCAGAAGAGGGCACCAGATGTCATTACAGATGGTTGTGAGCCACCATGTGGTTGCTGGGAATTGAACTCAGGACCTTTGGAAGAGCAATACTCTTAACCACTGAGCCATCTCTCCAGCCCAATCTAAGCCATTTTTTGAATCGAGGAACAAGAGAGAAAGGGAGCAACTGGTGGCTGTTCCTCTGGTTCTCTGACCTTCTAGATTTATCCCCCAATGTTTGACTCCTGATTCTTTATTGATTAAGATTATTGAGACTAACACTTCAATAGGCTGATGCCGGGGTTCAATGAGAGATCCTCTCTCAAGGGATATAAGGTAATGAGTAACAGAGCAAGACACCTGTTGTACAACCACACCGGCACATGCTCAAACCACACACACATATACACCAAAAATAAAAATAAAAAAAGGAAGAAGAAACCAAGGGTGGATTTAAGCTTAGTTCTCTAGTCTGGCTTTACCAGAAATGTAAGTCTCATCTGACTCCTCAAGCCCAATCTCAGTTGTTCTCCCTGGATGGGATGGTGAACTCAGGATCCTTAAGCCTCAGCCTCCAGAGCAGCTGGACCTGCAGGCATCTCCACCATACCCTGCTCGATCTCAGCTTCTGCTGCTGCTGGAGAGCTGGGGTCAATCCCAGGTGCTGGGACCTGCACCTCCAAGCAGGGCAAACACATTGCCACTGCATCACACTCTCAGGCCTGACCTCCACTTCACTGGGTTCCAGAGAGAGAGAGAGGGCTAAGTTGTATAGTGAAAAACCCCACCTTGAAGGACAGCAACCCAAGACTTTCTGCGGGTCTTAGGAGAGCTCACTGTGAAGAAGTGGGGTGAGAGAAAGAAGGCCTGAACTCTGCGCAGCCACACACACCCTTAGTCCTGGCATTAGGAAGACAGAGGCTGTCTCACAAAGAAGTCTCTTTCTCGTGGGGGAGGTCAGCCACATCTTGACTGAGATGCCTACCTCCTTCCCAACCACAAAACCTTTAGAAACCCACTGAATTGGGTGAGGAAACGCAAACTTTGTACATTTTATGAGAGAAGCGTGCGCCCACAGAAGTTGTGGTTGATGGCTAGGTAGAGTGTTAGGGGTATAAGGTCCGTATCAGCGGCAGGAACGACAGACGAGGTTTTCCCATTGAGCGAAGTGTCTCGACCTATGGCAGAGGGCGCCTGCTGTTCAGCAGGGGCGTTCTTGTTACAGACCAGAGAACTGGAGAGAGGAAGCACAGTGGATTCCAGGATGCATTGTGGATGGCAAGCTAAGGACTCTCAACTTGGTTATTGCAAGAAGAGAAGAATATTCCTGGACTTCACCTCTGTGCTGGGGCTCAGAAGAGCCGGCAAGATCTAAAAGCCTTTTAGTCTCTCTGAGATGATGTCTGCCAATATGTTGTCAGGAAGCCCTTAAATAAAGCCCTTAAATAAAGAAGCCTAGATCACAGCACCCAAGATTCAGGGTTCTGTTTCTTCCAGTATCCTGCAACACAAACACTGACATATTGCTCTGGAGAGACAACGCACTAAGAAAAACAAGGAGGAGGCTGAAGAATACAGTAAACTATGGCCAAGAGAATGAAGGAAAGCCAGGCAGTGGCGGCGCACAGCTTTAATCCCAGCACATTTAGGAGGCAGAGACAGGTGGATCTCTGTGAGTTTGAGGTCAGCCTGGTCTACAGAGTGAGTTCCAGGACAGCCAGGGCTACATAGAGAAACCCTATATTAAAAGAGAGAGAGAGAGAATATGAATGAACCCCAGGAACAGATTGCCAGGAAACATAGGCTGTCCTCACTGGGATCTTCTATTTCTGAGCCTAGTCAAAAATAAGTCTTTAAGAATATATATTAAAAAGAGTAGCAAATAGTGACTAGCCCTTGGGAGAAAGAACGAGAACTGAATTAGGAAAGAAGGGCCTCTCACTTCTCACTTGGACAATTTTTTTTGGAGTCACTACAATCTTGTCTTCCACTCATTCCTGCTTTTCTCTTCATCTTCCAAACTATGATTCCTGAAATACAGCAGGTTTTACCCAAGTCTCTAGAACATTCTTTCTGTAATTTTAATTTTCTTTTCTTTATTTCTTGTTTCTTGTTTGAGACAGGATCTCTCTACATAGCCCGGCTATCCTTGAACTCACTACACAGACCAGGCTGACCTCAAATTCAGAGCGATCCTCCTGCCTCTGCTTCCCAAGCCTGGCTAAGACAGTCTTCAAAACTTACCTGTCCCATCCCTCCTTGTTTTTTTTTTTTGTTTGTTTGTTTGTTTTTCGAGACAGGGTTTCTCTGTGGCTTTGGAGCCTGTCCTGGAACTAGCTCTGTAGACCAGGCTGGTCTCGAACTCACAGAGATCTGCCTGCCTCAGCCTCCCGAGTGCTGGGATTAAAGGCGTGCGCCACCACCGCCCGGCCTTGTCCCATCCCTCCTTAACTCAAAGTTCCTAATTCCTTAGTAGCTGGTCATGAAGAAAGGAATGTGACTAAATCCACCTACATTAAAATTAAAATAGATGGAGCAAGAGAGACGGCTTGGTGGTTAATAGTTTTCTGAGGACCCATATGGCCGCTCCCAACCACTGGGGTATCCATCCCTGCAGGCACCAGGCATGCATGTGATGCATGCACACCTGCAGGCAAAAAACTCTTAAATATAAACATTTAAAAATCAAAATAGACCATTCTAACCATTCCTATATGCATATCTATACACACACCATACATTATACATGTATACAGAGATTATCTATGTTCGTTTTTATGTATATTTAAGGTAAATAAACTTAACTACAGTAATTTCACAGAGATGAGAAGGTCCCTAGAAGTCCACTACATAAAAAGTCAACTCAGACCATCATTTCCCGGGGGCTGAGGTACAAGTGGTGGTGTGTACCTTTAATCCCAGCATTAGGAAGAAGGCAGGTGAATCTCTGGGGGTTCAAGGCCAGCCTGGTCTACAAAGTGAGTTCTAGGAGCCCTGGTCTACACACCCAGTTCCAGGATAGCCAGAGTAACATAAGAGAGACCCTGTCTCGAAAACAAAAAACAAAAAACAAACAAACAAACAAAAAAAAAACAGGGATTGATTCCCCCAACCCGTCAGTTTTCATTACCACCTACTTCCAGACAATTTGGTTTGGGGGTTTTCTTTGTAACAGGTTTCACTAGGTAACTCTGGTTGACCTTGAACTCACCAGAGACCCAATGCTGAAGTCACAGGCTTGTACCTCCGTGCCCAGCCTATGGAGAACCTTTCTCAACAAGTGGTATTGGAACTGCAAGGAGCAGAGGGGGGAGCATCTACTGGGCGTGTGGGGAACAGTCAATAACAGATCGATGCTTATACGTCCAGTGTTAAGCTCGTTAGGTCAATCAAAGCGAAAACACGGAGGTTACATATTGACATTGCCAGCTGATTTCTCCCAAAGGCAGTGAAGCATGAAACAGTTAAAGATTATCTGCTCTCTACCTTATAGGTTGTGGAACGGGATCGGGCTGTCCCTCACGCCCCTCTCATCCGTGGCTCTCCGTTATTCCGCCTTGGAAATCTTTAACCTTCTTTTCTAGAAAGCTCCTGAAATGGGGTGGCGTCTCTTTCAGCAGTAACAGAATCCCTGAATGACCAAACTTTTCAGTTTCCTGAGTCTCCCAGACAGCTCACAAATTTCGTCGTTAGCAAAGAACCTTGCCAAGTCAGTTTACTTAGAACGCCCTCCCCAGGTACGAGTTGGAGGTGGGTCCATCTCCACAGCGTTCTTCACCACAACGTCCCAGAGCCCAGGCTTGTCTTGAAGATGACTTACCCAGAGCCCCCCTCGCTGGGCCTCGCTGGGCCTCGCTGGGCCTCGCTGGGCCCTCTTCCTCTTACTAATCTATCCACTGCCCCTGCCCCTGCTCTTTCCCTATAAATTCCTGCTTAGCCACACCCCATTCAGGATTAATCCCAATCCTTCTCAGTGCCAAACCCATTGTCATGGCTACAATGGTTTGAATATAGTTCTTCTTCACCTACAGCAAGTTTCATTAATTTTTTTTTCTTTAGCAGCAATTGGGAAACAAAAGAACTTGAGCTTGGAGAAATGTCATCTCTTTTAGGAATTTTTTTTTTTTTTTTTTTTTTGGTTTTTCGAGACAGGGTTTCCCTGTAGCTTTGGAGCCTGTCCTGGAACTAGCTCTGTAGACCAGGCTGGTCTTGAACTCACAGAGATCCACCTGCCTCTGCCTCCCGAGTGCTGGGATTATCTTTTAGGAATTTTTGAAAGAAAGACCTGAGGCTGAATCTGTACACTCAGGGATCTACCATGCAGAAAGCACAGCCATGGTCATTCAGTTCCAGGTGGCTGTTAACCTCCCGGCCGGCACCTGGTGCGTGACAGTGCATGCCTGGAATCCCGGCACTTTGAAAGCAGAGGCAGGAGGATTGCTGCATGTTCAAGGCCAGCTTGGTCTACATACTGAGTTCCAGGCCAGCTAGGGCTACAGAATGAGAGAGACTTTACCTCAAAAAGCAAAACTAAGGGCGAAGGATCTCATCAAGCATTTCTTCAAAACAGATACACACTTGGCCAGTAAGCATAGGAAAGACTTTTTTTCTTTTTTTCGAGACAGGGTTTCTCTGTGTAACAGCTCTGGCTGTCCTGGAGCTCTCTCCATAGATCAGGCTGGCCTCAAACTCACAGAGATCTGCCTGCCTTTGCCTCCCAAGTGCTGGGATTAAAGGCGTGCACCACTGCCTGGAATAAAAACAGTTTTAATTCCTGGTACGAAAAGCAAATTAAAACCACGAAGTGGTACGTCCAGGCAGTGTGGCACGCCTTTAAAAGCAGAGTTCAAGGCTAGCCTGGTCTCTAAGAGGTGTTCCAGGACAGGCTCCAAAGCTACCAAGAAAGTCTAACTCGAAAATAAAACAAAACAAAACAAACAAACAAACAAAAAAACACAATGAGATATCACACCCACTATGGTGGCAAAATAAATAAATAAATAAATAAACAAAAATGACAAGTGTTAATTTAAGGCAATTGCAACTCTCACACAGTGTTTGGTGGGAGTATAAAACACTGCAACAGCTTTGATTAAAGCCTAAAAGTTTCCTTAAAAAGCAACTCCACGCCTAGGTATGCATCCAGGGGTACTGAAAACACACATCCACAAATGTTGTAGCAGGGCGATGGTGGTGCACGCCTTTAATCCCAGCACTCGGAGACAGAGGCAGTCGAATCTCTGTGAGTTCGAGACCAGCCTGGTCTACAGAGCTAGTTCCAGGACAGGCTCCAAAGCCACAGAGAAACCCTGTCTCGAAAAACCAAAAAAAAAAAAAAAAAAAAAAAAAAGTTGTAGCCGCATTATATCTAATGGCTAAAAAAGTTTTTACATGCAATTTCATAACTAGTGAATGGATTGGTAGTGACCACATCCAAATATTCATTCAACTACAAGAAAGTACAGAACACACACACACTAGCTACATGAACGAGCTTTGAAAACATGAGGCTAAGTGAAGGAAGTCAGACAAAACACACACACACACACACATTAGCTGGGTGTGGCAAAAGCCTGTGATCTCACCACTTGGGAAGTTGAGGCAAGACGACCACAAATTCAGATTAGCCTGAACTATATAGCAAGACTGCTCCCCTAAGGGAAGAGCCAAAATCTTGTCTTTAAACGGAGGAGGTGGGGAACCACAAATACCGTATGATTTCATTAGCGTCCCCAAAGGGCGAATGCATAGGAACAGAAAGGCTAGTGGTTGCCAATGGTATAGCGAGGGTATGGATTGCAACTAACAGGTACAGGTACGGGGTTTCTTTTGGAGATTACAAAAATAAAAATAAAAAATCTGGATAGTGGTGGCACTTGCAAATCTAGAAAAAGCCACTTGATGTATAGGTCAACCTAAATGCCCATTTACAAAAAAGAGGACATAGGTGTAAAATACCTAATGCAAGTAACACATACAAACATGCAGGCTCTCGCCATAAATAGACCCCGAGGCTTCTCAAATTGAGACGTATTGTACTCTCTATAGCCAAGAACGGGGTGGGACGCTGCGGAGCCCCGCGGCAGGCTCCAGGGGTGAGCATAGCCGCCTCCCAGCTTCTGCATCCGAGCTCACCTTCCTCCATCCCTGGGCGCGCGCAGCCGGTCACCGTGGCCTGCGGAGCCGGGCGCGGAGCCGGAGGGCAGCGGCCAGCAGGGTTGGGCAGAGTCGGGGCGGCCTCGGGTCCCGCCGGCCTGGGCTCCAGCGCCCGGCAGGCAGCACAGCCGCCCTTCCGACACCTAGCCACGGCTCCGTCCTCGGGGCACCGAGCCCCAGCGCGGCGACGCCCCCGGAGTCAGTCCTCCCGGCCCAGCCCCGCGGACCCGCCGCTCCTCCTCGCCGCCGCTGACAGCCGCCCGACGCCCGCGGCCACTCGCGCGCCCCGCCCCGCCCTGCGCACGCGCGCAGCCCGCCGAGCCCTCCGAGCGCCGCTGATGTGGCCGCCCGGCGGCTACCCGGATCCGCGACCGCACCCCGGCGGCCACCCTCCTGCCGCCGGCTCGCCCGCCCGTCCGCCCGCTTCGGATCCCGCTGGCAGCCTTAGCTCAGGCTTCCCCGCGCATCCTCTGGGCCGCATCCCAACCCGCGCATCCTCGGCTCACCGCTTCGTCCGCCCCGGGGCCTCCTTGGGGTCCCGTTCGCGTTCCTTGCCGATCAGGATTCGACCGAAATCCAACCGAATACGTGGGAGTCGTTGCGCGATTCTCGGAGGCCAAAGGACGGGGAGGAGACGTGAGGGCAGCGTCACGCCCTCCTAGCGCCTGGCGGGGTCAGAGCCAAGTGCACGGGCGCTGCCCAGCCGAGCCTTTTGGTTTGCCCACGCTCGAGTCTGGTAGTCGAGGTAGACATGAGCCAGAATTTGCCAAGGGAAACCGGGAGCTGTTTCAATGACGGTTTGTTAGGTACCTATTATATGCGACTCCACCACCCCACCCCACCCCACAAAGGTGTGTGAGCCCAGGACACTACAGGGGAAAGCTTCTCAGTTTGATCCTGAGCCTACTATATGGCCTCAAACCAAAGCTTTCACAGGACTGGGACAGCGGTGCTTTAGCGGTTTTTTAGGTGAACACTGGCCGATTTATCCTTGTTTTTCTTCTGAGTTAACTCAGACCTTGAACTTAACTTTGACCCCTAAGGGAGCTTCTGAATGATTCTTGGCCATCTGCAGAGTCTCTCTCTCTCTCTCTCTCTCTCTCTCTCTCTCTCTCTCTCTCTCTCTCTCTCTCTCTCTCTCCCCCTCTCCCCCTCCCCCTCCCCGCTCCCCTCCCCCTCCCTCCCTCACTCTCCTACCCTCCCTCACTCAAGCTTGGGTTTGGTGGCACCCGCCTTTATCTCAGAAGCAGGTGGTTCTCAGTAAATTCAAGTTCCAGGAAAGCCAGGGTTACAGAGTGAGACCTTGTCTTAAATGGTTGCACTCGGGAGGCAGAGGCAGCCAGATCTCAGTCGAACTCACCTTTGAGGCCAGTCTGGTCTACAGAGTTCCAGGACAGGCTCCAAAGCTACACAGAGAAACCATGTCTCAACGAACAAAAAATAAAAAAATAAAAAAAAAGAAAGAAACAAAACCAAAGTCGACAAAGTCTCCTGGCAGCCCAGACTGTCCTCAGAGTGATCTTCCTGCTTCTGCCTCTCCACACTGGGATTAAAGACCACCATTCTCCAACCTGGCCTCAAACCCTTCCCGTTCCAGAATGACAGGTATGTGCCTCTGTGCCAGCTCTAGGACGCCTCCTGAGGATTTTAGAGCACTGGTTGGTGGTGGGATTTAAGGCTGGAAAACGGATTCGCTGTTAAAAGCGGGCACTGCTCTTGCAGAGGACGCAAGATCAATTCCGGGCACCCATCTCCACAGCCCCTCCCTCGACACACACCTCCAACTGCAGTTCCTCTGGACCCAAAGCCCTCTTCTGGCTTCCACAGGCATCTACACTCACAAGGGCATACCCAACTCCTATACACATATACAATAATTTAAAATGAAAATTTAAATCTTCAGAAAAATTTTAAAATACCTTCAGGAGTGGAAGCATCACTGTGAAGAATATGGGCGCTGAGTAGACATAAACAGGAAGTCATTATTTTGGTTTTCAGTTCTATGCTAAACCCCAAAATGGAGTCACTCACCACAAACTGAAGCTGTTGGTTCCACTTTCCCAGAAACAGCTGTATGAGCTGGTCATGAAGCCGCCTCGGCCTCACCCCTTAGGCACAGACAAAGGCGACCTGATGTCGACTTTTCTGTTGTTTCCCCGTCTGCCTTACAGGGCTTCTTCCTTTCTTCAGCCCCTACCCCGCTGGAGTGCTCACTCGGTTTTGTGGCCTGACACATGACCCAATTTTACACTCAGAAGCCAATCAAAACCGTCAAAGTAAATGGTTGTAGTTCTTTCCTTGGTAAAGTCAGCAATTCTCTGGCGTTTCCAGATGTCTTTGTTTTAACTACTGTCTTAAGTCAGGGTTTTATTGCTGTGAAGAGACACCATGACCGCCACAACTCTAATAAAGGAAAACATTTAAGTGAGGCTGCTTACAGTTCAGAGGTTAAATCCATTATCGCCACGGCAGGACGCAGGCGTGCAGGAAGAAATGGTGTTGAAAAAAGAGCTGAGATTTCTTCATCCAGATCACATTGGGCATGGTTTGAGCATCAGAGACCCCAAAGCCCGCCCCCAAGGACACTTGCTCCAAGAGGGCCACACCTCCTAATAGTGCCACTCCCTATGGGCCTACAGGGCCATTTTTATGAGTTACCATGGCCTAGGGAGCACAGATCCATTTCCTTAAATGACACGTTCAACTAGAAGGGGTTACATACATTTCTGTAGTCAGTAGGAACCGAAACGCACAAAGCAATGCATTTACCAATAAATGTGGACCATCAGAGCCCTGGGCTCCAGCACAGCAGGCAAACCCCTCTCAGACGTCATCTCAGAGCATTCCCAGCTGTGGAGTTAGCTGTCCAGGGGGTAGAGGTCGGCTAAGCCCTGTGGTAGAGTCTGAGACGTTTGTACACACACGTCTGTGCCATACAGATCTCATTTGAGCTAAAGCACACAGGATTTGTTCTATTTTAATTTGTGTTAACACTTGATTTCAAGTTGCATTCACCTTCTACAAATGCCATGATTTAATTTTTCTTATGGATTGAGTGTGTGGGTGGGCACATGTGCATACATGCCTCTTGACAGCCTTTTTTTCTGAGACAGGGTCTCTGAACCAACCTGAAGCTTGCTGGTCTAGCTACCGTGGTATGCTTGTTAGTTGTTGGGTGTTAGATCACCCTGACACAAACTAGGGTCATCTGAGGAGAGGGAACCTCAAGATGTCTCCATCAGGTTTGCCTCTTGGCAAAGCTGTGAGGAATTTTCCTGATTGATGGGAAGCAAATGAGAAAACAGGGTTCTTCCATGGCCTCTGCTTCAGGCCCAGTCCCCAGGTCCCAACCGTGGTTGAGTCCCTGGATTTCCTCCATGGCAGACTGTGATTGAGATCTGTCAGCCTAACAAGCCCGTTCTTCCCCAGCTGATGTGTGTTCCCCCACCCCATAGCAACAGAAAGTAAACTAAATACCTAGCTAATCGTGGGGGGTGTTGAGATCTGGTTGAAATCTGTCTGTCCTAAATGCTGCCTGAGTGTTGGGATGTTGGGAAGTTGGGAACAGACCCAAAGCACCTTGTCCAAATTGCTGCCATTTTGACTTCAGACTCCATTGTACCTGTACGGTGAAAGTTAAGGTTCCCAAGCCCTAGGGGAGTCAGGATCTTTCCAGTAGCTGACCCACCTTCTCCTTAGACCACAGAAATAGTCATTGTGCACCTTTGGTTCTCTGGAAACATCACGGCTATTCCTAACAGAAAGAACAAACCAATCTAATTGGCTGGACTGAAAAGCTTGCATTGTATGTCGATTGACAGGGAGGGAACACTTTAGGAAAGCCCCTAATCTTTGAATTCTGATGGGTGAAAAATTGTAACTGAAACTTGGCAACAAACGTTTACGATTCTTTTAAATTTATTTGTTATGTATGTAGTGTTCTGGGCACCAGATCTCATTATAGATGGGTGTGAGCCACCATGTGGTTTCTGGGAATTGAACTCAGGACCTCCGGAATAGCAGTCAGTTCTCTTAACCTCTGAGCCATCTCTCCAGCCCCATTTATGATTTTTTTTATGCTTAAATACTTGCTTCAACAGGCATTTGGAGTCACAGATCAACTCCCAATTCTGTTCTGTGACCCTGATTGATCAGTCCCTCCTCCCCGCTCCCCTTTTTGTGCTGCCCTGCATTAAACCTTGCTTTTCAGTAACCTTGTGTGTCTGCTTGGGTTGATTCAGAGCCTGGGACCCCAACAGGGACACGCTGCAATGGCTGTCTGGCTTCTATGTGGGTGCTGAGGATTTGAACATGGGTCCTTTTGCTTTCACATGCTTAGCACGATTGACCTACTGAGCCATCTCCTTAGCCCCTTGTTTTGTTGTTTTGGGGTAGCATTTCTATATGTATCATATACTAGGCTTGTCTTAAACTTGTGGCAATCCTCCTGCTTCAACTTCCAAGATACTGGGATCACAGATGAGAACTACAATGGCTGTCCCATGAAAAGTTTCATACTCAGAATGTTAGATGAGATACAGAGTTAAGATCAGTAGCTATTGGGGCTGGAGAGATGGCTCAGCAGTTAAGAGCCCTGGCTAGAACTGGGTTCAGTTCCCAGCAACCACATGGGAGCTTACAACTGTCTGTAACTCCAGTTCTAGGAGATCTGATACCTTCACACCAATTCACATAAAGTGAAATTAAAGAAAAAAAAGATAATTGGCTATTAAAAGGCTAAGACATCTCAAAATAAGTTTGACTTTTGACTTACAATGTTGGTTCTCTTTGGAATCACAGGAATTGTGACTTTCTAGCAACCAAGGCCAAGCCCTCTACAGGAATGTTACTTTGGAGATAGCTTCTTCAGAGAACTTTTGTTCACTAGGAAGTCGGAAGGACAATTTGAGTTGCTTTGGGTGTGCTGAGTTTAATGTCACTAAAGTCCAAGTGTTGAATATGTGGTTGGACGGTGAGCCTGGGACTCAAAGGCTTCATGACACTAGCTAGTGCTCTGCTGAGCTCGACTCCCAGAAGAGAGAGTCAGCCTAAGATGGAGTAATCTTTAAAGAGAGCAGATACGGGGACTTGCCTGTGAAGACGTGACTTCTAAACTTTAGAGAAGGCCTGAGCAAGGGAGCACTGAGACTCACAGAATTAGATACTGGGAAGAAACTGTTTTGTCCACCCTATGAAGATGACGTTATAAAGAGAAGAGTTAGGAGTAAATGCTTGCTCAAAGACAAATTCTTTTTTGTTTTGTTTTGGTTTTTTTTTGTGTGTGTGTGTGTTTCAAGACAAGGTTTCTCTGTAGCTTTTGTGCCTATCCTGGAACTAGCTCTTGTAGACCAGGCTGGTCTCGAACTCACAGAGATCCGCCTCCCGAGTGCTAGGATTAAAGGCATGCGCCACCACCGCCCAGCGTTGAAAGACAAATTCTTGATCTTCCCCCTGAGATGTCTGTGAATAGCTCCGATGCTCACTGAGTCTAGAACTATAATGTGCAGCAGGGGAAACGGACGGCCCAGCTGGCCCGATGAGTCCCACCCAAGTGTCAGGACCTGAGCCACGATACCCAGAACCCAAGTGAAAAGCTGGGCATAGAGCTGGAGAGGTGGGTCAGTCCTGGCTTGATTCCCAGCATTCACTTGGCAGCTCACACTGTATGTAACTTCAGTTCCTAGGATCAAATGCCCTGGTCCAGTCTCCTTGAGCACTGCACACAGTGGTACACATACATACATGTTGGCCAAACATTCAGACACATATAATCACATTAAGTAAATCTTTTTTCTTTCTTTTAAAGAAAGCTGGACACCTGTAGCATGCACTTCTGCCTCCAGTGCCAGTAAACTGGGAGGTAGAGATAGGTAGAGCACCAAAAGCTCAACAGGCAGGCAGTTTAGCCCACTTGGCAAAGCTCCAAGCCAACGTGAGACTCTGACTCATACAAAAAGTGGAAGGTGTCCAAGACATGTCACCTGAGGCTGGACTCTGCCCTCCGTGTGCACACATGTGCCATGTGTTTGCACACAAAGAACTGGGGTGAACTGCTTGAGAGTGATCCCCAAACCATGCAAAATACCCCCGAAGCAGAAACATTAGGGAACACTATCATTCAAACGTCACACAGCCCGAGCAGCAAAAGACCCAAACTTTCTGCCCCCATTATCACTACTGTTCCTGCAGCTTTCGATTATTTACGTGGGTGTTTGAATGAAAAAAGTGATAAGAAAAGGGCAGCTCTGCTAGTGCAAGAAACCCAAATAGGTCGAATAAAACAAAATCAAAATGCCCGTCATTTTATTAAGATGCTCTTGAGTGGCCGAGCACATGGCGGGGAGACAGGACACCAGGGAGCACATGCAGACCTAAAACCAGGTGTTTCTCCTCTGGGAGCTCACTTAAATACCCTGTGGGAGTAGTCCTGACCCTTCCCTGGGGGCGGGGCATGCTGGGATTTGAAGTCCAGAGCAAAGCAACACTCAGGCCAGGAACTGGGGACTATGCTCAAAACTTAAGAAAAAGAAATCAGAAAAGGAAGGAGATGATTGCTCCTAGATGAGGCGGAGAAGGTTTACTGTGGATGTAAAGGAGAGCCTAATCAGAGACAGGGACATCTGGGAGAGTCTGGAGTGGACACGGCCAGACTGAGCTGGGCCATAGCTAGAAAAGGGGGAGGGGAGAGGAACCCCTGACCAAGAGGGGTGGCCTGGGCCAAGAGAGTAGAGTGTAGACCGAAAGGGCCAGGTAACCAAAATGGCTGGATTATATAGGTAAGGGCAGCATGGGGAAGGGCAGCCCAGTCAATGGGCTGGAGAAGTTTAGGGTAGGGGCCAGCCATACCTGTCACAGGTAGGGACTGAGGGATGCTAGGAGAACTTGGTGGCCAGTGTCTGCTTTGATACGTTAATGACCATCTCAGCCATTTGTCCACAGTTTGAGACCTAACATCCCAGCTTCTTGTTGATGATAAAGGGTATGGGGTGATGACATCTTTTCTATAACTGCTTCCTGCCGACACCGGGGTGTTGTTGTTGGGGTACAAGAAAGCCAGAATGCTGGCTAAGGCTGGAAAGAGGGAGGGAGGAGTGGAGGCTGCTTTGCTTGCTGTCCAGGCTCTGCAGGACTAACTGGGCTAGGGAAGTGCAGGCGGTGTTGGAGCAGTTTGTGAGGCTGGACTTCCTGGGGCTAGACACTTTGGAGCCATCCGAGATGTAGATTCCATGGGAACACGGAGAACTGGCATGTGGCCGGTACAGTCTGTGGTTGATCTGAAAGCTGCTGGGACTGATGACCACAGACAGACATGGTTAAGGAGTTTAGCCGAAACTTTTTATCTTGCATGTACATTTGAAATGTTTCAGCCAGGCGTTAGTGGCACACGCCTTTAATCCCAGCACTCGGGAGGCAGAGGCAGGCGGATCTCTGTGAGTTCGAGGCCAGCCTGGTCTACAAGAGCTAGTGCCAGGATAGGCTCCAAAGCTACAGAGAAACCCTGTCTCGAAAAACCAAAAAAAAAAAAAAAAAAAAAAAAAAAAAAAGAAAAGAAAAGAAAAAAGAGAGATGGTGATGTCACATGGGTCACATGGCACATTTTTTGTAAAGTGCACTAGGGCCTCGTGCTCACAGAGAAGCACGGAGTGAACCGGGAATTTTAATGTCAATGGAGGAGATAAAATCAAATACCTGCTGTACACCGTCCAGAAAGTTAGAGTGGAGGTTGTTAAGAACCTGGTGACCTTTCTTTTTGCTCTCTGAAGGGACAGACCTCACTATAATTCCCCAGATGATTATCCCAGACTCTTCCCTCCCTAGACCTTTATCCACCCTTAGGGGAGGCGTCACCTTCCTCCGAGGCCTGCTGACCTCTGTGACCTCTGTGACCTCAACAGAGACAGCAGTAGAGTCTAGGTCTTTTAACTGTGGAGCCCACTCTCATGGTCACATGAACTTTGTAAAAGAGTTTCTGTGTAGTCGTACCTGAAGCCTTATTGTACACCTGGAATTGGAATTATGGGAAATTTGTTGCATGGAGACCCTTTTCCAAATTATATTGAATTTAAATATGCCTACAATAAACTGCCTGGTATTAGGCTCCCCCAAATCTGATCAAGACTGATAAAGACAACCTGCAAAAGGTTTTCATTCTCATCTCTTTGAGCAGTTCACTTCCCTGCCCGACACCTGCGGAATCCCCTCACTCTTTAACCTTTAGTAAAGGTGGCTGACAGGCACATGGTTGCTTCCATACTGATGAGGTCGTCAGCCAAGATGCCAGAGAGCCACATGGTTGCTATTTAAAAACATCTGATTTCCTAAACAGGAGTAGAATCTAAGTTATATACACAGTGTATTCCAGACAAGAGTTGAATCACATATATACAAAAGTATAGATTTTTATTATTTATTTATTTATTTATTTTGGTTTTTCAAGAGAGGGTTTTTTTCTGTAGTTTTGGAGCCTGTCCTGGAACTAGCTCTTGTAGACCAAGCTGGCCTCGAACTCACAAAGATCCGCCTGCCTCTGCCTCCTGAGTGCTGGGATTAAAGGCGTGTGCCACCACCGCCCGGTTTTAGATTTTTAATTATAAACCTTTTGTTATGAGTTTAAATCCAAATTTTGTTACAGATTTTGTAGCTTTTAAACCATTCCAAAAGAATTTGAAAATGCTGAGATAGAGTTTACACATAGTCTTAAGAGATTTTTTTGATGTTGGGCGGTGGTGGCCCATGCCTTTAATTCCAGCACTTGGGAGGCAGAGGCAGGTGAATCTCTGTGAGTTTGAGGCCAGCCTGGTCTACAGAGTGAGTTCCAGGACAGCCAGGGTTGCACAGAGAAACCCTGTGTCAAAGAAACCAACAAACAGCAGGAAGCAGAGCCTTAGCGACAAGAGACTTTGGGAGTGCAGAGCGGAGTGAGTTTAGGTGTAATACATTTGGAGATCATTTGTGCCGTGGTTATGATTTGTGAGAACTCAGAAATCAAGTCTGCCAGTTTTGGGCCACTAATCTGTACTGAGGCCAAGATGTAGTAATAAAACCTGAGTCAGAGGGGGAAGAGAGAACCTGGAGGAGATTCTTGTAAAAGCTCCAAGAGGGAGCTAAGAATAGAAGCTGGGGGGTGGGGGGTGAGGGGGTGAGTTAGGAGGGAATCAGAAAAGCTCTAAAGGGCTAGCAGAAGCTTTAGGAGAGAGTTGAGAAGCTGTGGGCCTGCAGTTTCTAGAGGGAAGAGGTAAGGAAACTCGTGAATGTATGGGGCACAGGAAGGCACCCAGAGAGGAAGAGCAAGGAGCTCAGAGTGGGAGGAAGCAAGGAAAAGGGTCCCAGGCTACTGTAGGCCTGACACAGCTCCTGGAGGAGAGCTGAAGTGGATAAAGTGTTATTGTGACAAGATTTCCATGGGGTAGGACTGGAGAGTTGGCTCAGGGGTTAAGAGCACTGGCTGCTCTTCTAGAGGTTCTAAGTTCAATCCCCAGCAACCACAAGGTGATCCACACCATCTGTAATGGCATTTGGTGCCCTCTTCTGGTGCGTAGGCTTACATGACAGAATACTGAATACATAATAAATCTAAAAAAATAAAAGTAGGGGCTGGAGAGATGGCTCAGTGGTTAAGAGCATTGCCTGCTCTTCCAAAGGTCCTGAGTTCAATTCCCAGCAACCACATGGTGGCTCACAACCATCTGTAATGAGGTCTGGTGCCCTCTTCTGGCCTGCAGACATACACACAGACAGAATATTGTATATATAATAAATAAATAAATAAATAAATAAATATTAAAAAAAATAAAAGTAAAGGGAAATAAAAGAAAAAGAATTTCAGGGCATCCCCAAGCAGAATGGGGAACTTGTCAGAGAGAAAAATGTTCCAAATCACAGAGGAAAAGTGTCCCTTGTCCTTGTAACCGGAGCCCTGTGAGGACCTGATCTGTTCTGTTCATACCCTCAGAGAGTCAGATGGACAGCTTGGTTCGAAATGGCCAGGCTCCTTGGGAGGGAACTCGTTTATGACACTCCCCCAGGTTACGGCACCAGATTAATGGGGGGAAAAAAGAAGAAGAAATAAAAAAGTAAAGGACATGACTGCTCCTGGGTACGGTAGAGGAGAAGGTTTGCTGTAGACAAAGGGAGACATAATCAGAGGCAGGGACATCTGGGAGAGTCCAGAGTCGACATGGCCACACTGACCCAGGTCATGCTAGGAGAGGGGAAAGGAGCTGCGGACCACGAGGCTGGCCTCGGTCAAGATGGTAAAAGGTAGAACCAAAAAGGGCCAGGTAACCAAAATGGCTGGATTATATAGTGAAGGGCTGCTGGGGGGAGGGCAGCCCAGTCCATGGGCTGGAGAAGTTTAGGGTAGGGGGCGGAGTATGCCAGCCATACCCAGTCACAGATAGGGACTGGGGGATGCCGGATGAACTTGGTGGCCAGCATCTGCTTTGATATGTTAACGGGCATCTCATTTAGTCATCTGTCCAGGGTTTAAGCCCAACAGTGTTCAACAAGTATACAACAGGTTGGTACTACAAGACTCCTGTTTGCCAAGCACATGCCATCATTCCTCCATCTACAGGTCTTTATTAAATACTTAATTAAATGTGGTTTTCCATCCTCTGCTCTGGGACTACAGCCCTGGCTTCACTCATGGAAAAACAAGTCAGTGTCTGTCTCCCAGGATTCCCGTTCAAGTGAGAAAATACAAACAATTAAAAAATATTTACCTGTGGGATGGCCAGTAAAGATGCTTGTCACCAAGTCTGACAACCTGAGTTCGGTCCCCAGGCAGGATATACTTGGTAGAAAGAGAGAACCAGCTCCTTCAAGCTGTCCTCTGATCTCCACGCATGTTCTATGGCGCATCCACACCCATGCACACACATAGATTTAAGACAAATTCTAATTATATCTAGTGATAGTGATAGTGATAATGGCAAAGAAATTAGTCCATCAGGTGTGCAGAAGGCAGGCAGATCTCTGGGAGTTCCAGACCAGGCTAGTCTACAGAGTGAGTTCCAGGACTATACAGTGAGACCTTGTCATCTCCCCACCCCCCAAAAGAAGAGTTTGGAGTCGGGACAGGGAGGGCATAGAAGGGGGACTTTGTTTCATTTGGAATAAACATCCTCCGTAGTTATAATATAATCAGAGAAAATTTAAGAGTTTGAGCAGTAAGAAATAGGAAAGCAGTTATGGTATGTGGGGGGAGATCCAGGAGACACAGAAGTCCTGAGACGGAAATAGGCTAGGGATGTACCTGGGAGGATAGGATGATTTCCCAGCCTGCAGACGGCATGGTGCTGGTGGCGGGGGCAGAAACAGAGACCGGGTTGCAATCCTGTGTCTGGAATGTTTGCCCAGCACGCAGACGGCGTGGTGCTGGGGGAAGGCGTAGAAAAAGAGACAGGGGTGCAATCCTGTGTCAAGAATGAAGTGAGAAAGAGCCCCTAGAAGAATTTGAGAAGTAGCCCACTATCCGTTTGGTTTCAGTGGGATTGTTGCGGAGAACAAGGGCAGACTACCTCTAACCCCTAAGACGGTTCCTCAGGTGAGAGAGGTGATGGCCCAGCCCTGGGTGGTCAAACAGGAAATGGGAAGGAGGTGCTGGGCTCTGGACGTGTTTGTCTGGGAGCAGACAGGAAAGACAGGATTTGCTGGTGGAAATGAGGGGAAGGAGCTAAAGGGAGCACCTGGAAGAGCGGAATTCTGTGGCTGTAGGGGAGATGGATCTGGGGGTTCATGAGAGCCAATGAGAAAGCCACTTCGGTCCTGCAGTAGAGGTGATGTTTTGAGTCATACTTTATAAGTGTTATGCCCAGATCACGGAGTTTCCCCAAAACCAGGTAGGAGACCGAGTCCTGTATGTAAAAAGCAAAGAGTCTTTATTTTTATACAAGTTTGCAAACTCAGACTCTCCGTGTGTCCAACGTATTGGAGTGATCGGAGAGCCCCGTGCTCAACTGGGGTTGGGTTTTCATAGTAACAAAGGTGGGGGTGAGGGATATCTAAGGTGCAGGACCCCAGATTGGCTGATGTTTGTCAGGAGTGTCCTGGTGAAAAGCGCTGGGTGTGTGCTGGCAGATGATCCTGTCTATGATGATTGGAACTTTAGGAATTTCCTTAGGATGGTCTGATCCTGAGTGTCTGGGTGGTCCCAGTTTGTGGTCTTTCTTGGAACCACGTATTGCTTTAGGGAAAACTACTGAGAAGTTATTGAACTTGTCATGGCTGGGACCTACAATAAATTGAGTATTTACTTTCATTCTCCACGTCCCTGAAACAGATTAATAACTCTTGAGTTTAGAACTGGCGTGTAGAGTGCTAAGAGAACAGGTGCTTAGTGAACTTGAGGTCCTGGGCTTCTTCCCCAGCACCCCCCCAAAAAAAAAAACACAATGAAAAACTATCCAAGTTTACTACTGCCTTAATATCAGAGAAGACAAACAATTTAACACACAATACAATGCCTGCAGCTACGAAGCAAGGGAAATTTGAGAGGCCATAGTGTACGAAGCCGAAGCATCTTCTGAACCTTTGGAAGTTGGGGGCGGGAGTCAATGAAGACTTGTAAGAGGACATGATATTAGACTGATATGGAAACATTGATAGTCATAGAAAGATAAATGTTAGGAATGGGGCATAAGAAAGGAAGGAAAGGGGCTAGAGAGATGGCCTGGGGGCAAAAGCAGTTGCTTTGCATGCCTGAGAACTTGAGTTTGGCTCCCCCAGAACTCATACGAAGCTGGGTGTGGTAGCTTGTGTTTGCAATCCCAACACTCCGGCTTTGCGATAGGGGATGAGAAGGGAGAACTCCCACAGATTCGAAGACCAGCTAGTCCTTTATCCACAGTGGTGAACAAGAGACCCTCTCTCAGATCAGATAGAAGGTGGTACCCAACGCCAAGGTTCTACTACATGGGTTGTGAGGCACTCACAGTGTAGCAAGGAGGCCGCTTGTTGGTTCCTGGCTGCTTAGCCCCAAAATAACCACACAGAATCTGTATTATTTAAATCATTGCTTGGGTCATTAGCCCTAGCTTCTTATTGGCTAACTCTTACATGTCAATTTAATCCATCTCCATTAATCTGTGCATCACCACGAGGTGGTGGCCTACCAGCTAAGTTTCAACACATCTGTCTCCAGCGGCAGCTCCATGGCTTCTCTCTGACTCCACCCTTCTTTCTCCCAGCATTCTGTTTAGTTTTCCCCACCTAGCTCTGTTCCCCTATAGCCCTGCTATGGACCCAAAGCAGTTCCTTTATTTACCAGTGGTATTCACAGCACCCAGAGGGGGCTCCCACATCACCATGCATCCACACACAGACAGATGCATGCACACACATCCAGAGAAAAGCAAAATAAACTCCTGCAGTGCTTCCAGAGCACCCAGAGTGGCCAGGGCATTTCTGTTTGGCAGCTGGGAGCATGCTCTGAGCTGTCCCTGCCCCCAGTGTCTTTAGAAGGTGCTCTGCCCTATTAGATCTCTATCAGCCTTGACCGCTGAGTTCTTGGCCTCCAGGCCTTTAAGCTTCTTGTTCTTTTTAATGAGGAAGACTCCATTCTACCAGAAATCTGCCCTGATCTACACCCACCAGACAGACTGAGTGTCTCTTTGTTGTTTCCACAGTAACCATTCCTTAATGCTTCAATAGCACCCAAAGCCACCCAATCGTGAAGATTTACCACTTGTCTACCTCTCGGAGTTCATACTCACTTGACTTTGCCAACCCTAAGGGAATATTCTATAATTATCCATTTGAAATGAATAAACACATCTAGAATTCTTCTGTTTTTATTTGCATTTTGGGTTTTGATTCTGGTTCCATTCCTAGCAGAATAATTTATTATTTAAAAAAAATGAGCTAGGTGGCTCCAGCTGGCCTCAAACTTAAAATCCGTCTGTTTGACCTTCAAGTATTTTGGATTACAGGCTTCCACCATCATCCTGGATATTACTTAATGTAGAATTTAACTGTAGGAGGCTGGAGAGATGGCCTAGTGGTTAAGAGCACTGGTTGCTCTCACAGAGGACACAAGTTCAATTCCCAGCACCCATACAGTGGCTCACAACCACTTACATCCAGTTTCAGGGGATCTGATTCCCTCTTCTAAGGGACCAGACACATGGCAAACAGACATACTTGCAGGCAAAACATTCATACAACATAAAGATACTTATTTAAAACAATTTAACTGCATACGGTATGCTTTAAGCTGCCTTGGTGGAGTTTTTTGCTAGGACACAGACTTTGGGTAACGTGCTACCAGGCCCAGAACCTCTTACTCTCTAGTTTTTTTTTTTTTTTTTTTTTTTTTTTTTTTTTTTTTTTTTTTTTTTTTTTTTTTTTTTAATGTCAACTGATTGGTTCTTCTGCCTCTTGACCTATGTATGGGGTTGGCTTCATTTAATCCTGTTTACAATATTCAAGTAGAAAGCTCTTGGATTAAAGGTACGTCCTAGGGTTGAGCCATACCACAGCTATAAGCAGGTTTTTTTCAGTAAATAACTCAGTCTTGGGGTTCTCAGTGTCATAAAATATCCTGCAACTCTACATAATGAGTTCAAGGCTAGCCAGGGCAACACAGTGAGACTCCATCTAACAAAAAAATCCTGTTGAGTCCCTAGTGCACCCTTCCTGCCTCATCAAGAAAGAAAAATTAAACCAGGAGGGTGGTGGCGCAAGCCTTTAATCCCAGCACTAGGGATGCAGAGGCAGGCAGATCTTTGTGAGTTCGAGGCCAGCCTGGTCTACAAGAGCTAGTTCCAGGACAGGCTCCAAAGCTACAAAGTAAACCTTGTCTCAAAAAACCAAAAAAGAAAAATTAAAAAAAGAGAGGCAGAATGTACTCATCTTGGAATCTGCATAACAGGTATACAGCATTGCTTTTACAACTTATCTATAAGAGAAATTATAGCAATACAACAGCAAAAACAAGAATGGGAGACCAGGGACTTAGCCAGTACTCTGCCGAGTTCCTGCAACAAAGAGGTACAAAGTGTATGTGCTGTGTCCACATCAGGTCCTGCAGCCATCTCTGGCCTCGTCCCTCCCATGTTCTCTGCTAAATACATCTGAAGTTCTCGCCCACTGTGTAGTGTTCTGTTTGGGCCAGTTCAAAGGGAATAGCAGATATTATGAGCACATGAACGTATTTATTTTATGATAACGGAGACCTCTCTGTCCTGGATAGGGCCCTGGGAGCGCCTATCCCCATTTGTAGTCAGAATGTGTAAACTTGCAAAACATTCTCAACAGGAAATAGATGGAAGAAGATTGCAGCTGCAGGACGAGGAGAGGAAACAGTAGAAGCCGTACATGGTTTGTCAACCTGGGAGAACAAGCGTTTCAGCTGGTCCTCTCCCACAGTTTAGCTCTCGACTGTGCCCCCTCTTGAGCTCTGCTGTGTTGGATTGATGCTGTCCACAGTCACAGGAACAGGTTCGTCCTCTCTGTCAGTAGAAGAATTAAAGGACAGGAAAGGACAGTTACTGAAACCTTGGGGAACCCCGCAGAGCTGTTATAGAATACCTGAGAAATCAGGGACCTTTCTTGGGGTTCTTAGTTTTGTTAGTAAAATAATTTAAGAATGGACACAAACAGAAGTGTGGGGACCATTTATTAGGTTTAAAAGGAAAACTCCAGGCAAACTCCTAAGCCTGCAATGGGAGGAGGAGAAAGGAGAAGAGAAGGAACAAACCCCAGCTGGCCTGAGATAAGGCCTCCCGGAGGTCTGTCACACAGAGGCAGGCAGCCAAGTGCCCTGTGGAGGGGAGCTTTGTAAAAGATAAGGAAGCCCAAGAATTAGTTCTGGAGTCTGAAAAACATCCTCAGGTCAGCACCTGAAAGAAAAAGACTAGAAGAAATAGGTCTAAGAAAGGCAGGCTGACTTGGAGACACCACAAGGCAGCGCAGCTGGTGAGGACAATGTTAGAGGCTGGGAATTCAGAACAGGAAAAGCGAAGTATCTTAAGATGAACGAACCAACCTTCCTAGGGGTCAGCTAGCCTAGTCCTCACCTGCCCCATTGGATTAACCCTTTAAGGAGGAGACAAGGGCGTGTCCCCACCTAGAGGTCGGTTCCATCTTCTACACGCGTCTGCACTGTAGTAAACATTTCTACCAGAAAGCAGGGCTAGCTAGAGTCCTAATTCTGAGTGTATTTTTTAAGTACTTTAGAGCACAGGCTGAAAAGCTAGTGTTAGATGCATTGTTGCTCTAGGACAAGATCTGAGAAACTTAGCCCAGGAGAAAAATTTAAAAGGTATGGAAATAACTACAATAGTTTTGACTTCAAAAAAAAATGTACTCTAGCATGCACGCACGAGGCTTGTGTTTGATCCCCAGAACTACATAAACCAGGTGTGATGAGGAGACACAGGAGTATCAGGATATCTTTGGCTACAGGGTGAGTTTGAGGCCAGCCTGGGTTACTTGGTGGCAAGAGCCTGGAATCCCAGCAACCACGAGGCAGAAGCAGGGAGCTGACACAAGTTTGAAGCCAGCTCAGGCTAGAGTCCTGGCTCCTCCTGCCCCTTTCTACTTCCCAGCTGGATCACAGGTTGCTGTGCAGGGGAGTGGCCGCGACTTTCCTGGTGCAGTTCTTGGCAGACTGCTCAGCCTCACTTGCTGCCTCTTCTGCTGCAGCACAGTCAGGCAGCTGCCACCACGGCCCACTTAGAAGCCTGTCCTGTGGTCCTGTGTGTGCTTCTTTCAGGGACTGTAACCTAGTCTCCAGTCCCTCCGTCAGTTAGGAGACAGTCCTGGACTTGCGTGTGTCTGTGTGTATGGTGCGTGTGAGCTCAGATGTGGTCAAAGATGAATGTTTAAGTGACTGGTTGCAGTTCTGGAGTGACAAAGGACTGTAGCAAATAACCTCAGGCTAAAGATGTCACTGAAGGGTACTTCGAATGCAAGATGTGTCCAACGAAAAAAACTCGTGCACTTTCAAAAAAGAAGAAATACGTATTCAAGCCCTTGGACCATATTTTGTGTTATGTGGGCTGACTGATAGCTCAGCAGGTAAAGCTGTCTGCAGTTATAATTTTTTGATTCATAGAATCAGCAAAGTGGAAGGAAAGAACTGACTCCCTAAAGTTGTCCTGGCTTCCACACCCATGCCATGGCATGTGGTTCCCAACCCCCAAACACACAAAGTTGTTTTGAAATATAGATTGACTGTAGTTCTTACAGGTTTATGTCTTGCTCTGTGGACTAGGCTGGCCTTGAACTCACAAAGGACCACTGGCCTCCTAGCCTTCTGAGTACTGGGACTAAAGGTTTGTGTTACTATTCTTAGGTTGAAGCAACATTTACAGCAGCTCCTTGTTCACAGCAGCCACGAGGTGGAAGGAACTCAAATATCTAAGATCAAAGAAAACGTGCCCTGGTACAAAGCCTGTCTGTAATCTCAACGCTTTGGGAATGTTTGAGGATAGCCTGGAGTTCAACTACTGAGCCTGGGCTATATAATGAGACCCTGTCCTCCCAAACAAATCCCTTCCCCCACAAAAGCAGATGTGTACATAATCCAATGACATAGTATTCGGCATCAAAATAGAAAGGAATCCTTTCTGGTAAACTTGAAGGTAATTTATTTATTTATTTATTGATTGTTTTTCGAGACAGGGTTTCTCTGTGGTTTTGGAGCCTGTCCTGGAACTAGCTCTTGTAGACCAGGCTGGTCTCGAACTCACAGAGATCCGCCTGCCTCTGCCTCCCGAGTGCTGGGATTAAAGATGTGCGCCACCACCACCAGGCTGAAGGTATTATTTTTAGTGAAATAAAGTAGTCACAAAAACAAGTGGCTTACGATTCTGTTTCTATGAAAAGAGTCAGGAGAGCCTGGGTGTCAGGGGCAGGAAGAAAGGAGGAATGGGGGTTTGGTGTTCCATGGGTCTAGTTTCAGTTTCTTTCTTTTTTTTTTTTTTTTCTTTTGATTTTTCGAGACAGGGTTTCTCTGTGTAGCCCTGAAACTTACTCTTTAGACCAGGCTGGCCTCGAACTCACAGAGATCCACCTGCTTCTGCCTCAGGAGTGCTGGGATTAAAGGCGTGCGCCAACAGTTTCAGCTTTCTTAAAAATTGTTTTTGGTGCTGGAGACCAACCTCAGGGTCCCCTTCATATTTTATCATTTAACTATCACCTGGAGCAATCTTGTAAGACGTCGAGACGGAAAATGTTCGAAAGCCTTGTCGCATGCCAAATGTAAAAACTACTCGAGATGTTGAACTTCGTGTTTGCAATTCTATAGTAAATTTAGCTGGGTCTGCTAGTCCAGGTCTGTAATCTAAGCTATTTAGGAGGCTGAGTGACATAGGGGGACCTTGACTACCACACCAACCTGAGTAACTTGGCAAGATTTCATTTTACAAATAATTGAAACCAAGTATGATGATCAGCGCTGGTAGATTTAAACACACAGAAACTGAAGCGGGAAAATGGTTAGTCTGAGATCAACCTAGGCCAGGATGACAAAATTATATATATAGTTTAAGAACAGGATAGAGAAACTGGGCGTGGGGTCTCCCACCTATAATTCTAGCCTTTGGGAGTCTAAAGCGGGATTGCTGCAAACTCAAGACCACAGAAACCTCCTCCCCAAACAACAACAAAAATAGAAAGACAAAGGCCTCGTTGGGCTAAACCGAGCGCGGCTGAGTCTTTACCAACAAAAACAAGGAAGATTGTTTTTGCCCGACCCTCGGCGGGGGGGGGGGGGGGGGGGG
>NW_026067932.1:9572072-9601890 GCF_014885135.2 Alexandromys fortis
GGGGGGGCGCGGATCAGGCCCCACGCGTGCATCCCCGGCGCTCCGCCCACGCTGTTTCCCCCCCCTTCCGGTCCCCAGCTGCCCACGCTTCAGCCCCGCCTCCTGCACGAGGTCTCGCCCCGCTCTTCCCACTGTCCCCGCCCAGCTCCCGGTTTCCACCAATTGCCGCCTTGGCCCCGCCTCCCACCCCGCCCCTCGACCCGTGCCTTTCTCCATCCGGGTTTATTTCTCTCGTGCTGTCTTGCAAGCATGGAGCTGCCTGGTGAGCGCGTATCTGCTCCCGCAGCTTCGTCGTCTTCTGGGGATCGCTCGCAGGTCACGGTGTCCAGGGAGCTGCTGACCGCGGGGAGCTCGGGTTCGCGAGGTGAGCGGCGGCGGAGGGACCCCTGGGCTGGCGGGGCCGGGGATTCCGCGGGGCCCGGGACGCTCCGGAGGGCGGGGTACTGTGGCGGCCAGGGGTGCCTAGGACACCGGGGTGCTCCGGGGGACCGGGGATGCTTCGGGAGGCGCGGATGCTGCGGAGCCCGGGTCGCTCCGGAGGGCGGGGTACTGTGGAGCCCGGGGCTCCGGGGCCAGGGATGTCTAAGAGGCCGGGGCGTTCCGGGCCCGGGACTCTATGGGGCCGGGGCGCTCCGGGGGACTAGGGATGCCTGAGAGACCAGGGCGCTCCGGGGGACCGGGAATGTTTCGGGAGCCCGGGACGCTCCGGAGGCCGTGGTACTGCGGAGTCCGGGGTTGGGGCAGGGGGTGCCTAGGAGGCCGGGATGCTCCGGGGGACCGGGGATGCCTGGGAGACCGGGGCGCTCCGGGGCACTGGGACTGCTGCGGGGAGGCGGAGATGCCTAGGAGCCCGGGAGGCTATGGGGCCGGGGTTGCTGCGGAGCCCTGGATACTGAGAAGCCTGGAGCGCTGAGGGGGGCGGGCGGGCAAGCTGAGGAGCACGGGGCGCTGCGGGGAGGCGGGGATACTGTAGAGCCTTGGATGTTGGGGGGCGTGGGTGCTGAGGAGTCAGAGATGCTCCGGGGGCGGGGACGCAGGGCGGGGGGGAGTATGCTGAGGAGACCGGAACACTGTTGGGGGTCGCGGGGGTTGTCGGTGATAAACTATGCTAAAACTATGCTATCCTGGGCCGGGCAGTTCTTAGGGAATGGTACAGGGAGGACCTTGGCTACCTTGGCCAGGATAGTAGGTACCATTTTTAATATTTGTCTTAGGCACGCCCTCCTCATTGTCACCTTGGTGGAGGGAGACGCGTGTACGGGAAATCCACTCAGCATTTCAGATAGTATGGTACAGAAGAGAAAAGCATGGGTTCATCCAGGCATGGGGGCTCACACCTAAATCCAGCATTTGAGAGCCAGAGGCGGGCAGAGGGAGACGGAATGGAAATTGTAGGTTCAAATCCCTACTCCGCAGTGGGACTTCTTTAGGCCTCCGTTTTCACATTTTGTTTCAAACAGGTGGGGCTACACGTAGAATTTTAACGAACACATAAAAGTTCTTGTGTCTGCGTATTAAGTATCTTGGGAACCTTTGGAGAGCAAAGTGTATCTGAGGAACTTGAACTCCTGATTGCCAAAGCTTGTGTAGTGAGTGTAGTGTTAACCAGCTCAAGCCTTCCCGATCCCCCAACGCCTGCGGAAGTATCCTGAGGATCCCGTTTTATGAAGGAAAAAACCGGCATGATGGTAGTCACTAGCAAAGCTAGATATTGACCCCAAGCTCTGGCTTTGCTCCGAACGTGTAACACTAATCAAAGCACTAGGCTTTAAGAAGCATTCCAAGTCTCCCGGGTCATTTCTCCTTTGAGAGTGACGGGATTTTTGATTTAGAAAGTAAAGAGATTTTTCTGTGCATGAAAAGGCTTGAGCGGTCAGTGTATGGGATGGACAGTTGGTTTGTACATAAAGAATCAAAATGTTGTAGAGTGTCCCTTCTACCCCCGGGTATGGAATGGTCCAGGTTGAAGACAGTCCCAGGAGCAGTTACTGATGGTCCCCTCTCATTCTTCTGAAGTGCTAGGGTCATCCGTGGCTGAGTTGCACTTCTGGCTCGGCTGCATTCATGGTCTAAATTGTGTGTATTTTCAGGTATCTGGGACCAGTTGCTCATCAGCTCTAATAAGCCCCAGCCCAGGAAGACCTCTACTGTTCAAACAGTTCGGATGCAGAGGAGCCCTTGTAAGTACAGCCTTTCCACTCTAGGGAGCGCTCCCCCAGTTTAGGCCAGTTACATTTGATGGGATAAGTTGTCGTGGCTCATATCAGACCACAGAGTCAGATACCGCAAGTCTTGTATTGTGTAAATCCTTGTCTAAGGAGTAAAATTTCTCATCGTAATCTCCCTGAAGATATTTCAGAATACATTTCTTTTTCCTTTTTGAAACTGAAAGTACTGTTGCTGCCTGCGATACAGTGGGAAGGCCGAGGCAGGAGAACGGTAGCATGTTGGAGACCAGCTAGAACAGTTCTCAAGACTCACTTGTTTGGAAAAGCACTTACCGTTCACATGATCTGGAATATTAAATATGGTTCTGGGGAACACTATTGTGAACGGTTTTGCTTTGATGCAACTTGAGTAGCCCCTGTGTAGCCTGTGTTACAGAAGTGTTCCTTCTGTAAGCATTTCTTCCTAAAATAAAACATTTCCTTAAACGGCATAAGGCTATTAAGATAGTAAACCTGGCCGTGGTGGTATAAACCTTTAATCCCAGCCTGGTCTGGAACTCAGTCTGTAGACCAGGATGGCCTTGAACTTGAGATCTTTCTGCCTCTGCCTCCTGCGAGCAGGGATTACAGGTATGCAACACCACCACCTGGTAGAATTCTCCACTCAGGGTCTATGTTGCTCAGGTCGGCCCTGAACTCCCTGTAAGCCTCACTGTAAGGATCAGGCACTCGTAGATCCATTAAGTCATTCTGCCTGTTTTCTCAGTCCCTTAGTTGAATGCCAACCTTCTACAATTTTATACTTTCAAGGTGGAGGAGAAACAGAACATGTGAATAATAATTGCTGAATTCGTGTGGGCTTGTTGCTCTGGTAGTCCCAAAGAGGGGCTGGGACTGTGACTGGTGGGTAGAGCCCTTGGCCTGGCAAAAGCAAGGCCCTGGTTCAGTCCCCAGCCATCTGAGCTGACCCCTCTGACCTTCCCACGCGAGGCAGCTAAGAAGCTGGGCCTGAGTTGTTGATGGGTTCATTGCTCCTCCGAAGTGTTCACCAGGAGTTGTGGAGTATGGACTTGACTAACATGGCTGCATTCTGTGTTTGCTCTCTAGTGTTAGACCAAGTGCAGGCGTTCCTCCCACAGCTGGCCCAGGCCAATGAAAAGCTTCGGAAGGAAATGGCAGTTGCTCCAGCGGATCGCTTCGATATTGAAAACACCGAGGGGACATCCGGGAACATCGTACAGATGGTAACTGCCCTGTTGACTCACGTGATGGGATTAGTGTACTTGCCACGAAATGGGGGAAGATAATGGGAAATTTTACTCTAAAGTAAAACGTGGTTTTTAAATTGTCGAACAGTTCTCTGTTGCCCTGTTTCACGTGCTGTTCAGTGCTGGGCACAGCTGTTGACATTAACAAGAAAGCGGGACATTGTACGTTATGGCCACTAAAGCCTTTTTAAGGCAAGAGGCTATGCATTTGACTCCAAGTTCAAGGGGAGTGTTTTTTTCATAGTAAGAAGTTGTGCCTGGGACTCTCTGGTGGCAGAAGCTTGCAGCAGGCTAGAATTTTGTATTTCATTCAGTATTTAAATTTTTCCCCTTTTCAGCCACTTTCTGGGGGTATAGGAACCATTCTTAGTTCAGGAGCTGGACAGAACCAGGGAGCAGGTAGGATCCAGCCTGCTGGGTATAATTTGCTGGTCCTTGCTCAGAAATGTAAATCTCATTAATGCAGGAGCTGGGGGGTTGTCTTGAGGGAGTGGAGTTGGGTGTCCAGGCCTTACCTGAGGCCTAGGTTGGCCTCAAACTGTCCTGTCAATCTCCCCATTGCTGGGGTTAGAGGTTGGGATTGTAGCTGTGTTACCATGGCCAATGTTCCTATCTCTTGTTAAAATTTGAGGTGTTTGATGGGTTGCCTGATTCTAGCCTGGTGGTTCTCAACCTGTGGGCCTCCAACTGCTTTAAGGTCATCAGAAAACACAGATACTTACATTGTGGACCCCCCCCCCCCAATATAGGTGATTGTGAGCCACCATGTGATTGCTGGGACTTGAACTCAGGACCTAGAAAAAGCCAGTTACATTAACCTCTGAGTCATTTCTCCAGCCCTACATTATGATCCTAACAATAGCATAATTATAGTTATGGAGTAGAAATGAAATAGTTTTATGGATGGGGGTCACTACAGCACAAGAAACTATTAAAGGTCACAGCATTAGGAAGGCTGAGGCCCACTGCTCTAGTGCGTTTTTATTGAGAATGGTGTTGGGTGTGTACTAGGCAGGAGGGACTTTTTTTTCCATGTGCATTGGTGTCTCCCTGGCATGTCTGTATGAGGGTGTGATATCCCCTGGAGCTAAAGACAGTTGTGAGCCAGATGGTTGCTGGGAATTGAACCCAGGTCCTCTGAAAAAGCAGCTCATGCATTCAAGCGCTGAGCCATCTCTCCCGCCAGGAGGAGCCTTTTCAACAACATTAGTAAAATAAACCCTTCAAACCCACCCTGACTTTGCTCTGATGTCTTCTGGCCACCGAAAGTGTTTACCTGCCGTTCGTGTTAAGCTCACAGCCCAACCCGTGCTCAAGAATCTATAATAAATATTAGTAATTTCTTCTGCTTTTATTTAAAAATTACTATTTTTTGTGTGCATGTAAGTGTGTGTCTGTTACCAATGTGCGTGGCTGTGAGGGTCAGAAGAACTAGAAGAAAGGGTTAGATTTTCTGAAGCTTGGTAATGGCTGCTGGGACCTGGACTGGGTCCTCTGGGAGATCAGTAAGCAACCTTATCCACTGAGCCAGCCCTGCCACTTTATTAGAAAATGTTACAGAACTGCCCTGAAGTAGAGTTCTCAACCTGACACTTTCTACAGGATGTGGCCTTATTTGAGATGAACCGGTCAGATTCAAAGGAAGAGGACAGCTCAGAAGAGAGCTCTTATGACAGCTCCGCGGACAGCTCAGAGTCCGAAGATGAAGACTGCACCTCTTCCGAAGTCACTGTGGACAACATAAAGCTTCCGAGTGCAGAAGGTGGCAGAGGCAAGATTGAAGTGTTAGACAGTCCGGCAAGTAAAAACAAGAAGCAGTGAGGTAGAGGGACGGAGAGAGGCAGGAGGCACACCTGCGACCTGTGGGGAGGGTGGCCCCCAGGGTCCTGGGCTTCAAGGTCCCTTTGGCGCCTTATCAGTCAAAAAGGAAAATTCACAAATTTGGGGGTGTTGTACATAGAAAGTGTTCAGACTGCAGGGAGGGTCGTGCCCTTGGAAACTGAGAAGGGAAATATGGAAGAAAGACTGGATTGGCTACATGGAGATATTTGCCCAAGTTGGCATGGTCTGAACTGTGAGGTCTGGGACTCATTGAAGCTCATTCATGCTAAAATCAGGGTATTGGTTACAAAATTCCCACTTCCAAATTAGAGTCTGGTTTGTTTGTGTACCAAGGCAGGTTACAGTTTGTTATATAGGAACCAGGTTATATAGGAACTAGAGATTAGCCCAGGATAATGGCCCCCTGCCACTGAATGTGTTTTTATTTTATTCACAAAAACCAAAGCTGCCTTTTAAAGTTCTGAAATGGATAGCATGTGATTGACATCCTGTGAGGGTAGACTGACCTTTGCTCTTGCCGTGAAGAGGTTTAGTGTTTACAAATAACCTGCTATATCACTGTGTATGTGTTGGTGTATGAATTCATGTAAACATTGTCTTCGAACTGTAATGGTGCCGCAGCCTAAAGAATGACTCCAGTTCTCCTGTGGCTTGGATAGCTGTTCTGACTCAGTGGTATTGATTTATGAGGACTAGTGCCCAAGGTGAGAGAGAGGAGGAGGTACCCCCCTCCCAGGAGGCTACTTGAGTATAGGACCAGGCCCCGGCTACCTGGAGGGCATAGCAACAGTGCTCACCTACCTAGGTAGCTTGGCTTTCTGTGTGCTGATGCCTCCTCTGACCCTGGGTCTCTAGTTGGTCCTCTGGCAGCTGCTGCTCCTCCACAGTAAGGACAGGCAGGTTAGGGCATCAGCCCTGAACCCAGTCGTCCCCCTCCCTCCCCAGCTCTTGGCGCCTTCATGCATCTTCCTCTCTCATCCCTGAGCCTTAGAGATACTATTTCCCCTGAGAACTGAGCCATTGGGCTGCTGTACCAAACCAGGAGCAGACAATTGTGGAGCCTTCCTCCAAAAGCTATCCAGGCTGTCAGAAGGGCACACACTCCTGAGCCAGTGGTCAAAAGCATCCTGCATGACCCAAGTATTGTGTCTTAATTGGGTTCTCTGTTATCCAGTGACTGCACACATCCTGACCACAGCTGTGTGGTGTTTTCCATTTACCAGATTTTTAGACTGAAGAGACATCTGATGGGTGTAGTTCTGAGTTTGGTAATAAGCTTAGCCAGGGCTTTGCTTATATTGCCAGCATAGGGCCCCTGCTTAGGGACTGGGTATTCCTGTGACAGATAATGGCTTCACACCTTAGTGAGTGCTAAGCTGCAGAGCCACAGCACAGGCGTAAAAGAGTAAAGCGTTCTTTTTTACCATGTACAGGAGAACAGAGATTGTATAGTTTTCAAACTGGACATGCTTCCCAACAAACGCTGGACTCTGTATTTGGGAAGCTTGTGCATAATTACAAAGGGAAGGCGTGTTGGAGGCTGATGCATTTCCCTCTGCGTACTTGGTTACAGTTATATCTCAGAGAGGAAAGGTGGCAGGAACATCCTTAGGGATCGCCTATGTTGTAAAGACAGGTGAGGAAGGTTCTCTAGAACTCGGCAGCGGTCAGCGGCTGACCTGGGATAACTAGGTTATAGGAGGTGGCTGACAGCTCAGAGAGGGCCTAGGAGTGGCTCTAGGTGTGTCCCCTCGCATTTGAATAGAAAGCCCCACACAGGGCTGCTGTTCGTTTACCTAGTGCCCTTTTGCAGCTTGAAGGAGGCAGCCACTATGCACCCACCGGAAGTAGTGTCTCACTCCTTCTGGGCACTGTGGATCGGAATCATATAATGCCCATTTCGGTCCAGTTTCATGATGCCCAGAAAGAAGCGTGTTCCATGGCACACCTACCTGACTAGAGAGTCCGTCATGTGTGCAGTAGTCGGTTTGTCGTCACCATGGTTTGTAGTGGTTGCCGCCCGGTGCAAGAAGAGGCAGCTACAGTCTGACTGCAGTGCACAAATACTCAGAGGATAATTGTCTTAGTTTACTTTCCTATTTCTGTGAAGAGACGCCGTCACCAAGGCAATTTGTAAAACCGAGGGTTCGGTTGGTTTCTTCCCGGCCGTTTCAGAGGGTGAGTGTGTGACCCTCGTGGGGAGGGTGGCGGGCAAGTTCTGTAGCAGCACATCTCTTACCCAAGCTGGAGGCAGAGAATGAGACTGGGCCTGGCTGAGCTTTCGAAACTTGGAAGCGCACCCCTAGTGACACACCTTTTCCAAGAAGCCCCACCTCCTAATCTTTCTTACTAAGGTCCACCAACTAGGACCGTTGTCTCTTGAACTGACACGACACGATAATTGGGTACGTGTTCAGCAAAGCGGTGGCCGTCTCTGGATGTACATTTCTGTTCCTGACCTAACGAGCGTTCTAACAGGGAGGGGCCTGGACATATAACTGGAAGATGGTTGACTGTACCTGTGCTGATGCCACCACAGCTGAACCTGCTGTTACCTGTGTAACAAGCAGGTAATGGGGTTTTTGGGGTCCACAGCCAATGAAGCTGTATGGCCTGAACAGTGCCGCCCCCTGATGCTGACGGCTAACCACTGGGGATGCAGTGTATCCTGGTTTAGTCTCAGGTTGGTGTTCTAGTCTCCTGAAGGCAGATCCTATATTGTCATTAGCAGTGGGTAGATAACCAACCCCTTCTCTCAAGTTACACACCCAGGTCTAGTGTGGGAACCTCTGGGATCCATCTCCCTGGCAAGCAACAGCTAGGAAGGTAGACCACCTCTGACATTGGAGTTTTTACTAACAGCCTTGTGGTTGCTGGAAGCACCATTTATGCACAGGTGGTGTCTTTATTGAAATGTCGGCTGCCATTTACGCATTTGTGCCATTTCTGCAATCTGATTCTGTGACACTTTAGAGACTTGGCAAAAAGCCTCCAACATCCCCTGTTGGATATGCTGATTTTACTCTCAGTGAAGTGCACCCTGCTGGACCCACCTGCTTCAGGCTTTCCCTCTTGGCTAGCGGTTGCTCCAGTATTGTGGATATGGGCTTAACACCCTGTCTGCCAGTGAAATGAAGCCCACTGAAACTGTTGAGGGGGGTAGGCCTTAGGGACCCGTTCTCGAAGGAAAACATCAGGGCACTAGGCACACAGTCATTCAGACTGTCTGGCAAGAGTAAGTTCATGCAAAGCTTCGGAGGGAAAGGGGTTATGTTGGGAGTAGATGGGGCGTTGGGGTGCTGATGATCAGGATGGATTGTTTACGTGTATGAAATTATCAAAAAATGAATAAATTACATTTCTTAAAAATTGTTTAAAGCATTTGGTGGCACATTCTTGTAGTCCAGACCCTCAGGCAGGAGACTGAGAATTGGAGGTCAGCCTGGGTTGCACACTAAGTCCCTGTCTGAAAACAGAAACATACCCTGGGCCCCTTGTGTCCTCCCCATCAGGTTGTGCAGGGACAGGCAGCTGGAAACTGGTGAGGTGGGGGAAGGTAGACCTGTTCCAGAGTAGTCCATTGCTACAAGGGCTGTGGGACTTCACAGAGACAGTCACGTCAGCTAGTCTGTCAACAAAGCCACAGGCTTTCAAGTATTAACATCGTCCTTGCTATGTTTGAATCAATTTGTCCTCTGCCTTCCCCACCCTCAGTACCCTGATCTCGTGTGGCCCTGTCCTTCAAACTCCTTTCCGCTCCCTTGTCCTTTTGTCCCATCTGTCTATCCTCACCCCTGGTTATTACTGATTTCCTCCTGAGACTTTTAAGACCGCACCGGTTTGCTTAACGTTACACATTTGAAGGAGTGTAAACGACCGGCAAATAGAATTAATCAGACCAGCTTTAATATAAAATATTCCGCTTTAATAAGGGGAAGGAAAGGGGGGAGCTTACAAAGCCAGGGTTCCAGCGAAGAGCAGCAAACAGAAAAGGTGGGGAGCACACCTGCCAGATTTATAGGTAAATATTGGCCTAAGGGGTACCCCTCCTACAAACAAGGTGATTGGCTGGGGCTTCCCCTTCACACATTATAGGTTGGGATCTCTACATGAGGGAAAATGGGAAGATTTTCTTCTTTTATACCCATTTTTTTGCAAATTTCATTTCCTTTTTCTTCACAACTAAAGTGTGTTCTGATGTGTGTACATTATCACATTTTTGTTGTCTGTTCACTGTTGATAGACAACTAGATTGGTTACATGTCCTTGCTACTTTGGAAACAGAAACACTGATGTGCAAATGTCTGTTTGCTGTATATGGAGCCCTTAGGTCTAGACCCAGGAGTGGTAGAGCCTGGGTCGTGGTAGAGCTGGTTTTAATTTTTTGAAATACCTCCATGATTTCTATAATGGATGTAGCTAGGATAATGGTCTCTCTCTCTCTCTCTCTCTCTCTCTCTCTCTCTCTCTCTAGATATGTGCACAGGTTTCTCTGTAGCTCTGACTATCCTGGAACTCAGTAGACTAGGCTGGTCTGGAACTCAGATCCACCAGCCTCTGCCTCCTGGGTGGTGGAATTAAAGGTGTGCATCACCACTGCCCACCTGAACGATTTACAAAAAATACTTGGGGGACATGTGTCTGTGCTTTAGAGAACTCATTGTATTAGCCCATTTGTTTGTCAGAATTGCTTTTAATTTGTCTTAGTTGTTTGTAAGTTCTAGATATTAGCCTTCTGAGTATACTTGGTAAAGATTTTCTCCCATTTTGTGGGCTGTTGATGTCTTTTGATATAAAGAACATTTAGCTTCATGTAGCTCCTGCCATTTCTTATCAAGGCTGGTTTTTGTGTTTTTGGAATAATGTTTAGAAAGTTCTTCCATACACTAAACATCTTAAAGAGATGTGTTTTCCCGGAGCAGCTTCAGGTTTTAAATTAAGGTCTTTGATCTGCTGTGCATTGATTTCTTAATTACTTTTGGGCACAGAGTCCTTCACTGTAGCTGAGGGTTATCAATGTTCTGTGTGTGTGTACGCCTGCAGGCCAGAAGAGGGCACCAGACCTCATTACAGATGGTTGTGAGCCACCATGTGGTTGCTGGGAATTGAACTCAGGACCTTTGGAAGAGCAGGCAATGCTCTTAACCGCTGAGCCATCTCTCCAGCCCCACTGAGGGTTATCTTGAGTCAACTGTAGACTGGGCTGGCCTTGATCTCACATACACTCTTGGCTTTCTAAGTGCTGGGGATAAAGGCACATGTCACTGTGCCTAGCCCTGGGTGAAAGATGGGGGTAAAATGATCAGACATGGGTGAGAAGAAAACACGGGACGCTAACAAACCCACTTAGGAGTTTATTAGGAGGGAACGTGCACACGCCTGGGAAACGGTGTACAGGGAGAGTAAAGGTGGCGTGTCCAGCTTTTAAATGCTGCCTAGCACATGTGCACAGAGGGTTGGTGTGACTATGTCACGCTGATGCTGGGCGACCCACACCTAGCTCATATGTACAGGGGGTTGGCATGCCTGTCACACGCTTGATGGAGGAAAGTCATTGGCTAATCAACTGATTGGCCTTGATAGGTTAGAACATAAGTGGGTGGAGTAAACAGAACAGAATGCTGGGAGGAAGAGGAAGTGAGCTCAGACGCCATGCTCCCCTCTCCCGGGCAGACATGATGAAGCTCTGACCCAGGATGGACATAGGCTAGAATCTTCCCGGTAAGCACACCTTGGGGTGCTACACACAATAGAAATGGGCCAGGCAGTGTTTAAATGAATACAATTTGTGTGTTTATTTTGGGGCATAAGCTAGCCAGGTGGCTGGGAGCAGGGCGGCAGGAATGCAACCCAAAGCTCCCCACAACACACGCTGATGACAGGCGACCCATGCCTGGCACATGTGCACACGGGGTTTGCGTGACTGTCAAACGCTGATGACACATGACAGGCGACCCACGCCTAGCGCATGCACACGGGGTTGGCATGACCGTCACACGCTGATGACAGACGACATGCATGTGCGCACAAGGGCTTTAGTTGAGTCACATGTGGATCATGCTGGGCGTGACCAAGGGTCCAATCACCTGTGCCTGCCTTTAGAAGCCAGAAGTGCGGGGTCTGAAGAAGCATGGGATAAAACTGGACTCGTTGAACATAGTGAACAATGAGGACTACTGAGAAATCAAGAACAATGGCAATGGGTTTTTGATCCTACTACGTGTACTGGCTTTGTGGGAGCCTAGGCAGTTTGGATGCTCACCTTACTAGACTTGAATGGAGATGGGTGGTCCTTGGACTTCCCACAGGGCAGGGAACCCTGACTGCTCTTTGGGCTGATGAGGGAGGGGGACTTGATCGGGGGAGGGGGAGGGAAATAGGAGGCGGTGGTGGGGAGGAAGCAGAAATCTTTAAATAAATAAAAATGTAAAAAAAAGCCAGAAGTGCAGCCGTAACCGTGGCTGAATAATTACAGGGGGTCTATTGCCATTATTGTCATTCTTGGCAGATGGATATCTAGTTTCTAGCACAGTTTTGAATTGTTAATATGGTTGACCTTTCCAGTAAATAATCGGGAGTCAGATCTTGCGGGTAGGACTGTGAAAGATGAGAGAACAGAGCAGCAACACTTGCTTCCTACATCTACCCTCCCTCCTCCTCTGCTCTGCCTCACCTCTTCCTGTCTCCTGGGTACCGTCCTCCTAACCTGGGGTCGGCTCAGCTTGTGGTTTAGATCCGCCCTCTGACTCCAAGCAATCTTTATCAGAATACAATCAAAATATCTCATAAAAAGTGAGTGTTTTGACTAATATATACAAATGTATTCAACATACACAATAACTACATACAAGTATATAAGGCAAGAATTAATTAGCAGTGTCTAATCCATTTGGTTTCAACAAATTATGATAAAATCCTCTTATTCTGTCTTGGTGAGTCCTCCCCAGGGTTCCTTTGTAGGCCTAGAATATCTGACTGTTGTGAAGGAGGGTTTTTAAGGACAGTCCCACCTTGCTTTGGCAAAGTTTGGGAGTTGCTCTTCTGTGTCCTGCTTGTCCGGATTGGACAGACACTATCAGCAGCCAAGGTACAGACAGCCTCTTGCCCAGTGGCTAACTTTTGCCACAAAGTAAACCAGCAGGGACTTTTCTTGGACCACCATCATCTTCTCTGAAGTAGATGGTTGCTGCTAGGAGCAGATGTGTCTCGTTGTCATAATATTTGTTGCATAAGCTTTCTGTGTTGCTTGTTTCTGGTGCTTTTGTCATAAATGGCTATAACTTTGTCAGTTGTTTTCCAGGTCTGTATGATACGATTTGACATTCATTTCTCACCATGTCTGTAATGACTATACTTATACTATAGCTTTCCTACTTTACCTACACTACAGATCCCATTTCTTTTTTTACCTCATTCAGAGGGCTCTGTTTCCATGCTCCTTACACCTGCTCAAAGCTCTCAGTAGACCTCACAGATTCTTCATCCTGAATCTCCTCAGAGGTTTTGGCCAAATTCTCTAGTTCTTCACTTTTACATCACTGTTGAGAAGAGTGTCTTTGACTAAACGCCATAGTGTAATGTTGCTATGGTCCTTGCTCTTTTAGGGCATTTTACCTGCTCCTAATCAGGAGTATTAAAGCTCCCTGATTAATAGTGATGCCTTATTTCGTTAAAAGAACTATCAATTAGTAAGTCAGTACTTGAACTGAATTACTAGCACCATCTTCAGTTCACTCTTAGCGTCAATATCTTACCTGCTGCTCAGCTTTCTGAGGGCCATCTCTCAGGGGTCCCTACTTCCCAGTCTCGGAGGGACAGTTTGTCCAGCCAGGCACTGGAGATTAAAGAGCGTTAGAGACGTGGGTCGTTTGTGAGTACAGAATGCCATTTATTCGAAATTAGAGGAAGCGTTATATACCTAACTGCTGCACACTGGAAATTACCAGGCTCAAGACGGAACAAACAACTCCCCTGTAGATACCCACCAGGGTGGGCAGAGCGAGCACAGAGGAGCAAAGGAGATGTTTTGCCAGAAACAGCAGGCTGTCCTCAATATTAACAGTTTGAGGAGGGGTCAGCCTGTGGGCCCTACAAAGAGACCTAGAGGTGCGATCTGCCGGGGAAGAAAAGGCTGGAATTGCAGAAAGCTGCCTCACAGATCCGATTGATTGCGTCGGTTTCCATGGGACTAGCGGTAGCGGTGGCAGGGATGGAACAGAAGGATTGCGAGCGAGAGGAAAAGAGCGTTTTGATATACGTGGGAAAGTGGCACCAGCGGACACCAGCAGAGTGTTACAGATTGGTGACAGATAGCTTGAGGGAAAGCGGGGCCGGTGGGACACTGGCAGAGCACTCATGGGTCAGTGGCTGATAGTGTGAGCCATCGTTTATATTCATTCCATAGCTGAAAACATGGAAACCTGCAAAAAACAGCAACCCCGCAAGGCCTATAGGAGTGACTTGAAGCGAGAGGCTTGAGTCGGTCCTGGATGCTCTCTCATAGCGGGGACCACTTAGGAGTGGGCAAATAGAAAAGATAAAATGGAAAAATGCCAAGGATCCCATGCCCCACAGTTAAAAAGCACTGCTCCATGTATGCGGAGCTAACGCAGGAGCACTACCCTTGATTGTCCTAAAACCTTTAGCTATGGAAAGCTAATGTGGGAGCACTACCCTGCTATGGAAAGCACCTAGAGATGAATGTCAGCACAGGGCTTTACTGTAGCCGTGAAGGCTGTGGTTGGAGCTGATTACCCCCCCCCCCCATTTGTAGGAACGCCATAGGATTGCTTGGAGCTCAATATCAGTTCCTTGGGTTCAGAGAAATGGTTTAGCTGACTGGAAGGGGAAAACTCACCAACGAAGCTGCTGGTGTGCATAGAGGTCGGCGCTCGGGTGACCCCCGGGTTCCACGTGTCCCCAGCTGGCCCGCCTGTGCACGGGAAGGAACATGGAGAGAGTCTGTTAAAAATGCTTCAAGATCCTCAGCGGCAGTAGGCAGCGTGCCCACAGAGCAGCTAGTCCCAGGCAGAGACGGCTGCCAGTTCCCGATCGGTGGCTGGTCCCAGGCTGGGTGGTCCGAGTGAGCCTGGGGGTGTGAGCAGGTGGTGGGTAGAAGGCACATGGACAGATACATCATATAGACTAGAATTGGATATTTACTACTTAGGGGAGGGGCAGGGGAAGAAAGGAGAGAGAGGGAGAAAGGGAAGAGAGAAGAAGACAGATAGGGATTGAAGGGAGCATGTGCGCACTGAATGGAACACAGAGAAGCTAAGGTGTGGCAGGGGTGGCGCCAGGAGTGGGCGTGGGTTGTCTCTTAGACGAAAACGCTAAGTCTGGAGTCACAGAACTTGAATGTTAAGGTTAAACGGCTCATTTCCCTGAGGCTTGCTGCAGGCCATACTGGGTAATTCAGGGAAGTGGTGAGTGGGGTACCCACCAGCAGAATGGCTGCCTCAGACCAGGGAAGCCCCGTCTCACCCAAATGTCTGTGCTCTGCCCTTGCGGGAGGCAAACATTACAGTGCATAGGGACTTGAAGCCAATACAAGGTGTGTAAAGAGAAAATACAGTGAACTGCAGCGATTCTTAGCAAGAAAGGCAGCTGTGCGAGATTCTCTATTGAACTGCTGGCTCTATGCACAGGCCACGGCCTGCTGAGGAAGGGCTCGCCGCCAAGCTGGGCACACTCTGAGCTGGCTGCAGGCAGCAGAGCCGGGGGATTCTAAAACGAAACGTTTGGCACCACTTGATGCTGTAAAATAATCTCAAACCCGTTCAGAATTAGGATAATGAAAGGGTTATTTATTTAAGGGGAAAACTTAAGAGATCACCACCCTAAACTTCAGCACATCTGTCTGTTGAATGCCTTACCAGTTTGTCTACAGCACTGTCTGCAGCATTGAGCTTTTAGAAGGGGCAGCCAGCTACAGTGATGGTTTGGGGGCTGTTTTGATGGTACTGGGGTACAAACCTGATAGGCTAAGAAAGCAACAGAGCATCAACCCTTGCTCCACCTTCCCAGATAGAAAAGGCTGTGAATCTCTGCAAGTCTTCCTCTGTTCCCTTCCTGTACCTCCCTGTGTGGGTTCTCTGAGTAACTCATGTGTACTGCCCTTGATTTAAGACTTAACTTTAGTAACCGTCTCAGCATTGCTGCTGTTCATTCGATGTTGTGAGGATAAATCACGCTGTACAAAAAACTCTTGTTGGAGGTTTATTGTTGAAAAGGGGGGAGGCTGGAGAGATGACTTGGAGGTTAAAAGCACTGACTGCTCTTCCAGAGGTCCTGAGTTCAATTCCTAGCATCTACAAGGCAGCTCACAACCATCAGTAATGAGATCTGGTGCCCTCTTCTGGCCTGAAGGCATGTGTGCAGGAAGAACCCTGTATACATAATTACCTGCCTCTCTGGAGGAGTGGTGGAAAAGGTAGGGGGAACGGGAGGAGCTCACTTTTAATGAGGGCTAGGTGCATACTCAGAGACTACACTGTAATGGAGTGCATTCGCACAGACTGTTAGTGACGTAGTGGCAATAGGACCTTGGACTGGCCGGGTATCTGCCTGAATGCTGACAACGCCTGTGTGCGGAGATGCTGTCAGTGGGTTCAGCTGCGTCCCCTGGGCGCACTAGCGTGCCTTAAATGCTATAAATCATCTGTTTGTAGGGAGTGATTTTGACTGGTGACATTCTGCTAGATCTGCAAGCGCGCAGGACAGCATAGTTCTAACCGATAGCCTTCCTCCCTTTTGTGGGTTATAATCAGGTGAGGAACTTTGAGTAGCAGGTGAGGTGGAATGAGGGTGCCGAGTCCTGAACACCCATTCCTGAAAAAGCTGAGATAGCTGGCTGTTCACTCCGCTGTCCAGGCTCACTGGGACCTGGCAAGATGTCGGGAGCAGATGATAAACTTGACTTAAGGGAGAAAAGTTTTCTTAGGTTCTGGGAGTTGAGGAAGGGGAATCGAAGACCTGGGAAGAAGTGTGAAACTTGGTCTGTCAATTGCCAGTACTTATCTGGGGTGCATCTTGACAGTGCATCTGACCTTGTCCAGGTGCACCTAACTTGTCTCCCCAGACAGACCTCACAGGAGGGTTTTTTAGTTTACAAAAAGATAATCCTCTTTGATATGGGATTCCCAGTCCAGCAGAGTTCAGCATGGCTTTTGGGTGAAGCTCATTGTTGTGGAATTACGGACACAGCAGTTGATTGCAGTATCTTCTGAAAGCGAATGGATGATGGAGTCTGCAAGACTATGCAGTAGTTTCTAGATGAAATTTACAAAGGGGACCTTCATGTGGCTTCGGGACTCTCCAAAGAGGAGAGGCAGGGAGGGGAGCAGAGAAAAATTTAGAGCTCAGTAAAAATCAATAAAAACCAGTCCCAAACCTCCTGCAACAACACTGGGAACAATGCAGTAGGAGCAGAGTGCGGGAAGGACAGGAGGAAAACGGGAAACCAAAGAAACAAGCCCAACAGAAAAACCAGGAGCTGAGTCCCAAGAAGCCAGTCAGCACACCGTTCATGGACACTCTGTTGGCAAAATTTCAATGAAGAAAACGCCCCCCAGTGCGTGGCTGTTTTCCACTGTCATTTGGATCTAGCATGACAGAGAAGCAGATCTACCAATGCTTCTGTGAAAAAGAAAAGATCCAGGGAAGAGGTGAAGCGGAAGAGCAGAAGAAACAGCTGGGATGAGGCTCTGCAGACCTGAGGAAAGAGCTCATGCCAGTAATGACATCACGTCTGATGTCATAGAGACCAGTGAGCATATTTGGAATTCATTAAATTACACAACAGTAAAATCTAGCCGAAGGGCCTGGCGGTGGTGGCAAGCCTTTAGTACCACCTCTGAGGGAGGCAGAGGCAGGTGGATTTCTGTGAGTTGAAGACGAGCCTAGTCTACAGAGAGTTCCAGGAAGGCTCCAGATCTACAGAGAAACTGGGGGAGGGGGCGGGTGGGGATTTGATCCTCACGTGAAGATTAAGCAATTACTGTGCTCCAGTTGCCAATTCAGCAGACCAGTTACTGAGCACTCGTTCCCAGCCCAAGGGAGGACTCTCACCACCTGAAAGACAGCAAAGATCTTCGCCATGCCTGCTGTTCCCCAGGAAGCTTCTGCGCACAGGCAGCGTCGCCCGCCAGACCCACCACTTTTCCCAGGAGCACATGCACCCAGCAAAGGCCCCTGCGCGCAGGCGCAGAACATAATGTTTGATGCACGTGCGTGGGGGTCCCCTTTAAAAGCCGAAAGGCCGTTAGTTCACTCTCCCCTTTCCTCCCTTCACTGTCAGACACGCTCCACCCTCCCCGCAATAAACCTCTCCACGTGGGTCCATTGTACCTTGTGTCTCATTTCGACTCCGAAGAACAACAATGCCTGTCACCAGAAGTGGAAGCCAATTTCAACCCTGTACCTTAGTAGTAGAGTCAAAAACTGAAATACAACCAAGCCCCCAAATGGAGTCACCTAGGCAGAGTTGGTTTGCGGTGCAGCAGCCAGAACGGAGCAATCAAATATGTGGACTTAACCCTGGAGTCACAATAGACTATTCACAATAGACCAGGTGCCATGTCTCTCACATCTAGGTGGAGCAAAAGGAGGCAGCCCTGAGCTAGCCAGAAGAAAAGACCCAAGCCAAGACTAAGATGACAGCATGTCTTGCCTGCTCTTCATCCTTCAACAGTGTTGCAAACCGGGGGACTATTCCTAGGGGCAACTGAGACTGCCTTTCCCAGCATTGAGTGCTCTGAATAAGGAAGCTCACCTACTGGGAAATAGTGTGATGTGACCACCAAGGAACAAGTCCCAAGTGACTGAGTCTGACTCTGTGCTCTTCTTACTCACATTCTAAAGCTCTCTGCTTTTCCTTCCAACATGAATAATACTCTATTCATTTGTTTAAAAAGAAAATTTAGAAGGGTATCCCTTGAGAAATACAATATTTGTTGGGGGACAGGGCTCACTCAGCTTGACCTGTGAGGAATATCACTAAGTATTCTGTCTCTCACTGAAGTTCTCCTGTGTAATTGCATGCTCCCTGTTGGGAATTATCCTAACGCCAGCTCTTTGCTGACTCAAAAATCCCAATCAAGCCGAATCACAAGCAAGCCCAATTAAAGGATATCCAGGTTTAATGGGTAACAGGGAAGCCACGAATGCGACCACTGGGGCGGGAGAGAAGACGCCACAAAGGGACTTTCCAGGGAGCAGGTTAAATAGACTGGGGGAGTGGTCAAGGTTTGGAAGTCTGCCTTCCCCTTCTCAGGTGAAGGCTCAAGGTTTGGCTGGCAGAGGGGTGGGGGCTCCAAAGATGGAGGCCAGAGACCAGAACTTGCATTCCAGTCTGATTGTATAAGGGATGACGGGAAACTGAGGAGAGATGCCTTGACTAACATTTAGGCTCTCTGAAGGCATAAGTCACAAAACAATCCCACCCCATTTTGGAATTATGATTAATACAAGGGTTGTTTATTTAAGGGGAAAGCTTCCAGTTCACTGTCCTAGACAACAGTCCTCTGAGTGAACAGGAATGGTGTAGCAGCCGGAAGCGGAGCCAGAAACAAGAGAAGGAGCAAGGAGAGCATACTGCGTCTTTTTAAAGCCCAAGTGGGCTGGTATCTTAGGGGCTATTTGCTGAAGGAGCAGAATGGGCTTCCACGGCAGCTCTCTTAGGAAAAGGGGGCGTTGTCTCAAGTCTGGCTTCTTCCTGTGGGCATGGGGCAGCGTGGGGGAGGGGAGAGCTGGGTGTTGGTGGGTCCGCGCTCAGCGAGAGGAGTGTATGGAAAGGCATCCTGAATACTGTCATCACATCAACGCAAGGCACGTGTTCCTTACGGGAGGTGAGAAGGCAGGTGTCCTGTGAGGTCCTGTCCATCGAGGTTCAGGAGACCTAGGAGTTAGCTAAGGATATCTTGACCCAGTAAGACAGGTACTGGACAAGCAGGCATCAGTAAAAGAATGAGAAAAATTGTCCTGCAAGAATGCAGGGTAATGGCAAAGTTTTAAGTGGGTAGGAACGGGTCCCGTCTACCACCATAACTGAAATTGGTGAGAGGAACGTAAGGCCCAAGTAAAATACTAGACCATGATAGGTAGCTCCTGTGTCCAATAGAAAAGTAATGGAGTTACCTCTACCTGCAGCTTTACCTTAGGCTCAGATCGTGTTACAGGATATACCAACTGTGGGCAGCATCAATCTTCTGCAAGGCTGAGAAGTTCGAAGGCTGGCAAAGTTTCACTTGTTGATGTTGGTGAGGCCGGACCTCTGTGTCGTGGCATAGAGGAGAAGCACGCAGAGGGGCATTGTGATTTCCAGTGTGCAAGTTGCTGGCACATAGGGCGTTGGGATGTCCCAGCCAGGTTCTGATATTCTGCACTGGCAAATGAAGATCATCACCTGAGACTCTTGAGAAACTTGCTAATTTAGGAAGGCAGAATCTAAGTGAGTGACTGCCTCTGTCAAGGTTGTAAAAGGAAACCTTCAGCTATACACACGGAGAGGCTTATATTGGGCTTCTTAGCCTATTTTTCCCAGGGAGAAGACGGATTGGTTAGTTTTTCCCAGCCCAAGATTGGTCAGTTTAATTGGTCAATGGCAGATATGACTCTGTTTCATGGCCAAATTGTTTCTTTCACTGGTACATTTTTAGCCTTTTGATTCTCATCTTGGGACCAGGTCATATTTCTTTCACTGACTCTGATTCTCGGGATAAAGTGTGTTTGCCAGTGGTTTTAGAATCAGGACATGTCTCTTTGGTCCTGGGTTTCTTTCTCTGGCTCTGGGTTCCGAGTCAGGGTGCCCAGTGATTGGTTGGTTTCTTGCTCCAGTTGTCCCTTTTAGCTTACACTATGGCTGTGAATGCAAATGTACCACTCAGGTCACACAGCTCTTCCAGAAATCCATCCATGGTAGACATAAGAAGGTTAAATTTCTGGATGGTGATGCTGTCCACAATTACCTTGGAGTTGGTTTACAATTTCAAATATACTTCTTAATAAATCTAGTATTTGTTACCAAACTAACGCACTTGAGTTGTAGTTTTCTGAAAATTTGTGGCAGTGTAATAAAGTTGATTGGCCATCAGGTGGAGGAACTGTTTGGCTGGCTGGTTCTTGTGGTTGTTGAGAGTTAAGGTGTAATAAGGATGTTGGCCAGCAGATGTCACAGTTGTTGCACTAAGGGAGGTCCCAGATCAAGACCTGAATTATCTATACTATCTAGAATAGGTGCTAATAAATTTCATTAACAGTATTTTCTCACATGGAGCAGGCTTGGTTGGGCAGAAGCTCAGGGGACCGAGAACTTGCCTGCACCTGTGAGCCGCAAAGTTACTAACAGAGCTAGGGCCAGTAGATCCTATCGCTTGCGGATTAGTGTGGCATGCAAGCCTGTGTTCCATATGCAGGCTTAGAGCTTGGCCTGATCTGAGCATGCCTGGTGGTAGCTGGTCCTCAACAACAGATCCTTGCTTGGGTGGCGATAATGGACCTCATGGAATAGGGGCCAGAGTACCCTCGGGATTGTGTGCTGCTCTGGGAAGTTGTGTGTGGTTGTGGTAAGGTATGGGGGGTGGGATCCACGCGGTTGGCAGGTAGCTTAGCTGAGCCATGTGGGCATGGAATGTGGTGGCGGGCAGGCCAAAGGCATGGGGTCCTGCAGCAGGGAGCAGCAGTAGCTGGACTGTGTCCATGTGGGCGCCAAAGTACAGACGTGTTAATGTGGTCCACAATAGAACATGTCAAAGGTTTGTTTATTTGGGAATAAAACTCCCAGTAAGGACAGATCTGCTGTTCTCTGTTTGCACTGGAAGCTTGAAACCAAATCGAACTAAAAGATCTACCTTCCATCTGTACTTACAGTACCTCAGATCATGCCCCAAAAGGGCCAGAGGTGCGAACTTTACCCAGTCAAGGTACAGTTCCTGTGACGTTTTAGCAAGGGTGTTTTTTAAGCAGCTCTAAGTTTGTTCGTTCTCTCTTTAAGACTGGGGTGGTATGGGATGTGAAAATGGTAAGGACTGCTGCTACTTTACATAAGGTTTGAGAAATTAGGGAGGCAAGTTTAGGACCGTTGTCTGACTGGAGGGAGGTGTGCATTCCAAGTAGGGAAACAGCTCTAGTAGAAGGAGCTCAATAGTGACTTGTTGCTTCCCACTGGTATTGCTCCCAGTCCTGGGAGTGCGGAGCCGGAGAGGCAATGACAGAGACTCCGGGAGATCTCAATGCAGAAGCTCCTTATTACAGTTGAGCAAGGCCAGTTAGGATGCCAGAGGACATTGTTGGTTGGTCCTTTTTAGAGCTGGTTGTCACTGCTGGCCTGTTGTCATTGGCTTATTTTGGCGAGCATTTGGTTTCTATGTAAGTGGCTCACTAACTAACAGGATACTGTGGCGCTTATTCCTGCATGTTTGCTGCACTTGCTTGTGCTTGGGCTGTTGCTCTGCTTTGTCTCACCATTTTGATGTTGACTGGAGGCCTGGCCGACTTACCTTGCCGTGCTGTATTTCCGCCTCGGAAGCCCATCAGCATTTTGGATTATACCTGTCTTAGGTTTACCTGCCAAGCCAGGTCTTACCTGCCATTCATTGATTTCTAGCACTTCAAGGCTTAGGTCCCCAGGAGGTCCTCAGAAAATGAAGCAGCAACTTACTGTGAGGCTTAGGGTCTCTTATGGACTCCTGTATTTGTATTATCCACTCATGGACCACCTCTTGTGGATGTTTTGGCCCTGTGTCCTCTAAAGCCATTGGTATTTGAAGGGTTGCCTATTATTCTTTTTAAAGCGGGTGAGTGTGGAGGGTAGAGACAAACACGAGACAGACGAAACACGCACGGCGGAGCGGGGTTAAGGAGGGAGACACAGACACGCGGCTCCCACGTGGGTGCACTTTAATGGGGGAGGGGCGACAGGTAAGGTGCAGGTGTGCTGACACAGGAGGGTGGAAGGAGAAAGAGAGAGCGTGGGCTCTTGGAAGCTTGCTTTTTAATGAGAAGCGTATCTGGGAAACGGGTCCCTGCGCGTGCGCGCTGGTGTCCATAATCCAGGAGGGTCCTAGGAGTTGTAGTCTCCAAAAGGAACAACATTGCCTTTTGTTGTTGTTGTTGTAGGAGACACTTAAGCAGAAGCATTAGGACTCCCACCACCCCTTTAATAAGGCACCATGCAACAAGTTTAAGGAATTTTATGTGATTGCACACTTGGCCAAAGAACGTGGTAGACCAACCCAGTGGCTCACTTCATGTCTAGTTAAGTTGCATGATGTCATTTGTAGGTTGCCACATCAGTCTAATAAACTTCTTATGACATGGTTCCAATTGGCTGTCTCTTAATGGTCGTCTGTACAAGGACATACTGGATTTTTGGTACAGACTTTGGAATGATGATCACTGTTGGCCCTTACTAGGTAATGTAAGTTTGTATTCATCCAGTAAATCAGTCTGTTGTTTTAAATTCATAGCGGACAAATGAACGTGAGCGTTAACTAACTGTTCTGTTCTGAGGGCCACAGGTAATGTTCTATGAGCTGTTTGTACGGTATTGACCGTAGCTCCTGTTTGAATAAGAGAGGGCAGGGTGATCGTTGCTGTAATTGTTTTGGGTGTGGCTCTTCCTTTTGTTGTGGGTAGCCCACGCTCTTTCCTGATGGCATTATGGGACAGGAGACTTTGAAAAGTGTCGAGACCGCCTTGACCCGCAAGGATGACGTGACACCGGAGCTCTTCTCGCAAGCAGTTAGGACCTTTTTGACAATTGACTCTCTCTCCCCCGGCCAAGCCTCTCCAAGCCCTTAAGTAGGCCTGGGCTACCAACCCTGGATAGTCAGGTGGGAACCGTCCATTGGTCCACGCATATGCAAGCAGCTTACGATCATCGATCATCGGGTGATGATCGCCATCGGGTGATGATCGCAAGAGTCTGGCCTTAGCCAAATAAAGAGTTGTTTATCAGAGAGGGCTCACTTTCGGGATCGTGGAGGGCGGAAGCCAGCGCCATCTTTTAAGGTGCGGCTCCACGCAGCTCTCCACAGAAAAGCATATTTGGGCATGGTGCTGGTGGCACATGCATTTAATTCCAGCACTCCACAGGCAGTTGCAGTCGGATCTCTGAGAGTTTAAGTTCAGCCTGGTCTATTAGAGGTGTTTCCAGGACAGGCTGCAAAGTTAAAGAGAAACCCGGTTTCTGTGAAAAACAAAACATATTTGGAGTTTGTGTGAACGCTTAGGGATTTTTGTGGCATGAATAATAAAAAGAAAAGCAGCCACGCACTAGTTCTTAACTCTACCTCAGACTGAAATGGGCAAGCCTACCATCACAAGTCTTCAGACTGAGACTGCACTGTGTCCACCAAACCTCAGGTCCTGTGTCTTCTCTTTATACGCCTCTCTTTGCTCAGCTGTCTCCACCTCCTACTGCTGGGGTTAAAGGTGTATGACTCTGAGACATGGGACTTACAGGTGTGAGCCAGCACCACCTGGGTGTGTTTCTGGATAGATGTTGCATACCTAGGGTAATCCTGAACTCAGAAAGGTTGATCCACGTCCGTCTCCTGTGTCCTGGGATGAAAGGTGTGTGCGACCACTCCCTAGCATCTAGGGCCTATCTTTGCTCTCTGATTTCTCAGTCATGCTTTAATTATTAATATAGAAATAAAACATCACCATAGATTTTCTTTTGCCAATTTAAGGTACAGGGGGAGCTATTATCTCAGCCTGCTGGTTAGTGGTGTGGGTGGGGAGTGCTAAGCCTCAACCACCCAGTTTCCGGCATTATGGCATAGCTTGCTTTTCCGTTCCCTCATATAAGAAGGAGCTGCTGTCTTTACACCAGGTATAGATGGCCTAAGGCAATGTGTCGTCCTGTATATGTGAGGCATGGGGCCGTAGCTCCTGTAGGGTTTAACCTGTTTAAGTCTAATATATGATTTAATATTTTTGTTGTTGTTCCTGAATCCTGTCTCAAACATTTAAAGCTGCTGGGATACATAGGGACAAGGTGTGTTCATCGTAAAGAGCCTGATCCTAGAGATCAGTGTAATGTCCCTCATCAAGAATTTGACCATGGGAAATCTTCAGTCTTACTTTTCCTTGCTGTTCAAAAATTTTTGCCCTTTCTGTTCAATAACACCTTCAAAGAAGCTGAGGTCCATCTTCTAGGACCTGCTGAGATTATTTGAAGCCAGCTGTGTGGGGTAGCCTGGGTCTAGGGGTAGCTCAGATGGCCACAACCCTCTGTAGTAGATGTCTAACCTCATGAATCAATCTCAGCTGGATGGATGGGCAGGTGGGCCCCCCAATGATGAGATCGGTGTCTCATCTCCTGGTCGTGAATGACAATGGCCGTTCCCCATGATCGTTGGAATTCTGAGGGTACAGTTGCTTCATTTCCAATTTAAGGTCTTTTGAACGGACCTGGGAAGTGGTGAACTTTTAATCTTCTTGGCTTCCTCATCCACCAATGGTAGGTGAGGCCTAAATTTCCAGTGGGGTAATTGGAGTGTCTCCATTTCTGTTAATACGGAGATGTCCTCCCCTGTGTGTGAGGTAACCCAGACACAGAAAGACAATTACCACATGTACTCACTCATAAGTGATTTTTAAACAAAAAGCAAAGGAAACCAGCCTACAAATGATAATCCCAGAGAATTTAGACAACAATGAGGACACTCAGAGAGGTTTAGATAGATCTCATCTACATGGGAAGTAGAAGACAAGAGCTCCTGAGTAAAATGAAGCATGAGGACCTTCGGGGGGGGGGGGGGGAGGTGGGGAGGCAGGGAGGGGAGCAGAGAAAAATTTAGAGCTCGATAAGAATCAATAAAAATGCCAAAAGTTACAGGCTCAATGGAGTAAAATGAAGCATGGGGACCTTGCGGGGGGTGGGTTGAGGTGGGGAGGTAGGGAGGGGAGCAGAGAAAAATTTAGAGCTCGATAAGAATCAATAAAAAAGCCAAAAGTTACAGGCTCAATGTATAAAAAGGACCCTGGTCAGCCAAACTCTAAACATAGGGCAGAAGTCTCAGTCCCGTCAACTCCTACAGGGGAGGGGTAAGAAAGTTCAGACTCACCAGTGCAGACACCGGGAGTCAAGTGAAAGGCAAATAGTAGACTTGTTCATCAGTGGGGATCACCTTACATACCTGCCTCCCAGCACCCAGGCTTCTACAGCAACTGGGAGAGCCTTACATACCTGCCTCCCAGCACCCAGCCTTCCCAACCAGTGGGCAGAGCCTTATACACCTGCCTCCCAGCACCCAGGCTTCCTCACCAATGGGGAGAGCCTTATATACCTGTCTCCCAGTACCCAGCCTTCTCAGCAATGGGGAGAGCCATATACACCTGCCTCCCAGCACCCAGGCTTCGTCAGCAATGGGGAGAGCCATATATACCTGTCTCCCAGTACCCAGCCTTCCTCACCAGTGGGGAGAGCCTTATATACCTGCCTCCCAGCGCCCAGGCTTCTTCATCAGTGTGATGATGTGGCATGGTTACCTCTCATTGTGTAGCCATGATCATGACCTCTGACAATACCTGTTGTTAGGCCTTCAGACAGAATCCAGGTTGGATCATCTCAGCCTCAGGACTTCATCTTCCTACAATTGCTGGGAGGCAGGTTGTAAACTGACTTCTAACTAGAATTCTTCCTTGTTTATTATAGTACAACCGGGTTTAGTCAGGGACTGCTTCCTTCTTGGCCAGGGGTGCCTTGTTGTTTTTGTGGATTTCATCTGCATGTGGTCTAGAGTGCTCGCAAACTCACCTGTGTTACCCAGGAAGTAAAATGTTAGGTATTAGGTATACATAATGAGGCTGTACGATTGATTTGAATATTGGGGTGCTTTAATGAAGGAAGACGAGGTAGTTATATATGATCTCAGTCTTTTACTGTTTAAGATTGTTCACCTAACAAAAAGGGGAAGTAGTCTAAGCAGTCTATCCACTCCAGTGACCTCTTGCAGAGGTAGAATGGTGGCTCTGTTGTACTTGGTAGAAAGAGATGAAAATGGTCCCATAGCGGACTGGAATCAAGGCAGGTGAAAGTAGGTATCGTGTGTTCGTTATCTCAGTCCAGAGTAGAGGAGGGTTCCTCTAGTTGAGATTGCAGTGGGTGCGGAGAGCAGCCAGTCCAGGCAGGGACAACGCAGTTCCACAAGGCTACAACAGTCCAAAGTTTCAGACAGGGAGCTGGTTGTGGGTGAGAGACGTCAATGGGGCCACCAGTTTCACGAGGAGAGACAGACAAATGGATACGCCACGATACCATGCTACAGGTCTCCGAAAGTGGCTGCTTCTGGGCAGGGAGCAATGGGCGGGTAAGAGACAGAGACATGGATAGGCACACCGTGCAGAGTGAGGTTGGATATTTATTTAGTGGGTTATGGAGGGCGATGTGGTCAAGAACATGAGCGAGGTGAGACCAACTGGGTTTTTTCAGGCTTCTGTGGACAGAGTGTCAGTGATTGGGCAGGTAACGAGATGCCAGTCCTCAGCCGCGGGGAATCAGCAGAGATGAATGTTCATGAAAGCTGACCTGGACGGGTGCTGCAATGGAGCAGGCACAGGAAGTTGGAAAATGGTCCGAGTTCAGGATCCTCACAGAGCTCAGGCTACTGGCTTGCGGAATGCGTAGGAGAGCTTGGCAGAGCCACGCACCAGTGTTATTCACGACCCGGGCAACCGAAGGCCGCGCAGTTTTCCTGGCTAGTTAGAGGCATACAGATATGCTATGTGGAAAGAGCTTGGGTATAGGCTGACTTTAATGGGGGTGGTGAAGAAAGAGTGAAAGAGAAGAAAGGGTATTGGGAGAAGGGAGAGAGGTAGAAGCTACCTCTCCATCCAGAGGAAGGGCAGACAGAAAGTAAGTAGGCTGAGTAGGAGGCAGGAGAGCCACTTACCTTTCCTGGAAGCTGGAGATTGGGAGTAGGCATGCCTTGTTTTTAGAGGAACAGGGTATCCAGGTGCCAGGCCAGGCTAGCAGATTTACCTTTACATAGTGCCTTCATGGGGATGCCTTGCTAGCCAATTATCTTTAAGAGGTTGGTCCAAGTTAAGGTATTGCTTAACTTACGGCTTTCTGGGACCCAGAGAAAACGGGTGCAAGGCCTAGGTGGGCTCTTTTTGTGTGATTACCGTTTGGCACAGGTGAGCTTGTTCCTGTTTCATGAGTTTTCCCCTCATAATAAATAAAAATACAATTGTTTTATCATTTAGCTAGCTGGATTATTTCTTGTTATAATTCTCATCCATTTCTATAAGGGCATTTTTTACATGTTGTTTGAGGGACTCTATTGCTTTCATAAAGTCAATTTTACCCACTTTAGTGCTAGGGCGTTCAAGTCCTCCTGTTGTAAGATCATTGGGTTCTGGTGTTTTCATGTTGTTGTTCAGATTGTTGGCGCCTGCCCATCTCCTCCTACCCATGCTGTCTAGTGGGTCTTCTAAAACAGGGTCAGGTTTCCCTCTGGCCTGGGTCCCACCGCGGGTCAAGAACACTCTCACCACTCAGGAGGGTCTTCAGGGACAGGACCAGGCTCCCCGTTCACCAGGGACCTCGCCTACAAAAGGCCTACCACAGTGCAGGCCAGCCACCAAAAAACCTACTTGATTTAGTTGTAGTGAGACGATCTGCTCTCAGTGTGGGCTTCACTGTTTCAAGCTTGGACCATCAAAAAATATAAGTTCACGTCTGCGCCGCGTCCACCGAGTCTGCCTGAGGATGTGCATTGGGCCACATGCTCAGTCACATTTTCCAAAGGCCCCGAGGGTCTCAACAGCAAGGTGGTCGCTGACAGCACAGCACCCTGACACCTGCTGGTAGCACAGTTGTTCTTCTGTTCTTCTGATCTTCTGTTCTTCTGCTTCTTGTTCGCGAAAGGAGTACACAAGATACGACAAAACCCACGTGGAGCGTGAGCTTTATTGCAGTGTGCCGGAGAGAAGGGGAAAAAGAGAACAAACAGCCGGCTTTCCAGCCTTTTAAAGGGTTCCCCACGCACGTGCGTCAGACGCCATGTTCTGCGCCTGCGCAGCCTTTGCATGGAACGCTAGGGGCTCCTGGGAAATGTAGTTCCCCCGGCGAGCTACGCTCGGGGCCTTCTGGGGAATAACAACAGTAACATGTGGCCAATGACTGCAGGCACACAGTCTATGACATAGTGACTGTGCTCTCCGAGTTCCTGATTGTACCTAGCCAATCATAGGTGAGCATGAGATGCCACTGTGAACAGATGGGAATACCTTGGTGCTCGGAGGGTAAATAACTTTTCCCATGGTTAAATAAGTCTGCTGAAGCATGCTTTGTAAAGTATCTGTATTTGAATGAGATTACAAAATGTTATTCATATAATGGTAAATTATAGACTAAGCAAATTGCTTATGTAGTGTATTTTACATGTTTTCTTAACAACAAATACAGGAGAATTTCAAGGGCTGGTAGATTTTTTTTTTTTTATATTTGGAGCATTTAATTGCTCGTGTACCAGCTGCTTTCAAGCCTGCAACGTTTTCCTCAGCTAGGGGCCATTGCTTAACCTGTTTTGGTTTCTCAGTCAACCACTTTAAAGGTAGGACTGTTGGTACATCTGAAGGGTCATTAATTGCTTTGTGTTCTTATACCGCCCAAATGGCCGGTGTCTGTCACCTGTAATATCTTCTACTATTTTCCTCAGAAACATAAGTTTTGGGGGCTGCAAGAATGTTAATCTAACTGTTCCATTGCTGCAATAGGTTACAACCCCATAAATTGACTGCAATATTGGCTACATATGGCCTTAGTTTTCCTATTTGCCTTTCTGGCCCTATGCATTCAGCCCATCTCGTGCTTTGTTTTACACGAGATAGGGTTCCAATTCCCAGGAACTGAACATCTACCTCCTGAAGAGCCCAATTTGGATGCCAAGATTCTGGAGTAATGATACTTACATACTCACCCGTGTCTAATAAGCCTTCAATTAAAATTTCATTAATAGAAGTCTGACAGAATATACGTGTTCTCTGTCTCATCAGAGTTCTTGACTCATCCTCTACATTTATCTCATCATTCAGACCATTAATGCTTTTGACAGCGGGAGTTGGAGTTTTTAATTTTCCTGTCAAGACACATTCTCCACAGTAACTGGCAATGACTGGACCACATTTGTCATTGGGTCCTGCGAGAGGCTTCCCATGGCAATTCCTGATGGTATGGGGTAGCCTTGTTGATTTTTTTCAATTATAATATATATTTTATTATAAAAATATGATGTAATCAATTAAACATTTTTATTTTTTACCTCTGAGCCATATCACTCTGTCCTATAAAATTGGAGCTTCAGTGTCAGAAAGCTTCTCAGCAACTCTCAGTTTAATTTAAAAACAAAACTAATGGGGTTGGAGAGATGGCTCAACATTTACTTTTTTTATTGATACTTATTGAGTTCTAAATTTTTCTCTCCTCCCCTCCCTGACTCTTCTCTCCCGCCTTTAAGCCTTCCCCATGGTCCCCATGCTCCCAATTTACTAAGGAGATCTTGTCTTTTTTTTTTTTTTTTTTTTTTT
>NW_026067932.1:9603925-9609497 GCF_014885135.2 Alexandromys fortis
AGTGGGGCTGATCTATTGGGAGCTTACCAAGGCCAGCTGGACTGTAACTGAAAAAGCATGGGATAAAACTGGACTCTCTGATCATGGCGAACTATGAGGACTGATGAGAAGCCAAGGTCAATGGCAAGGGGTTTTGATCCTGCTTCACAAATTTCTAAAGAGACTGTACCAAATTTTAGACAATAGACAACATAAACCTGTTGCTCCCTGGACTTTCCTCCTGTTGGGGTCTGGTATTGAGTCTGGGGGTTTCTCAAATCCCAGATGAGCCCTCAAATGTAAGACCCTAATTCCTAGGTTTTAGTTCCAGAGAAGAGAAGCCCAGCGACTCAATTAACCAGTCCAGCAGATGCAGTAAGCAAGAGGGTTTGTTATAGATTGCAAAACCGGGTGTCTCTGATCTCTGAGGAGGCAGAGCACCCCGAACAGCAATTCCAGTAAGCTTTTATGGGCAAAACCCCACAACTTTAGCATATCAGGTACTGGTTATGAAATGATTGGACACAACATTTCAAACCATATTGGCATAAGGATCAGGCAAGGGACACAGGTGTTTGTTTCAGTTTGGTCTCGGAAAAACCACAAGATGTTCTTTCTTGGGCCACGACCCGTACCTGGCAAGCAAACACGCTCCTGTGTGGGTGGAGGAGACGAGGAACTGGGCTCGGGTCAGAGTGTTCTTCCAGAAATCATTTCTTTCATTGAAAAATGCTTAAATCAAGAATTTGTTTAGTATAAATCACGTATTTTATGCTTCATGAGAGCCCTTGGATGTTCAACAGCCCCACGGGACAGTCAGCATACAAAGATGGTGCTTTCCATTCAGGACAGAGTGCGGGTTGTCAGCGGCTGCAGTGATGGAGCTGAGCTGAGAGTGCATGCTCCTCAGCCACCACTGCCAGCAGCGGCTGGTGAGTTCCTCATCTTTTTCCGCCTCGGCTTTCTGCGTGTCTCCACCCACAATGCCTGAGTGTTTGCAAGCACAGAAAAAGCTGGACCCGAAGTTGGCCGGTAGCTGTCAGGACTGCTATGTCAGATTTCTATGTCTAAATGAGCGTGGCATAGCCGCCATTGGCCAGAGCTGCCAGAGACTCGAGTGGCCCCACGAACCGGGCGCCAACCTTAACTGTTCCCTCAATTTGGGAAATAACCAGGCCAGCTTAAAGATAAACAATTATATTTTTGATTGTTATAAGGGGAAACTCACACCACAAGAATGGGAAGTCCGAGTTCCGCCGTGTCCCGTGGGAATCACCTAGAGCACACGAGCACCTGGTCCATCCCAATTTTCTTCATGGGTTTCAGGTAGCCATGCCTTAACTAGGTTCCACTTAGAGGTGATTGGTTAACATCGCTTCTCCCAGCAGCCTAAAGCTGCAGTAGGACAGCTCTACAGGCTAGGCCTGTGATAGGACAGCTCCGGAGGCCTGTGGAGAACAGCTCAGCCCTAGAGAAATGGTGCAGGGGCCCGTCCGTAAACAAATTAAATTGAGCCAGCCACCCGCAACAGACTTGGCTGAGGAGGGGATTATCACCATGCAGCCCCCAGGTTTCGGACACAGTGAGGAGCTGAGTCAAGCAGGAACAGGTTTATTTCCTTACAGAATGCCACGTAGAATTCTTTAAGGAAGTGGAAAGGGAATTAGCCAATCACATCCGCAGTCACACCCGCATGAGCAGCGGCTCCTATAGCCCTTAATGGAGATCATGAGGGCAGGAGACTGGTCTGAGTCTTTGTAGGCTGCCACTAAGGGCTTCCAGATCTCCTGTTGTACCAGCTGGAGGGCTTGCAAGTGAGCCTGCAAAGTAGTGGAGGTTGTATAATTAGCAATATCAGAGTCAAAAAAGGCTATAGCTGGAGGTGGGCCTCCATGTAAGATTTCAAAAGGTTAATCCATGAGAGCCAGCAGTGTTCCTGGCTCAATACAATGCCAGGGGTGGGAGCTGTGACCAATCCCTAGCGCCAGTCTCGAGCGTTAATTTAGTTAAAACCTCCTTAATTGATCGAGTCATTCTTTCTACCCTCCCTGAGCTCTGGGGTCTGTAGACACAATGCAATTTCTAATCAATCCCCAGTAATTCTGCCCCTAATTTCTGGACTATATCCAGGTCTTCATCGGTGTAGTCAATCGAGTCCATGTCTCTTTTCAGGCCTTCCTGTTCAGTTAATACTGTTACCGTCAAGAGCTGAGGGCCTAGGGCCGCCTGCTTGGCCGTTTCCTCTGCCAGGTGGTTTCCTTTAATTATCTCAGTCTCCCCTTTCTGATGTCCAGGGCAACGTATAATACTTAGTCTCTTAGGGAGAAACAAGGCTTTAAGCAGGGCCAAGATTTCAGCCTTGTTTTTAATGTCCTTTCCCTCTGAGGTTAGAAGGCCCCTCCTCGGATATATTTCCCCATGAACGTGAGCAGTGGCAAAAGCATAGCGGCTATCGGTATAGACAATGAGTGCCTTACCTTCTGACCGCTATAGGGCTTGGGTGAGCGCGATGAGCTCCGCCCGCTGAGCTGAAGGTCCGGGTGGCAGGGCGCTGGCCCAGATTACCTCCTTTCCGTCCACTATTGCTGCTCTGGCCTTCCTTTCTCCGTTGAGCAGGTAACTGCTTCCATTGGTGTACCAGGTCAGGTCGGCCTCTTTCAGGGGTTGGTCTGTCAGGTCTGGCCGGATTCCATGCATTTCCGCAAGGATTTGTTGGCAATCATGAGGTTAGCCCCTCTGTAGTGGGGCGCAGCATGGCAGGATTCAGGATGACTGCTGGGCTGAAGCGGACCCTTTTCGTGTCCAGCAGGAGTGACTGATAGAGTCATTCGGGCATTGGAGAGCCAGCGGTTTGGTGGCTGGCGAATGAGGGGCTAAAATGGCGAGGGGCTGACCCAGAGTCGGTTTTCCAGCATCCTTTAGGAGCATAGCTATGGCATGCTCAAACAAGGGGCCATCCTGAGGCCACTGGATCCAGTTTCTTAGAACTGTAGGCTATAGGCCTCCTCCAGGGCCCCCTTTGCAAACCCTTGTTTTTCATATATAAAAAGTTCAAAGTGTTCTTCTTCTACTGTTGTCTTCTTTCGAGTCGAAATGAGACACGAGGTACAACAGACCCACATGGAGAGGTTTATTGCGGGAGGGTGGAGCGTGCCCGACAGTGAAGGGAGGAAAGGGGAGAGTGAACTAACTGCGTTTCGGCTTTTAAAGGGTATCTCCCCGCACGTGAGTCAAACGATGCATCCTGCGCCTGCTCGCAGGGGCCTTTGCATTGGACGTTGGATGCGTGTGCTCCTGGGAAAAGTTTGAATCACAGCACAATGTCATCTGTGCAATGGTAAATTACATATTTAGGAAATTTCTCACATAGTATTTCCAATGGCTGATTTACAAAGTATTGGCACAGTGTGGGGCTATTGAGCTTTCACCGTGGAAGGATGGTCCATTGGTATCTCCTAGTAGGTTAAGAGTTACTATAAGCTGGCACTGTGAAGGCAAAGTTTTCTCTGTCCTTTTCATGCAGCTGAAGAAGGTATATCTGAATCTTGGCGACCGGAGTCACACGTGCGGCAGTTTACAAAGGGCCAACTATTCTGGCCACATAGCGGCGATCAGTATAAATATTGAGTGCCTCCAATATTTATCTCCAGGGAGAGCTGCAAAGCTGGGATGAGAGGTATCAATTCAGTGACCTGAGCAGGTTTGCTCCCCACTATAGCCTTTTGTACTGTGGGAAGGGACACTAAGGCTGCTTGGCCTGGAGGAGGACCCGTCCTCCTGGTATAGGTTGAGCCTTAACAATTTTAGTATCAATCACAGGGTGGACTGAGGGATATATTTTCATCATCACCGTTATGCTGAAGCCAGGATAGTCGTTGAGCTGTTAAAAGTTGTCACTATTACATCAGGCTCCTTGCCAAACTGCTGGACACTGAGTTTGGCCGCTATGAACAGAAGGACAATGAGAGCCTTAGGGAAGCCACTACTGTTGGAGGGTGAAGCCTGCGAGTGTACCCAGAGTATGGGCCCCACTCACCAGAATGCCCTGTGGGTCCGTGGGGTATGGGAAGGTGAGTAGCCGTCTACGTAGTTGACAGGTCCACCCCGCCATGAGATAGGAATGGGTGCAGTGGTCGAAGGCTGCTTAGCAATGGCCCCTGCTAAAAATGCCCCAGTCACACATGATTTCCCAACTGGCAAGCCACATGAATCTTCTCTGTCACAGGTTGAGAATACCCTGTAATCTCCTCCCTAGGACTTCGTTGTGGCAAAATCATTGGGTTTTGATAGCATCTTCTCACGAGCTGAGTGGTGAGCATCGCCCCCATGCCTTCCAGCACATTTCTCTTCCATAGGGTAATAGGGATGTGAGGCCATACGTACGGCTGAAAGAGGCTGGAATGTCTCCCTCGTCCCTCCAGGGGAGCAGACACAAACTTGGCAATGGAGCGTGCTCAGTGCCTACACCTTGGAGAGCTATGCTAGATTCATGAACAGGCCAAGCCTTGACCCAAAATCTTTGGGGTACAACAGAAATACCAGCTTCCTTTTCCAGGCGACCCTGGAATTTTCTGCTTTCTGTTATTAAAGGTAACATAGGCAAAGATTTCAGAGTAGAAACCCAGCAAGCCAGGGGTTATTCGATTGATCCAACGCCTCCTTTTCTTTCTGGATTCAGGAAAGGATTATCGTTTGTAATTTGGGCATCAGAGGTAGCTGAGCAGTGCAGCTGTCTTGCAGGATGACTGTAATGCCTTTCAGAACCTCTACCATGATATTAATCTCTCCCAGAGTGTCCTCTATTATGTTTCCAGGGTTGACTCTTATTTTTTTCAATAAGGCACTGCTGCACCCCATCAAAAGACTCACAGACCCCGAGGGAAGTGGCTCATAGGTCCCACTCCTATTGGCTTATGGTCTGATCTGTGGTGTTGATACTGCTCAGTTTGGAGTTAACAGTGGTCCAGTTCTGCACTGTACCTGGTTCTTCTGAAAAGGTCCTTGACATGGTGGGGTTTCTTTGGGGGAACAAACTTGATAGGCTGTGTCAAGGTGTATCGTGGTCCGGTAACCTGCCTGTGGGGGCCTGTAGTGGACCCCACTTTGGGTTTGCCGACACTGGCGGGACGGAAGCATTTCCTTGGGCATCCTCCTTTGAATTGTACTCATCGGCCTAGTGACTTCCCTTCTTATATCTAGGACAGAGCCTTGGAACTGTATGAGAAGATGTCGGGCTCTTTCCACAGTCTCTGAAAATGGCCAGTTTGCCTGCACTTAGAGCATGTCTTTGGCCGGACACCAGAATTACCGACAGGTCCTGTTTCCTTCAAGGCATTTTTATTATGATATGATGCCCATCTTTGTCACTGCAAAACTTTAAATGTTCACAGAGACTACCTTTAAAGAGCGGTTAGTCCATTCTACCTTACCTGAAGACTGAGGGTGGTACGGTATGTGGAAATTCCAGGGAATTCCGAGTGCTTTGGACAGATTTTGAGAAATCTGGGAAGTAATCTCTGGGCCGTTATCTGACTGAAGAGAAGTTGGGAGTCCAAACCAGGGAATAATCTCTTGGAGAAGAACGTCAGAGACT
>NW_026067932.1:9615713-9751745 GCF_014885135.2 Alexandromys fortis
CATGTCCTGTCCCCAGAAAGCAGCGGAGATTGCCGGGAGCTCAAACGGACAATCTCTGGGCTAAAAGGGGCAGTTTAGCTAGCCGAAAGGGAAAACTCACGATTGAGCCAGTGGTGGTCGTGGGGCCACAATCAGGCAGATGGAACACGTGGGTCTCGTTGTGGAGCGGTCCACGGTCCTGACCGTGCCCGGGGGCGAGGAGGGAGCTCCGGGCAAAGCCGAAGCTCCATCCCCGAGTGGAGATCCATCTCCAGGGCGGGCAGGTCTCCCGAGTCGTTCAGCACCAAATATTCTTCTTCGTCTTTTTGGTCTTCTTGGATGCGAAAGGAGGACAGAGGACGCAAGACACAACAAAACCCACGTGGAGCGCTAGGTTTATTGCAGCGTGCGGGAGAGAAGGGGAAAAGAGAGCGAACAGACATTCCAGCTTTTTAAAGGGTCCCTCATGCACGTGCTTACAAAACATGTGTTTATAGAAACTTTTAAATGTTTTGGATGTATAAGTTGGGCCATTGTTTGTTTTTAAGCGCTGGGGCTTGCCCCAAGCGGCCTAAGCTTTTAAACAATGTGTTACCACATTGGTGACCTTCTCCCCAGTCAGGGGTGTGGCATGAATAACCCCTGAACGAGTACCTACTGGTACATGAACATATTGAAGGCGCCCAAAGGCGGGCACATGGGTGATGTCCATCTGTCAAAGGTCCCCGGGCTTAAGACCCCTAGGATTGACTCCAACATGGGGAGGATGATGAAAGGAAACACATGTTTTGTAAGCTTTAACTATTTTATTTTTTTGCATTTTGTCTGATTATGTCATTTTAATCTCAAGACTTTAGTAGACACATGATATAATTGATGGAACTGTTTTGTGGCTGCTAAGGGGTCCATAATTAAAGATGGAAAAGCTTTTGTAAAAGCATCAGCTTGTGCATTAGCATCTGTCAAGGGGCCGGGCAAAAGGGAATGAGCTCTAATATGGGTAATATAGAAGTTGATATTATTGTCGAGGCCTCTAGATAGCGGACTGTATTAACTACATAAAGAGAATCCGAATAAATAAGGGTCCTGGGAAGTTGTGAAACACCTCCAACACCATTTGACATTTAACTATCCTTGGTTTGTCAGACTGGAAACATTTTGTTACTGTCTTTCCTCCCAGGATCATATAAACTCCCATGTCTGTGTTGGAACCATCAGTAAAATCGGGAGAGTGTGGTCTCGTGGCCCTCAGCAAAGATGGCTACCACCACGTGTAGTCTGCTCTGTTGGAGAGCCGCCATGCCATAACAAAAGCTGCAGAGGGGAAGGGCAAAAGGCTGGAACCCAAATACGGCTGTCTATAGTTTTAATGGGGACATTTATCTGGATAGAGACGGATAAGTGTGAGGTTGAAGGGCGTCCAAAGGGCATGCCAGCATGGAGAGGATGGGGAAACTGCTTTTCAAGGTTTAGCACCCATGGCTAGAACCGTGAAAATATCCGCAAAAGGCACCCAGAAGATGCCATGAACACTGGCAAACTCTCTGGACACAGGCGTCCGATTGACCAGAGGGCAGTGTTAATAGCCTGACTGAACCGACCCTAGCCTCCGATGGTAGACGAAGTCCCGGGCAGGGGGGAAACAGGCCGGAAGGCCGCCCGTTGCAGGAGAGGTGCTCATACCGTAATGAGCCCGTACATAAAGAGGACAGAAAAAGATCAGAAAGAAGAGGTGAGAACTGGAAGCTCTGAGGTTCCAGGCGTGGGTAAAAACAGGTCTAGCTGAGGGTGGAAGGCCAGGGTCGGGGGTGTTAGCAGGACACACCAGAGAAAGCCGGGAGCTTAACCGGACAGTCTCCGGGTGAGAGGGAATGGTAAGCCAACCCAGGTGAACTCACGAATCAGCAGCTGTTGGTCGCAGAGGGCCGCTTTCAGATAAGTGGAACAAGTGGGGGCGGTCGCAGGTTGTCGGTCCTGACCTTGTCCCAGGAGGTCCCGAGCTCCGGGAGGCGCCAAAACCGGAGCCGAGGCCTCATGTGAAAAAAAAAAAAAAAACAAACAGGACGAAGAGGTCTCACGAGCATGGCACCAATCTTATTCCTAAGATGTTTGCTGTGCAGCTGCTAGCCTCGAAGAGACGGTTGTCGTTACCTGCAAGATCCCTGGGCGGGCTGGCAGAGCCCGCCGTGCGACGGGCAGCTACAGTTTCCCACCAGCAGGAAGGCACGCTCCTCGCGGGCGGTGGCTTCGGGTAACAGACACATAGACGCAAAAGATAGCCATAAGTATTTATTAAGGGAGGGGGGGGGGAGAGAAGAGAGGCAAAGCCCTGTGTGTACACCGGGAGAGAACAGGAGGGAGAGAGAGAGAGAGGGCGGCGGAGGTCAGAGGTAAAAAAGGGAGTGGGTGTGGCTTGTCTCCTAAAGCAATGGGAAAGCACAACAGCTTGTACTTACAGCTTTAATAGAAAAAGGCTTGGATATAGGGAAACTCCTTCCATTTGCCTGTGCACTGACAATAGTTAGCAAACTCCTGTTAAATATCAGGATTAAAGGAGCCACTTTACATTACCACCTGAATTGTAATGAGGACATTTTTTTGAACAAAGGTGGACAAGTGTGGGAATCTGCAGGTAGGTCATTAAGGCCTGAGGTTTTAGAGCCTTTAAAAGGCACCCCAGGGGGGAGGCTGGATTGATAGGTTTGGAAGGTTTGGTTCCCATTGTCAAAGCTGTGTAAACACACAAAACAGAGACACTGCAAGGCTCACACTGTAAGACGGCTGTTTACTGTTGGTGGGGTGACCCCAGGGCCTGGCTGGATCTGGTCGGGGTGACTCAGAAGTCAGAGAGGTCAGAGGCTGCTCTTGAGCTTCCTTCCATGACAAAGGAAAAAAGGAAAAGAAATGGGGGGTGGAGAGAATCTGTTGAATGCACTGCACAGAATTTGCAGTGCTAGTGCAGGCTGACTGACCCTGGGTCAGTCTAAACGCCATGTTAGCCAAGGGAAGCAAACCACAGATGATTGTCAGCAAATGGAACAACAGTGACCTTGAAGATCGTGGTTGGGTGCCATTCCCCCATTTCTAGGGATTCCAGAGGGTTGCTGCGGAGCTCAACGGTCAGTTCCTTAGGTTCAGAGAAATAGTTAGGTTGACCAGAATGGGAAGACTCACCAATCGAAGCAGGGGTTGTTCGGAGAGGTTGGCCTCAGGCATATGGAACACGTGGGTTGTTTTCGAGAAGGTCCCCGGTTTTGATTCTGACCCTAGGAGAGGGGTCTGGAATTGATTCTGTTTTCAGGAGAGAGGTTTGGCGCTGAAGAGTCTCTCGAGACACGGCACCAAAATGTTCTTTTTTTCCGGGGGGGGGGGGGGGGGGGGGGGGGGGGGGGGAGGAAACATGAGAAACACAGCGGTCTCACGTGGGTAAGCTTTAATGGAGGGGCATGGTGACAGTGAGGGACGAGATGAAGAGAAAAAGGGGCGCGAGTTATGGCATTCTCCGTTTTTAAGGGGGAGCTAGGTATGTCTGGGAAATGTGCCCTGCGCAGGCGTGGCTTTTTCGTCAAAACACTGAACGCTTTTGGGAATTGTAGTCCGGCGGGACGCTGTATTCTCTGTGCATCTGCTGTCTTTTCGTCGCACCGGCAGGGGTCTTCTGGGGGTACCAATCCTCCCAAAAGAACAGCAATTCTGACCCTACGAGAGGGGTCTGGAATGGATTCTGTTTTCAGGAGAGAGGTTTGGCGCTGAAGAGTCTCTCGAGTCTTGGCAACAACCAAATGATCTGGCTCGAGTGAGAAGAGAACACGAGGCCAGCAAACCCACTTAGTTTATTAGGAGGGAACGTGCACACTGGCCTGGGAATGGTGTACAGAGAGCAAAGATGGCATGTCCAGCGTTGAAGGGCTGCCTAGCACATGCGCACAGGGAAGATGTGACTATGTCACGCTGACGGGTGACCCACGCCTTGCACATGCGCACGGGGAAGATGTGACTATGTCACGCTGATGGGTGACCCACGCCTTGCACGTGCGCACAGGGGGTTGCGTGAGTATGTCACATGCTTATGGTGGGTGACCCAGAAGTGCAGCCTTATGGGTAGCTGAGTACGATGGCTCAAGTAATGACAGGTGACCCTGGAAGTCAGGGTTGCGGGATGGGAGCCTACCATTTAGTGAACATCTTCTCAGTTTCTCCTTTGAAGTCTTAATCTCCCTAGTGAGCCCTTTTTCGTCGCTGTCTGTCTCCTTAGAGCTGTCTGAGCTAGAAACCTCAGATGAGCTAGAAACCTCAGTCTTTTTTTTTAAATTTATTTGTATTTTATGTACATTGGTGTTTTGCCTGAGTGTATGTATTGTGTGCCGGTGTCGGATACCCTGGAACAGGAGTTATAGACAATTGTGAATTTCCATGTGGGTTCTAGGAATTGAACCCAGGTCCTCTGGAAGAGCAGTTAGTGCTCTTATCCCCTGAACCAGTACCAGTTACCAGCCAGTAGGTGTTGCGACACAGTTGAAGCCACGTTTCTGGCTCGAACCTGGTTTTAGCAGTAAATATTGAAAGTTGCTCAGACTAAAAACAGTTATTCAGTCCGGTGCTCCAATGTGGGTCTCTGTCTCCTTTCATCGCCTGATGAAGGTTAATATTCAGGAGGATGCCTGTATGTTTTTCTTTGGGTTCTCCTTCTTATTTAGCTTCTCTAGGATCGCGAATTATAGGCTCAATGTCCTTTATGGCTAGAAACCAAATCAGGAGCAGAAGGAGAGAGAGCACGAGCAAGGAACTCAGGACCGCAAGGGGTGCACCCACACACTGAGACAATGGGGATGTTCTATCAGGAACTCACAAAGGCCAGCTGGCCTGGGTCTGAAAAAGCCTGGGATAAAACCGGTCTTGCTGAACATAGCGGACAAGGAGGACTACTGAGAAATCAAGAACAATGGCAATGGGTTTTTGATCCTACTGCACGTACTGACTTTGTGGGAGCCTAGGCAGTTTGGATGCTCACCTTACTAGACCTGGATGGAGGTGGGTGGTCCTTGGACTTCCCACAGGGCAGGGAACCCTGATTGCTCTTTGGGCTGATGAGGGAGGACTTGATCGGGGGAGGGAAAGGGGAGGAGGTGATGGGGAAGAGACAGAAATCTTTAACAAATAAATAAATAAAAACAGTTATTCAGTGTTAGTCACTGAGAGTGCGCTTTGCGGAGGTCCCTGACTGGTCAGCAGCCATACAAGCACAAGGACAGCAAGGCAGCAATGCTGACAGGGAAGCTGGTGGTATAGGTTTTAGATGTGTCCGAGTCTAGCAGCTACTCAGGGCCGCCACACAGCAATTCTGTATTTAAGTGCATCTTGCGGAGCCTCACGTCTGCTGGAGACCCAAGCCCCACATTCCTCACCAACTGTTGAATTATCTTGGTCCATGCAATAACCAGGCTAGCTAAAAGATAAAACAATTGTATTTTTATTCATTATAAGGGGGAAACTCATGAAACAGGAGCGAGCAGTCCAAGCTCAGCTGTGCGTCGAGGGAACCACACAGAGATGGTACATAGTGCTGCTTTTTTTACTCCGTGTTCCAGAAAGCCACACCCTTAGTCCCGCCTCTCTTTTTGTGTATGTGGTTTTTCAACACAAGGTTTCTCAGTAGCTTTGGAGCCTCTCCTACGGCCAGCTCCTGTAGGCCAAGTTGGCCTGGAATTCACAGAGATTCGACTACATCTGCCTACCAAGTGCTGGGATTAAAGGCGTGCACCACTACCACCTGGCTTGGTCCCACCTCTTAGAGATAATTGGTTGACAAAGGTTCCCCATCAATAGAGCAGGTGGATATAGGGGTGAGCCAACTAAAATTACGTTCAGGAGGTCTTGAAGAAGAGCTTAACATTTGCAACAGATGTCTTGAAGGTAACTGGTTTATCCTGAGCATGCGAGGATGTTACCACAGTAGTGCATCAGCTCTTTGTCCTGTGACCTTTTTTTCCATGATCAGCAGAGGCAGATTATTTTTGCAGGAGTAGACACTTTGAAGAATAGCCCCAATGTTCCAGGAAGGAACATTCATTCCATCTTAGTCAAGTTAGCTGACGGTATATTTTTATAAACTGGAGGCTCACAAGCAAAAGATGGTTTGTGCTGTCATTCAATAATTCAGGGACTTTAAAAATAATGTTAACCACAAGAAAATGTTGTTCCGCTGGCTCATAGGGTGTGGTACTATCAGGAGGTGTGCCCTTGTTGGAGGAAGTGTGTGTCTGTGGGTGTGGGCTTTGAGGTCTTACGTGCTCACACTCGGTCCAGTTTCCTCCTCTTTTGGTGTCTGTGGATCACGCTGTAGATCTCTGCTCTTTCTCCAGCATCTCATACCTGCACACTTACCATGCTTCGTAATGGACTGAACCTCCAGACTGTAAGTTGTCGATTGCGTTGGGTGGGCTACTCAGTCTAGGGGTTGTAACCCACCCTGCAATCAGTTATTCCAGGGTCTCGGAGGGGCGCTACCTGGAAGGGAATAAGCTAAGACAGAAGAAGGAGGCCAAGCAGATTTGTCAAAGCCTCTGTTTATTAGGGACGGGTTACAGTTTATATATGGTAAGGAATGGGGGGCAGAGCAACTGGATTCTTGCCGCGTGTTCCAGGTCACATAGGCCAGGAGGTAGGCCAAGAAGTCACAAGTTGCCACACCTGGTTCCCTGGATAGCTGGAATGTGAGGCGGGTTCCGCTAACAGATTAGCAGTTAATTGGGTGTGGGGCAGATTTTGTCAATAGAACATAATTATGGGTGTGGGGTTCTCTGCAGACTCCCCAGGGTGATGGTTTCTGTAATGATTTTTACAGGGGAAATGGCTCGTGACAGTAAGTCAGTCCCACTTAGTTTTACTGAACCTCCAGACTGTAAGTCAGTCCCACTTAGTTTTCCTGTGTAAGTCACCGTGGTCATGGTTTCTCTTCACAGCAATAGAAACCCTAAGACACTGACATTCGGAGTTGCCTAGGTCATTCTGCATGCCCAGAAACCACTAGATGGTAGCCCTCTATTAATGAAGATACAGTGCAGTTTGGTGGTTGGAGTAGAGAAAAATTGCTTAGGAGCTCTCGTCATGCTAAAAAGTGCCCTTCTGATCACTCGGTTTGTAGTTTTGTGGGTTTTTTTCCAGTGGTCCTTTCCCTTACCCTTGGGCATACACGATCGCAGCCAGTGTTCCAGCGGAAATAACCACAACCCCCCCCCCCACTCTACACAGTAGAAGAACACAGACACCGGGTCCCAACCAGGAAAGAAGGAAGGTGGAGGTGCTTCTCCTTCCTCTGATTTTCCTGCCTTTGTATGTGAGCTAAAGTTTCTCTCACAACATTTACTGTTGTTTCTCCAGTTCGTATTTCCACGTCTTTGACTGTGGAATGTCCAGCAGAGGATCTGTTGTCCCCTCTGCCGAGGTATGTCTGGGCTTGTGTCTTTGGTTGTCATTGTTCTGTTACTTTGCCTGGGCTGCTTCCTCCGCAATAAGGGTGTCCACCAATTAAATGTAGGTCCTTTGTACTGTCTTGAGGGGGGAAACAATAAAGAAACTTTAGAATATTTTTCATTCATTGACAATTTCATGTATACAAGTTATGGAGATTATATCCAACTCCAGATCGTCCTCCCTTCTCTAACATGTCATTTGTATTTGTGTATATGTAGCCTGTTGAGTCCAGTTAGTGCTGCCTGTTTGTGAATGGGTCAGGGAAAGTGAAAACTCACTATGATGGCTGTGTTACCCCAAATCAGTGTGAATGAGTGGACTCTTCAGGACACCAGGACAGGCTGTTTCCAAAACGTTAGATTTAACACCCTGTTATACAAAGGTCATTTATAATCATGTATGTATGTATGTATGTATGTATGTATGTATGTATGTATGTATTTATATATGTATGTGTATGTAATTTTTGATGTGTATATACACATTGAAGATTTTAAATGCACAAGAATAAAATCATAAGGGCATAATACTATATTGTTGTCACGTTTAATGATAATTGAGAAACACAACCCCCAATATAAGTCTGAAGTCAGAAAGGAAAAAAAGCAAAACTTCACAGATGGAGACTTTAAAAGTCTAGAAATCCCAGGGTAGACGTTCGAAAATTGAAAATGTGAAAGTCCACATTACTCAGTGGTGTATCAGACATCAGTGGAAACAGGAACTCAGACATGAATGCCAGACCCTGCGTCCTGGAGATCCGGGAGCATTAGTGGGCCGTGAGTCCAGGACCGTGAGTCCAGGACTTACCTGTGGTCAGCTCCAAAGCTGTTTGCATTTCTTAAGGACTTGTCTTTCCGGGTCCGTCCTGTATCAGCCACTGCCGAAAGGGCTTTCACTGCGCATGTGTACAAACCCTTCTTCAGTCATTAATTTCACAGTTGTGTATATTACTGTGTGGTGGTTGTTGCACTGTTTTTTTTAGAACTGTGTTGTTTGAACTGTTGTGTGGTCTGTGGAAAGGGAATTAGAAAACAGCATGTCAATGACTTCGGTGCCGAATTGTCGTGTTCCATTGTTAATTCAATTGTGTAACCAGACCGCATGTTGTGTGCATTGCTGTATTGGCATGTAACCTGTGTGTCCACTGATGTGCTGAGGCCCCCTCTGTGTCTCCCAGTGCCTGGTACAGAGCCTTTCTTGGAATATCTTGTGTCAATAAACTCTTTTCTTTCAGTTTTGTGTCAGTAAATTACTTCAGCTTAAACATTGGTTCGTTTCCTGACAAAATTGGTTTTGTTCTAAAGTAAACAGGACGGGTTGCCAGGAGACTCTAATCTGTGGATTCCCCTCCACCTTGTCACAAAGCCTTCATGTCCATTAGTTTCAGAACAGGGTGCATGAGATGAACCTTTCCAGCAGGAATTGCAGGGATACTGTAGTGTCTTAGGGTCGTTCCTGGAACTGTCTCTGAGTTGGCAGGGTGACCCAGCAGGTGACTGAGGGAGGGAGGGAGGGAGGGAGGGAGGGGAAGAGGGAGAGGAGGGCAAGTCAAATGTTGCTGCCTCGAGTGGCCCTGTACAGGACGGCCTGCTGCTCTGACTCCCGGCCTGACAGTGTCCCTGCTGGCAGATTTTCCACGTTTAATGTGAGCCTTGGCGTCACTATGCCATTAGCACAGACTCTGACCCAATTCTAGCCCAGCCACTCCACTGTTGCCAGCGATGAGCTGGGGTCTGTCCCCCTATAAAGGTACTGTAAGAACTTAGGGTCTCTAGGCATCGTGTATAGAGCAGCTCTCGGTAAAAGCCGAGTTGTTGGGTCCTGTGTGATGAATATTACAGAACAACAGCAGACATCTTGGGAAATCATTATGTATTTGACCCAAAACTTGCATTTTTAGGAAATTTCCTAGTCAGTGTAACTTTGGCCACGAGTTTTTATTTGTGTATTTGTGTCATTATGTATTCTGTGATGGGCTTGAACTCAAGATCTTTCTGCCTGTTTCTCCAGTCCTAAGGACACAAATTCTTTAATAAATTGTATTGCTTAGCCAGGCAGTGGTGGTGCATACCTTTAGTCCCAGCATTCAGGAGGCAGAGGCAGGAGGATCTCTGGGAGTTTAAGGCCTGCCTTGTCTACAGAGTGAGTTCCAGGACAGCTAGAAACCCTTCTCGAAAAACAAAACATAAAACATAAAACAATTATTTCTTCGTTGTGTGTATAGATACAAAGTGCAGTGCAGAGGTCAAAAGAAGGTCAACTTGTGGCAGTCATTTCTCTTTCTCAGTCAAGTGTACTCCAGGGCTCGAACTTAGGATGTTAAGCTTCACACCTAGAGTTTTTGTCTGTAGAGCCATATCATTGGCCGCTAACCCAAATTACTCAGTAGGATGTGTTGAGACATCCATCTCACAAGCAATTTCACAATGATTGGACACCTTGGATTATAGTCACCAAACCATACAAAGACATGATTATTGACATGATGATTGAAAATGGACATGATCAGTTAACATCCCATTGACCAGTGCATCAGTGAACACAGCAGTCTCAGGTGTGTGTTCATTTCTGTGAAGAGAAGCTGATGCTGAGTCAGCTTCATGTGGTTTTTACATAATCATATACTATTTAAGGTTCACTTGAGTATTTATGTCAGGATGATAATCCCTCAGTCACTACGCCCCCCTTTTTTTTTTTATTTTTTTTGTCTTTGAGTCAGGGTTCCACCATGTAGCCTTGGCTGACCTTGCAGCCACTACTAGCCCAGGCCTACCCCTGCCTCCTACCTGGCTGGGATTAAAGGCGTGAGCCGCCTTATCTAACTTCTCAGTCACTCTTAACTCCTTTTGTGTTCTTGGAATCTGATTGGGAAGAAAAGTGCGTCTTTTCTAAAAAACATCATTTGATACGGAAGTGGATTTTTAGAGTGTATTCACAAGAGCAGTAACGGTGCCCTTCCCATGAGCCGTTCTCTGCCTTTCACTGCTCCATGAACCCTAGGCTTCCCGCCTCCCACTCTCATGGAAAGTGAGTATGGAGCGGCACGTTCGGCTCATTCACCCCTCGTCCTAACCACTGCTGAAGAGCTCTCGCAGATAACACTCTTGGTGCTGGTTTTTTGTTTGTTTTTAGTTTGTGAAGGCATTATTTGTATTCCTCTCTCCAGTCTCCATGCCCTATTGCAGGCTTTGGGAGTAAAAATCCCATGGTTAAGACCATGAGGTCACTGCACAAATACTCAACAGCTGTGTGTTTTAGGTAGGTCACCTGACCACTCAGCTGGAAAGCAGATGTCTCTTGAGCTCTCCAACATAGTAGGCACAGGAGATACAGCACGGAAGCCTGCGCTTGTTCTCAGAGGTTGTCTGCACTGCGCTGGTTGGTACAGACCGGGTTGTGCCGAGCACTTTAGAAAGAACACAGAGGGAAGCACAGGATGACAGAGCGGTAAGAACTGTCATGGAACACGATTCTGGTCGAAACCTCAGTGTGAGGCAGCAGGGAGCTATGGCCAACCAGAAGAGTTCTGCAGGAGGCAGAGGTGTGCGGCTGTCGGCCTAACTTCTCAATTGCTTTTCTTCCCAGTTCCATGTTCATTGAAGTAACCTGGTAAGTCAGAGTCAGCTCTAAGAGGATATTTATACGTCGAGGGCCATGTGCTCACCCCTAACAAAAACTAATACCATCGGGGCTGGAGAGATGGCTCAGAAGTTAAGAGCACTGCCTGCTCTTCCAAAGGTCCTGAGTTCAATTCCCAGCAAATGGTGGCTCACAGCCATCTGTAATGAGGTCTGGTGCCCTCTTCTGGCCTTCAGGCATACATACAGAGAATATTGTGTACATAATAAATATTTAAAAAAAAAAAACCAAACTATTACCATCACCGTGGTAGCATAAGCAAACAGTGTCTTCAGCAGCCCCGAGGTGGGCAGGTTTGGTGTGTTAGGAACATCAGAGCATCCACAACAGACAGAACATAGGGAAGTCAACAGAGGTGAAGGCAGAGGACTGAGATGGACAGGCTGTATAATAAACTGAGCTTTATTCTAAACAAACCCTTAGCCTCTGAGCAGAGATTCAAGACTGACAGGCTTTGAAAAGGACCACATGTGGGAGGAAGCAGAGACACAATATTCTATAAGGTGATGTCATGTGTGGGCACAGGTAACAAATAGCTTCATGCACCTTCATTCATCATCTGGCAAGATTGGATGGGTTACTGCTATAATGGATTGTACTGTAACAAAACGTGCTGGATGGCAGCGTTTCCTGCGTTGGTCAAGGCAGGGTCTTTCCTTGGGAACGTTTTCTGCCTCTAGTGTTATTCCTACACACCTCTGTGTAGTCTCCTAAGGAGCGAGTACTTCTCAGAAGTTGCACTTCAAAAGGAAGATGTAAGTGAAGCTAACTGATGTGACCACGAAGTCTCCTTTATCTGGTTACATGTCAGAAGCAGTAGTTTAACCCGAGTCACAGCGGGATACAATGTGAGCACCACACAGGAGCAGCGGCCAGCTCTTAAATGATGTCATGCAGATGCTTGGCAAATGCAGGCCATCACTATCCAAATAAGTCACGGTGTTCGTTCCTCACCGTCTTTCATACACCAAATGCAGCCATGGAGACCTTAGGTCGCCAACCTGCCTGACATTCACAGCCAGCGAGCAGCAGAGCCGGCAGGTAGAAGAGTGGGACGCAAGAGTGTCCCGTGAGGGGGTGAGTAGGCAGCCAGGAGGAAAGCCATGGAAAAGGCGATGCTTTCCTTGGTGCCATTGACATTTTAAAGTCTGGCTTTTGTTTCTGTTTTTGATACCCAGGCTGGCCTCGAGCTTTCTGCATAGTCCAGGTTGACCTCAAGTGACAGCGGTCATCCTGTCCTGGCCTCCTGAGTCTGGCGTTACAGATGTGAACTATTGCACATGAGCACCGTTTTTCACGGCACGACAGTTGTCACATTGTACTGTATGTGACGTGTTGTACTGTATGTGGCTTGTACTGTCGCATGCTGTATGTGAGGAAAATGGGCGGGAAGAGGAGTCCAAGCAGTGATGACTGAGAAGTGTAGGTAGTTCATTTACCCATCAATTGGCTTCGCTGATTAGTGAGCCTTCTAAGAAGTTCCCTCATGCAGCCAATTAACTACTTCTAAAGTAGTGACTGAAAGAAAGACTTCAATTGACTATTTTCAGTGATGCACCGTGGTGGGGTTTTGCTTATTGCACGGAGTCCTTGTAGGCAGGGCTCTGAGAAGGCACTGCAGTCCCCTTTTTACAAACAAGGAACACATAGCTCAGAGAAGTTGGGTCATTTTTTTCCCAGTCAGACAGTAAGGCAGTCTATTACGACTAAGATTGGCTGTCTCACGCTGTTTACCTCCCAAAATTTGCCTGGAAAGATGTTTACTGGGGTTTAAATTATAGGACCAAAAACAATGTGAGTAATTTTGGTGTCCTCAGAACTTAACTTTGTTAACTTTGTTCTAGAGGTAGGGTTCCTGGGTGCTCCTCTGTCATGTCATGATGGGCAACAGAATAGTCAAAGGCACCAAGATCGCTTTACTATGGGAATGAAAAGGACAGCCGTCACATTCTATGGGGATACCCTGTTCTTTGATAGCAAAAGTAAAGAAATAATCGTCGGTATCCCGTATGTATGGCTCAGGGATTAGAGACCCAGAAGTCCTGTATATTATAGCTGAGTGAAGTCAGTGTGTTCAGGAAGGATGGCCTTGAAGAGAATAGTTCTTCCTGGGAGATAGCGGACTCCCACACTTTAGAAATACAAACAATAACCAGCGTTGTTAATCCTGACAGAGGTAAGACATTCGGTGATAAGAAAGATGTGTACTGGAATTTATTGCGGTCCTTGTTCAAATGCTCCCCAAGAGGCCCAACACTCAGGCAAATGGCCGCACGAGTGGTGCAATCTTCTTTTTGGTCTTCTTGGTCCTTCTGTATATTTTTGTGGCTCCCAGATTGTTCCTTGTTCATCAGCAACTGTTGGTCAACGGCCTCCTGATGCTAGTGTTGCTCTAATACTCCAGCGTCACCGTTTTGGTTTTGAGGTATTCGTTCAGGGCTTCCTCACCTGGGGGAGAGAAGAGTAGGCAGTAGAACACACACAAGGATGGGTAAGGCCTTGTGGCCTAGGCCTGTGCTGCTTAGGTTCACACGAGATATTAGAGAGCCTTGAAGTAAGTTAGGGGAAGCCCCTGATGTTAGGCATCGCTAACAGTCCTCACAGTGTGGATGCTAGTGTATCATAGCCCGTGATGAGTAGTGAGGGCTCGAGAAGCCTACCAGGGCCTTCAGGGATTGGAGCGTTGGTTGGTGAACTTCAGCCCTAACCTTCCTCCTGTTCCCTGCTTGATGAACTCTGTTTCTTTGTTTTGTGGTCCTGTGGCCAGGGTGCTGTTTGTTCAGTTGCATTAAATAAAGCAGAGTTGAGTACAGGGAGGAAAACTTGGGGACGTTCGCTGAGAGGGGACTGGAAGTGCAGTTTCCTTTGCTTGGCGGAGAGGGAAGACCACATCTTGGCTTCACCTGCTTCCAGACAAGTGATCTCAACAGTGGCCAAAGTTACAGGAGGCCAATGCCAGGGAGTCCCCAAGGAGTCTCATGACCACAGTAGACAGGGTGCAGAAGCCAAGGACAGGATGTCATACAGAGTCTGTTGAACACAGTACACAGAGGGCACAGAGGCCAAGGGCAGGTGCCACAATGCAGGGTGCCACAAGGAGTCTGATGAACACGGTAGACAGAGGGTACAGAGGCCAAGGACGGGATGACACCAGGAGTCTGAGGAACATGGTAGACAGAGGGTACACAGGCCAAGGGCAGGTGCCACAAGGAGTCTGAACACAGTAGACAAAGGGTACACAGACCAAGGGCAGGTGTCACAAGGAGTCTGAACACAGTAGACAGAGGGTACACAGGCCAAGGGCAGGTGTCACAAGGAGTCTGAGGAACATGGTAGAGGGCTGTCAAACTTGTTCCCTCATTTGAGCAATGAGGAAGGATGACAAACTTGTTCCCAGCCTTCTCCAGAGCAATCAGATCAGATATTTTACAGCCCCTAGGCAACTACAACCTACGATTGCCGAGATTGAGCCTACACTGAGCCAAGGAGCCTTCAGTCGTGTCAGAACCGTGAGGCATTTTGTTTTGTTTTATAGTCAAACAAGCCTTTAGCTGCCGGTTACACTGTCAGAGAACAAAAACAAGTAGTTCTATAACAAACATTCCCAAGAAAACCTGCAACTGTGTCTTAGACCCAAACCACTTTTTATTCCTATAAATACATTGTCAAAAATCTCTAGGAAACAGAATCTAATGCCTTAAATGAGCCAAATTTGCAGGGAAGTTTCAGCAAATCAAGTATTTTTATTTTAGAGTGTTTTGAGATTCACATAGCCTAGGCTGTTTTCCAATTTGCTATTTGGCCAAGGATGCTCTTGAACTGATCCTCCTGTCTCCTGTGCTCCTAAGTGCTGGGTTGCAGGCCTGAACCACCATACCATGCTCTCCCATCCTAATGTGTATTTTTATACTTTTAAGCAATGGAGGACTACAGAGTAGGAGATGAGATCTGCAGTTGGATTGAGTGACTTTTGCTTCTCTGTCTGCGCCTGTCTGTGTGGAACTGGGCACCTCATCCCCCTTTTCTAGGCCCGGTTCTCCTGATCAGAACAATGGCATCCTAGTAGCTGTCTGCTGGGTTCCCTCACTTGTGCTCATCAGGTAAAGTCTTACACGAGGGCCCAGCACAACCTCAGCATCCAGACCATTGCTGACCGTGAACTGCGTCCAGCATCGTGTGTTCTCTGTTCCTGGAGGCCCTGCGTGCCCAGGAGTCCCTGCTTATCTCAGTGACTCTGCAAGACTCACAGAGAGGACCAACCCCAGAGCTACTTTGACCCCCCCCCCAGACTGTCGTCTTGGTTCCACTGAGTTCCACAAAACCAACTTCATACTGAAAGTCAGATTTCAAAACACGTTATAGCTAAAACAATTGACCTAAGAGATTTCTGAGTGGGGAAAGGCCCTTCTCAAGCAAGCCCCATGGACTGTGTTAAATCTCCAGGATCCATGGGGTGAAAGGAGAGAACCAACATGGACAGTTTTCCTCCGAGCACATGTGTGACATGACACACGTACACATGAACAGAAACAGTTGTAGTTCTCTTCAAATGTACTTAGTGGTTTTTAGAATTTCAGTTTCCTTCGTAAACTGCTGTGTAGGAGATCTCCTTTAAAGTAATAAGGGAGTGGGGTGGCCTGGAAATAATGTTTCTGTGTGGTGCAGTGTGGATGTCCAGAAGCAAAATAGGCTGCACTCACCTAAGTCCTTCCCGAAGCCAGACTGCTTCACTCCGCCGAAAGGGGCGGCCACGTCTGTCTTGTTATAGGTGTTGATGAAAACCGTTCCCGCCTCTAGCTTGTCACTTACGTACATGGCCTTATTGATGTCTCTCGTGAAAACCCCAGAGGCCAAACCATATTCGGTGTTATTTGCTCGGCGCAGAACTCCATCGATGTCCCTGTGAGATATTTCCAGAAGCAGAAAACACCATTAAATATGCAGGGAGAGTATTCCACTCTCCACACAGGTTGGGGAGTATCTCTTCCTATTTCACCAGCATCATCTTTTTTAGTCTGCAGGGATCATTTGTGTGCTTCCTCTGCCAATTTTCGGAGCCTTTTTTCCTGTGTGCACCCCTCTTCAGAACTGTCCAGCCCCAAAGCTCTCCTGTCTTCCCCACATGCAGCTACTCTGTCTCCTTAGCTTTTGAGACAGGGTCTCTCATTAAACCTGTAGCTCACCAGTCAGGCTGGATTGGCTTGTGGGATGACATTCCTGTCTCTGCTCAGTTCTGAGTTTGCATCTGCCATGGTGCCAGACCTCCCTCCTAAGTGGGTGCTAGGATCTGCACTCCAGCCCTCTTCTTTGCCCAGGAAGCCCTTCACCCAGTGAGCTGTCTCCCAGCCCCCAGGTGCTTCTAACTTATTAGCCAGTTCGTTTACTCTTAGGGTGGAGACTTGCACGCCCACTGAATGCATTCTCTAAGGACAGCACCAGGCAGAGGAGTTATCTCGCTGAAACCCCTATTACACAGTGTGCGTAGGGAACACACCCGTTTTGAAACTTAGAAATGACCATGATAGGCCCGAAGGATTCCTCTTTGGCGAGATACATGTGGTCCTCGACGTCTGTGAACACAGTTGGTTCCATGAAGAAGCCTGGGAGGAAGAATAGACGCATCAGCCACAGGCGAGGTCGTTTCATCCCCAGTTTACTGAGGTAGTCCAGCCCCCACCCCAGGCTTATCTAAAGAAGAGAACCGTCTTCTGTGTAGCAGGAGCCTTCCTGGATGCTCATTTTTTACATGACTATTGTGGAAAGCTCAAGGATGTAAGAGGAGAGTATGTATTTAATATATATTCATAGTTCAGCACTTTTGAGTTGTTGTTTTTTCCCCACTGACATGTCTTGAACCTCCATCCTGCCTCAGGTTTTCAAGTGCTGGAGTTAAGTTGTATGCCACCCTACCTGGCTCTATTGTTGAATATCTTAGCATTTTTAATTTGACGTTGCTTTGTTAAGGTGTCATTTCTTTTTCTATATCATATATTCCTTTAAAAAAAAAATCCCTTGGGCATGGTAAGATGGCTCAGTGGTGAAGAGCACTTGCTCTTCCAGAAGACCCGGGTTTGATTCCCAGCCCCACGTGGTACCTGGAACTGCAGTCCCCGGAGGTACAGACCCTCTCCTGACTGTCACAGACACCAAGCAAGCATGTGCTACACAGACCCACATACAGGCTCAACACACACATAACCAAGCAAGCATGTGATACACAGGCCCACATACAGGCTCCACACACATACATATAAAATAAAAATGGTGTTTTTTTTTTTTTTAAAAATTATGTGTTCGCCTGCATGCGTGCACACTGTGCTCTTGCTCGGTGCCCACGGAGATCAGAAGTCCTCTGGAACTGGAGTTACAGCTGTGAGCTCCCGTGTAGGTGCTGGGAGTCAACCCAGGTCTTGTGCAAGAGCAGCAGTGCAGTAGATGCCTTATCCCTCTCCAGCTGCCAGTGCCTTGGTCTAAGGACTCCCGTCTCCATGGACCACCATTTTCTCCCTGAATCAGTGATTTTCATCAAGAGAAATGCAAAGCAGTGATTTTTCTACTCTGTCTTTTTTTTTTTCCTTCTCCCAAGACAAGGTTTTTTTCTATGTAGCTCTGACTGTCCTAGAACTCAGTCTGTTGACCAGGCTGGCCTACAACTCAGAGATCTGACTGCCTCTGCCTGCCTAGTGCTAGGATTAAAGGCGTGCGCCACTACCACCCGGCTTTTTTATTCTTTTGATTTACAACAATTCTTTTCTGGAAATGTCCCTGTACCACCTATTCAGGATTCTGGAAACTCAGCTCATCCAGGGAACACAGGATAAATACTTTGATTTTTCTTGCAATCGCCGTCATTTAAAATAAAGAGCCGGTGTACAGTAACAGTCCAAACAGTAGTTGTCTGCTTTTGAAGATCAACATATCAAGCCCCGTCTTGACAGCAGGTGAAAACTGCATGCACACACTGCACCTACACGCATATGCACCCAGGTGCACAAACACGCACACACAATACATGTATATACATATGCTGCACATATACACACACATGCTGCACCTACATGGATAAGCACCCAAGTGCACCAACACATGTAAAAACATACATACACATGTATATACATACACTGCACATATACATATTCACTCACATAGGCAAACACACACTGCTCCTACACGCATATGCACCCATGTGCACAAACACGTACAAACACAAATAAAAAAAAAAAAAAAACAAATAAAAATAAACACACAAAAAAACACACACAAGCTGTACCTACACAGATATGCGCCCATTTGCGCACACACATACATACATTGCACATACACACAAACATAGGCACACACACACATAGGCACACATGCCACACCTGTATTCATAAGCACACGTGTGTGTGCACACACAGACACACCACTCTTCTGCAAGGGAAGCACTGAAATAGAAGTCAATACCATCCATTCTGGCTTTTGGGTGGGGGGCAGGCACCAGGCACTTCCCCAAAGACGCTCTTACCTGACCGCTGCACCTGTCGTCCTCCGTATACCAGGGTGGCCCCTTCCTTCACCCCAGTTTCACAGTACTGCAGCAGCTTTTCTAGATGGGCTTTGTGGTTTTGGGGCCCGTGGTCCGTAGATCTGTCCAGCGGATCACCAATCTTCATCTTTTTAATCTCTTCCACCTGTATTTTACCCAATCCACAAAACACAGTCGCCGTTAGTAGTAGCAGTGTTATCAGTCACGTGTTCTATGTGTCTTATTTGTGTCATGGTGTCCTGAGCGGTTGACAGATGTGTGGTTGGCTCTTTCCAGCTGCACTGGAGGTAAGTCTTCAATGTTTCCATGTTACAGAAGGCGAAACCAAGGCCCCGAAGGAGTTAAATGGTTTGTCTCATCACACACAGTCACGCTACACTGTGACTTTGAAGGTCAAGTCCCTAAGTACTATGTTCTCACAATACAAGCCCAGTGCTGTGTATCCAAATCTTGAATTTTAACCCATGAAGAGCAAAGTGACATTCTCGAATTTTCATTAATGTCTTAGACTCTTGATGGCAAAAGAATTTCTGGTGTTTTCCCCTCTTTAAATGTGGTAGAGCGCCCTTGTGAGACTCTCGTGAGACAGCCAGGCTGGAAGAATTGCTGGAATGGTTTTGTTTTTGTTTTGAGGTTTTTTTGTTGTTGTTGTTGTTTTGTTGTTTTATTTGGGGGGGGGGGACAGACACCATGTAGCCCAGGCTGTCTTTAATCCCCTGTGTAACCAGGGCTGACCTGGCCTGTAGCCAGGATGGAATGTTTTGGTGAGAAGTGCCGCACTGCTTTTTCCTGGCACACCATGTGTGCTACTTTTCATCCTGGTCATCCTCTGTGTCGTTTTCCGGCTGTAACTCCAGCTCAACGAGGAGAAAGGACGGAGGACACCATGACCCCGTGAGCTTTAATATAGATCTGCTACTGATCTCTTGGTGCCATGCTAACCCTGTGCTGTAGAGAGGCTCTGCATAATGGTGACCCTGGCTGCCTGCCTGTTGTGTATTGCCAATGCCCAGAAGATGGTGACCCTGGCTGCCTATTGGTTCTGTATTGTCAATGCCCAAAAGATGGTGACCCTGGCTGCCTATTGGTTCTGTATTGTCAATGCCCAGAAGATGGTGACCCTGGCTGCCTATTGGTTCTGTATTGTCAATACCCAGCCTCAGCACTTAGCTGTTGAGGGCTGGAGAGATGGATCAGAGGATAGGAATGCATGTTGTTTTTGCAGAAGATCTGTTTGGTTTTTAGTACCCACACCAGGTGCTCACAACCACCTCTGACCTTCAGGGTGCACACACACACAGTTACAAATAAATCTTATCTGGTTGTGTTGGTGCGCATCTTTACTACCAGCATTTGGGACCCAGAAGCAGGTAGATCTCTTGAGTTTGAGGGCAGCCTGGTCTACATAGCAAGCTTCCAGTTAGGTAGGTTACACAGTGAAATCCTGCTCATCCAAGTCTTAAAAAAGGAAACACGATGAATGAATACCAAAATTGCCCTTGTAGAAAACAGTCCTGTACTGGACCAATAAAGCAAGTGCTTGATGTTTCTGGTCTCTGCTTTGAAAATGTCTCATGTGTCAGATCTTATGAGCCTCTGTACATTTATACTACGGACTGGATTCTAATGAGACACAAAGTAAATTACTCTGTAAGGCTGAGGAGTCAGTGACTACTGCCCACTGACTCCCCACGACCTGCCTCTTAAAAAACGTATCATGCTCTTTGTGAAGAAAGGATGCCTCTGCTTTTGTGTGTTTGTTTATGTGTCTGTATTTGTGTGTATGCAGGTGAATGTGTGTGTGTGTGCGCGCACAGGTGGAGGCCAGAGAACAACCTGGCTGTTTTTCCCCAGGTGTTCTTCACCTGTGTTTTGAGGCTGAGTTTCTCCTTTGCCCGAAGCCTGCTGGTCAGTCTATGGTGTTTTGTTCGTTAGTCCCTGGCCTCTGTCTGTGTCTACTGCCTGTCCAGCCCTGGGATTACAGGTATGTGCCAGTGCACTGTGTGTGTGTGTATGTATGCATGTGCATGTATGTGTGTGTATTAAGTGTGTGTGTATCTTGGAACACAGGGCCATGTGTGTGTTAAGTAGTCACTGAACCATCTGCACCCCTGGCCATCTCAACTATTACAATACCGCCATTGCTATCTCACATCTAAAATTCAGGAATAATCCCAGAAGTGCTTTTCCAGAGAACTGTTCATGTACAACCCGCAGCAGATCTAAGATGCCTTACCACCCTGGTTACGAATTCGTCGTGGATGGACTCTTCCACAAACAGCCGTCCCGCCGCAATGCAATTCTCTCCTTTATTGAAAAACACTGCACCCATGCCCTTCAGCAACAGAGGAGAAAGCCACGTTAGTATTGCTCAGGTCAGCTGGTCATCCCATCACACAGAGAGGGCAGCACTCTGTGTGAGAACATGTTCATGTGTGTGTGCACATGGAAATGGGGTCAACACCACATGTGTTTCTCGGTTGTTCTCCATGTCTTAATTTTTTTTTTTCTTGTCAGGGTCTCTTGCTGACTATCTGGACTGGCTGGCTAGTGAATTCCAGGGATGCTCCCACCTCCCAGTGCTGGGACTCCGGGTCCACACTGCCTTATCTAGTGTGGGTGCTGTGAATCCAGATACTGGTTTTTGCACTTGCTGTACTGACTGAGCCCTCTGCCCTGCCCCCACCTGTTTTTATGCAAGTGCCACGGTAACAGAGACTGGAGACAGTCCTGTAGATTGTTAGTGACTCTTAGCAACTGCCAGGAGATAGTTGTTTTGACTTTTCCCAGTTGCAGCTCGTGAGCACTTATTTAAAATGTGTGACAATGAGGATACACCTAAGATGATCCTGTGCAGGGTTTATAGATGAGTACCGCCATGCCCAGTTTATGACGTGCTGGGAATCAAACCCTGACTTCCATTGCAGGCAAAGGCAAGCCCTGCTAACTACTTTTCTCCTTATTTTAGAAATATTTTACATGTTAAATTTTGGAGGCAGGTGCATAAATATTTTAACGTGTATGAAGGTCAGAGGTCAACTTGCAGGAGGTGGTTTTTTCTTCCACTTTGTGAGTCTGCGAATGGAACTTGGGTGTTAGGCATGGAGGCAAACCCTTTGCTGAGTTTCTTTAAAGAGTTTAGCCAGAGCCTGGTTTCTAAGACCAGAAGAGGGATGAAGGAGACAAGGTGCTATCAGACAGGAGGGAGATTTTATAAAAAGCCATTTAAAGCAATTAAGCATCCCTAGGATAAACACAAAGATGACATTTGCTTCTGACCAGCTCAACTAGATCCCATCTGAAGGCCTCCCACAAAGGAGAGGAAGCGTGTTGTAGATCTAGGCGCCTTCTGCCTGGTTTGGGCCCACTTACCATCCTCACGGCCTTGTCAAGTTCACAGTCATTGAATATTATAAGTGGGGATTTGCCGCCCAGCTCCAGGGAGACTTTCTTCAGGTTGCTCACAGCACAGCTAGAGGAGAACAAATAGGAACAAGCAGTTATTCTGTCCGTCCATCCGTCCGTCCGTCCGTCCGTCTGTGTCTCTCTCTCTCTCTCCTAACCATGTTCGTACTTGAAATGCAAAATACAATTCAGCGTCAGAAACATGAAGAACCTCGCTTATGAGGGCGTGGCAGTGCATGCCTGTAGCTCCCGCGTGCAGAGCGTGGAGGCAGGAGGATGACGAGTGCAAGTCCAGACCTGCTGCACAGATAAACCGCGTCTCAGGAGTGGGGGGGGGGGGAGAAAAGAAACCTGATATGGTGGCTGGGCGGTAAATGTGGTAGGTTCACGTGGTTTTTTTCCCCATGGTTTGTATAGTTCAGAGGTGTTCTGTAATGTTTGAGAAATCCGGTGGTCAAATAATGAAGATTCCCCATAGGAATCAAACCCAGGGCGTTGTGCAACCTCGGCAATCAATCTGCCAGCTGAGCCCTATCCCCAGCCTTTTCTTCGTTCCAACACACTCTGTTGGAAGTCAGGTCGAAGCCTGATTGAGTGGGCTTCCCACAGCAAGCCAGTACCTGCTCATGATCTGTTTGCCCACAGACGTGGAGCCGGTGAAGCCAAGCTTGCGGATGTCCGGGTGCTGAGACAGCCGCTGTCCTGCGACTCCCCCTGCAGAATTCATTAAGGGGAAGACACGACTCAGATCTTGCAGGGAGGGTGGGTTTGTGTTTGCTCAAGTAGGGTTTCTAAGCTTAGATTCAAACCCGCAGTTACATTTTTTGTGTTAATTACAAATGGATTTAAACAGTGTCCTCCATGCAGCGGTGCCCATTGGTGGAGAAGCCTCAATTGTTACCTTCCAAAGTCAATATGGCCCCCTTAGGGCAGTTTTCCAATGCCATTCCTTTCCACGCTCCACACACATTAGATTTCAACTCTGTATTTCCATTACACCATAAATGTATTAAGCTTCGTGAACTGTATTCAGTTGTAACGCAGTTCATTCGGGCTAAGACTGCCGTGGGAAACAGCATTCAGCTTCCTGAGCTGCCCGTTGGTCCCCTGCAGGTTTACCTGAGCCCGGCACAATGTTGATGACCCCCTTTGGAAACCCAGCTCTCACTGTCAGCTCTGCAAACTTCAGGGCTGTCAAGGGCGTGACCTGGAAGAGAAGACAGCCATTGCCTTCCTCAGACCTGCTGTCTTTACCAGGGCCCTGATTCCCCCGTTTGTGGGTGTGGTGCACACTTGAGGTACGTGCACAGGAGTGTGGGTGTGCACACTTATGGAAACCAGGGCTGGATGTTGCTGTTGTCCACCTTATTGCCTTGAGACGTCACTGAATCAGAAGCGTGGCGTTTCAGCTAAGCTAGTTATAATCAATCTGTCTGCATCCACGTGTTCCCCACTGCTGCTCAGGCTACAGGCACATCCTTCTGTGTCCAGCTCACCACACAGCTTCTGAGGATCCAGACTCAGGTGTACATGCTGGCAAAGCTTGTCCTCCCGCCCGGTGAGCCATTTCCCTGCCCCTGGGAGTCCATTCTCTTTGTATCTTACATTGCTTTGTTGTTATTTTTTTTTTATTTGAAGATAACTTCAGGCTTATGGTAAAGTTGCTAAAATAGTCCAGAGAATTCCTCGTTCGCCCTGGACACCCAAATATGAAGTCTTCACTGTGTTTCTTTTTCGTTCTCTCTATCCTCTCATTTTTCCCCATGCTAACTCTGATTAACTAAATGTGTGCTTCTTTTTCTCGTTTGATCTCTAACAGTGGGGTAGGCAGGAAGATCCAGGGAGGTATGGAGAATATCTGAGCTTCTGTTTCCACCGGCAGATACACAGTAAACCATCTGTGACTCACGTTTAGGGCTGGACAATAGTGTTCAGTGTGCATGGAGGTGGGGTGGGGGGGTCACAGAAGGTGTCAGTATCCTGTGAATGAGGCACACGCAGAATCAAGGGGGACCTGCCCTCCCTCCGTCTGTCTGTCTCTCTCGCCCTCTCCCTCTCTCCCTGTGTGAGGGCAGGGAAGGAGAGGGAGATCACCATAGTCCCCGCATTAGTTTTGTCTGTGCCACTGTCCCACTCAGTTGTTCCTCTGCCCTGAAAGTTGCCCTGTGTGCAGTCAACAGGCCTCGCTACATGGAATCACAGATTTATTATTATTTTAAATGAAGCAACCTTCACAGAATGGACAAGTAGCCAAAAGACCCGGCGTGGAACCAGCATGACAAATACCGCAGCCCACGTGTAGAAAGGGCACCTGCTCCCCCTTCTAGTGACAGATTCCTTAGCTACACAGAGATGCTTAGACAGGGCCGCCTGGAGAAACTCGTGAGAAGCCAGCCGCAGTTGCTGCAGTGCCAAGAAGCCTACTGTGCCAGCCTGTTGTTTAGTCTACCACAGCGCTGTTGTTGAAGAGGGGACTGATCCAAGGTGTGTTATTATGCCCTGGAATGAAGCCACCATGGGTAGAATAACACTTATACCCATTCCCGAAGCTGGGTATGGCCTCTGCCTGTGATCATAGCCCTAGGGTGGTGGAGGCAGGAGGACCAGATGTTTTGGGTTTCAGGCCAGCTTCAGGTGCAGGGAAGTTCAAGATCAGCCTGAGTCACACGAGGTGTTCTTAACACATACAGAAACTACTGCAGCATCCGTAGGCTTCTCAGAGAAGTGCCCGAGGCATGTTCTTAAGCATTCCCTTGTTGTCCACACATGTACATGATTTCAGGCATGTTCAACCTGTGGCCCTTCCGTCATTTGTCTCCTGGATGACTGTGCATGTGGCCCAATATGATCGAGTTACGTCACAGAGTCGAAGTTTGTACACCCCCGGACCTAACACAATTGCCCAATTTCTACGTTAATCTTCTGTACTTTCCCCCATCTTCCATCCCTTTGCAAGATTTTTGGAAATTAAATGTGAATGGGGTCAGCAAGATGGTGCATAGACAAAGCCCTTGGCACCAAACCCTGTGACCCGAGTTCGATTCCCAGATCTTACAGGGAGAGAACAAATTCCTCAGACTCGTCCCCTGAGCTCTGCGCCCACGCACGAACACGCTCCTCCCCAACCTGCGATTTCTAAAAATGAGAATTTACAAATAACATACGAAGCGTTGTTTGTGAACCGGGGGAAGCTTGGAGGTGTGCTGTTCACAGATGTGTGTCTATGTTAAGTTTACTTACAGGCAAGTGGAGCTCTCTGCCCGCTGATGAGGCTCACCTGTGCCGGCTTGAGGACCAGGGTGTTGCCCGCCGCCAGGCATGCTGCGCTCTTCCAGGCCAGCATCATCAGTGGGTAGTTCCAGGGGATGATGATGGCGCAGGCGCTGCGAGGAGACGGCCCACGCCCTTAGTGCCCCCCCCTACGCTGACATATGTCCACGTCACCCCAGGCTCGAAGGCCCACCCCTTAGTGCCCCGCGCCACACTGGCACAGTGTCCACGTCACCCCAGGCTCGAAGGCCCACCCCTTAGTGCCCCGCGCCACACTGGCACAGTGTCCACGTCACCCCAGGCTCGAAGGCCCACCCCTTAGTGCCCCGCGCCACACTGGCACAGTGTCCACGTCACCCCAGGCTCGAAGGCCCACGCCCTTAGTGCTCCCCGCCACACTGGCACAGCGTCCACATCACCCAGAGGTTCTCCTCTTACCCAAGTGGCTCCTTCTTGGTGAAGGTTAGGTTGTGATTTGGACGGGCCTGGTTGATTGGGATTGTAGAGCCCTAAAGGAAACGGAGGTTGATATTTTATTAACTTAGATTACTAACCTTAATCGCAGATAATATGCTTTTTTGATCTCTCCTGTTCAACGTCTGGGAAATAAATTCCTGTGTTAGAATGAACTGCTGTTTCTTTCTCAAATGAACTATGATAGGACTGGGGAGATGACCCTGCTTGGGAAAGTGCATACTGTCAGCTTGATGACCTGAGTTCAGATCCCCAGCACCTATGTATAAAACACGAAATGGCACATGTCTATAATCCCAGAACTGGAGAGGCAGGACAGGCAGACTCCTGGAGATCTCGGATCAGACAGTCTAACCGAATCCACAAGCTCCAGGGTCAGTGAGAGACCCTGTCTCAAAAAACAGGTGGAGAGCAATTGAGGAAGAGACACCCAACATCCACCAAACACACACACACATGCATGCATGCACACTGCACGCATGAACACATGTATACACACAGATCAAGAAAGAAAAATAGTTAAAGGAGGCTCCTAGTGGGTTTGCCTGCTTTTCTGCAGCACGGGGATCCAACACTGCTCCCCCGCAGAGGACGGGAAATGAAGTGATGCCACCGAGCCAGAGGCCAGCCCTGCCACAAACCAGCGCTCTTGAGGCCACCTCCCTCTCGGGACGAGGAGCGTGTGTGCCTACCTGAATTTTGTCACACCAGCCTGCGAAGTATCTGAATGTCTGCACAGACATTCCGATGTGAGTCTTCAGAGCTAGGGTGTAGATGGCCCCGGAATCTAGTGCTTCTATGGTCGCCAGCTCCTCTTGGTTTTCTTCCATCAGATCAGCGAGTCTGTGTGCACAGGGGGAGGAATCCACTCAGCACTTACATGCTAGCACTAGTTGTACATGCTAGCGCTAGTTGTACATGCTAGCGCTAGTTGTACATGCTATCACTACTTGTACATGCTAGCATTAGTTGTACATGCTAGCACTAGTTGTACATGCTAGCTCTAGTTGTACATGCTAGCGCTAGTTGTACATGCTAGTCTAGTTGTACATGCTATCACTACTTGTACATGCTAGCATTAGTTGTACATGCTAGCGCTAGTTGTACATGCTAGGAATAGTTGTACATGCTAGAACTAGTTGTATGTGCTAGTCTAGTTGTACATGCTAGCACTATAGTTGTACATGCTAGCACTATAGTTGTACATGCTAGCACTATAGTTGTACATGCTAGCACCATAGTTGTACATGCTAGCACTATAGTTGTACATGCTAGCACTAATTGTACATGCTAGCACTAATTGTACATGCTAGCACTATAGTTGTACATGCTAGCACTATAGTTGTACATGCTAGCACTAATTGTATATGCTAGCGGTAGTTCTACATGCTACCACTGCGATTCCAGAGACTGATCCAGAGCAACATACCTCCCCCTATGGAGAGCATAGTCTAGGAAGGCAGCAATTAAATAAATCGTTGTATAAATGGTGTATTTCAGCAGGTTATTAATACAGATTTTGCAGTGCTATGGATCAAACCCCAAACCTCACATGCTAGGTAAGTGCTTTACCACTAAGCTACAGGGAGAAGCCAACCATGTCCTCAGCGTGTGCCCCTGGCCTCCTAGGTATAAGCAGTGGCGTGGTGGCGGAGCCACAGCAGCCACAGACAGGAGGTGGCGGGTCAAAGGAACCAGCAGCAAGCGAGTAGTTCATTATCACACAGGGAGGGGTCAGAGCACAAACCGCACCCCACTAAGGACCGTAGACACTTGTGGCTTTTTGGTTGCTACAGAAATGTTTCCAAACTAACTGCAGAGGACAAAGCAGGCATGTGGAGTGGATCCCCAACCCCACAGCAGATTCTTCAAGCTGCCGGTTTCCTCAGGAACATGAGTGGGGTCTGTGGCATTGTTGGGAATAGTCAAAAGAGCCATTTGTATTCATGCCCCACCCTGATTCCCCCTGTCCTTCCCACACCCTCCATCCTTCCGTCCCTGGGGTGGCTCTGGACATTCAGGAGTCTGGCTGGACAGGAGCCTCCATGCTTCTACTAAATCCAGATCTAAGAGGTCTGTCAATTCAGGCCAAACTTTTAGCTGTGTGTAAGCAAAAAGCAGGATAAATTATTGGAACTACTTCTAGAATACTCGCTTATTTGTAATATTCATCCAGAGTGTTGGTATTTTTCCTCCTTCCCTTTTTTTTTTTTTTTGAGACAGTGTTTCTTTGTGTAATAGTCCTAGCTGTCCTAGAACTAGCTTTTATAGACCAGGCTGTCCTCGAACTCACAGAGATCCATCTTCCTCTGCCTGTTTTGGGATTAAAGGCGTGCGTCACCACCACCTGGCTATCCTCCTTACTTCTTTGTCTTAGAAAACAAGGCGTAGCATGTCCCCTTGTGCAGTTTTGTCCATTTTCTCTACTCTGGTCCATGACCTTAGAGAATGACCTATGTATCCTATTTATTACCTGGTGACTGGGACACCTCAGGACATTTGTGAAGGTGGTGAAGGGTGTGCAGCTGCAGAGACTCTAGAGTGCTATTATGCAGCTACAGAGGACTCTAGAACACTCTTCTGCTGCTAAAGAAGGTACTAGAGCCCTATTCTGCAACTATAGACCTTGCCAGGTTCTAGCCATCACCTACTCCTCCATCTCTTCAGACCTCGGGGAAGCACCAACTTTCTCTGCCACCAGCCCTGTCTTCCCCTGGTCTTTGTGGGGGTTCCATGATGTTCTCCACATCTTACTCAGTCCTTGATGAGCTCTGACTGATACGAGCAGTAATCCAAACGTCAGGAACTTGTGTGGCATTTTATATGACTCAAGTAACAAGAGACACATAACGTCTTCCTCAGGTGCATTCAACATAGAATGTTTTGTGGGAATTTTAAAGTCTTAACAATGTTAACCTAGGTGTATTCAACATAGAATGTTTTGTGGGAATTTTTTTTAAAGTCTTAACAATGTCAACCAATACCCAATGATAACACAGTTGTTTTTACAGAAAGCATACCTGTACATCAGCCTTCCTCTTTCTCTGGCATTCATCCTTCCCCATTCACCATTTTCAAAGGCGTCTTTGGCTGCAGCCACCGCTTTGTCCACATCCGCTAAAGAGGCGTAGGACACTCTGCAGATCGTCTATTTCAGGGCAAGCGAAAAATAGGTCTCCTAAGGGATCTATCAGTGTGGCTCTTGGAATCAATATTCTATTACTAGGAAAAGTAGAGTGTGACTTATCACACAGGGGGTGGGCAGGGGAAATCCATGACAGGAAACCAATCCACGTAGGGCAAAGAAAGGGCAAAGTTAGAACAGTGAAACTGAACCTGATCATGGTCCATCCTATGCCTCATCTTATTCCGGAAGAACCCATTCAGGACAGCTGTGCCGTTTTTCCTTAGGGAAGTGGGATTGTTTTCCCTGAGTTCTCAGAGTCTGAAGTATCCCCCTCCCTCATGGAGCTCTATACAGAGAGATCTGCTGTGTGCAGGCACAACAGAGTAAATTCATCATAAATACTCAGTCTCCTTAAAACAAGGTTTCTGTGGGTCACAGTAGCCAGTGTCAGAGCGGAAGGGGTAAGAAATGCACGAAATGTATTTGAGGAGCTTGGGGGCAGAGCTAGAGCTGAGTGACTTCAGCCTGCCTGGTGCACAGCCTTGCGAGCCCAGAGCTCATGGCCGGTGGTCCCTGAGGCTGTCATTACTCACAGATCCATCTGTGGGGTTCACGGTGTCGTAAGTCTCCCCATCCTCGGCATCCACAAACTGCCCGTTTATGAAACACTGATATGGCATGTTCACGGTCATTTCGTTGACCTCCTTGGAGACCTGAGAATAAAACAAATGTGTTTCTGAGCTTATTAGCTTGATAGCAGATTTTGATGAAGAAGCATTCCCAGGGCTAGAGAGACTGTGGTGGTTAAGAGCACTTGTTCTTGCAGAGGAGCCAGGCTGGGTTCCCAGCACCTGCATAGCTCACAAATCTTCTGTAACGCAAGTTCCAGGGCATCTGGTTCCCTCTCCTCATCTCTAAGGGGGCCAAGTATACGCATGGTCCACAGGCATACGTGCAGGCAAAACACGCACACACATAAACAAGTTTAAAAAGTTAGTTTAAAACCCATAAAATGAGAGAGAGACAGAGAGACAGAGAGACAGAGAAGAGAGAGGGAGAAGGAGGAAGAGAGAGAGAGAAACATTCACCGATGTGGGAAAAAAGGCCAAGTCACAGGGATGTGACGGGACAGGGACAGGCATGGTGAGATGCGTTCAGGTGGCAGTTCTGCCCTGGGCTTAGCTCAGATGTTCTCTATTACAGACAGAAGAAATGCCTCAAACCCCCACGGACAGCACCATCTAGCAGCAGACACAACAGCGCCCCCTGTCGCACCACTTCCATCCTTGGAAAGTTTTCTCTTATCTGGGACATCTCCAGTTCTCCTCCGTGCGCTGTCTCCGTTGCACGTGAGCTACGGCATGGTTCTCCCTGCTGCCAGTGGAGAGCAGAGACTGAAACCACTCTACTTGCTTCCGTCAAGCTCAGAACCCGAGTTATAAAAACAGTCGCTATCAGCCTGTGAGGAGATGGCGTAGTAGTTAAGAGCACTTGGTACTCTTGCAGAGAACCGTGTTCAATTCCCGGCAACCACTCAGCTGCCTGTAACCTTAGCTCCAGCAGGATCTGACACAATCTTGTGGCCTCCATGGATACCTACATTCATGTACACACACACACACACACACACACACACACACACACAGCCAAATAGATACACATGCATACACATAATTAAAAACAGAAACAAAGCAAGACAGTTATATAAAGCAATAATTGAAAACCTGTGGTCGGGTTTATAGCAAATCCAGAAAGAATTCATATAAAAAAATAATAGCCCATGTTGAGGAGTATATAACAGAGCTGTGGCAGTGGGGTTTTCCTGTACTATTGGTATTAAGTTGGTATTAATCTGACCTAGATTGCTTTTAAGCAAAAAATGCTTATTGAAAGAAAATAACTAATAAAGTAGTAAGACAAACAAAGCAGGATGGTAAAGGCTCACACATCAAGGAAGACAGGCGAAGAGAAATAGACACCAGACTAGACAGATAGAAGGCACAGTGACAAAGAGTTTCACAAAAATAAACATCTGCACTGAATGTAGTTCCTCTTAGGAAGCAGAAGCAGGTGGATCTCTATGATTTTGAGGCTAGCCTGGTTTACAGAGCAAGTTATAGGACAGCCAGAGCTACATAGTGAGATACTGTCTTGGAAAAAAGTTTGTTTTGTGTCAAAGGATGTTAGCAAGAAAGGGAAAAAACAAATCAGCATACACACACGCGCACACAGAGAGAGAGAGAACCCATTCATAGGGCAAAAGAAAATATTCACAAATTCATATCTCATAAGAATTGAGTGTCCAGAATTGACAGAGGACTTTGACTCTAAAAAATCTCAAAAGCCAATTTTTTTAAATGGACAAAGGATTTGAATAAGCATTTTCACAAAGAAAAATAAACAAATGCACAGCAAACACTTGAAAAGATGCTGAATGTCATTGTCCATTAGCAAGTGTAAAATCCAAACCATAATGGGGTGCTTTTCACACACCAGCCGAGAAAGTAAAGAGAGAGAGGCAAGCGATGGAGCTTGAGAAAGGGCGCGGAGAAGTGAGATCTCTCCATTACACTGGTGGCGGGGTTCCTAGATGATATGATGACTGCTGTTGGCGATTCCTCAAAAGATTAAACACAGGGTTACAGTCTGAGTCCCCCGCTCCACTCTCAGCACGGCACCCAAGAGAACTGAAGATGTGTGTTCACGTCAAAGCATACGCCTTGAAGTTTTATATCAGTATAATAATAATGGCTGCCCAAGGGAAATGGTCTAAACACATGTAGTATGATGAATAGATTTATAAAAAGAGAGCATAGATTTTACAAAGGAAGTGTACCTGCACACAGTGAGATAGTATTGGCCAGAAAGAAAGTTGAAGTGATGATAACTGCTACAGGGTGCACCTTGAGCAGGTGCCAGGTGAAAGAGAACAGATACAAAAGGCCACATGCTGCCCACATATTCCTATATAAAATATTTACTCTATGGCAAATCCATAGACACAGAGAAGAGACTGCGGTTTCTGAGGGCCTGGATACAGAGTAGGTGAGCAGAGAAGCGTAAGATGGTCAACAATGGGTCTAGTCTTTCCTTGTGGAGTGATAAAAATATTCTAAAATAAGATAGCAGTGTTGATGATGATTGCAAAATGTGTGAATGTTCTAAAAATCACTGAATGGCAAATTTAACCGGGTAAATTATGTGACGCCCTAATAGAATCTCAATACAACTAGTCTTAAAGGCCATCAGTATAAATGCAAGCACACATGCTCTCTGTAGCAGTGGATGGGAAGTGTTTGGAGCTGAGCATCAACGAGACACTTACGTAATCCACCACCAGCTCCACCTCTTCATCCTCTCCTCTCAGTTTCCGCACGACCTTCTGGATGAAATCCTCAAACTTGGTGGCCATGTAGACGTCTTCGTTCTGCAGTTGAAGGCCACCACACTTCTGTCTGACCTCTTCCACCAGCCTTAAAGTGAGAACCAGCTCATGTTAGAGTCTCACGGCCTGTCTGCTAGCATTGGTCAAGAGATTTGGGAGTGAGTCCTGTTTGCATCGTACAAGATTGTCCACGTGGCAGCTACAGAAGATAAGTTGTGGGGCATCCTGGAGAGACACACTTTCTGCTCTCACAGAGGACCTGGGTGCAGTGCCCATCACCCTCATAGGACAGCTCACAACAACCTGTAACTCAGTCCCTTCCGGCCGCTGTGGACTGCTTGCATGTGATGCATGTAAGACAAGCATGCACACAAGCACACACAGAGACAGTTCTGTTTCTTTTTAAGTTTTCCCACAACTATAAATAAGGAAGTTAAGGAAAGATGTTTTAGCTACAGTAAATAGTTAGGAGCATAGAAGTCTGAACCTTTCAAATGAAATCAAAAAATGAGAAGAAAAAAAAGAGGCAACTTTCTAATTGGAAAGACCGTGATACCTGAATGCAGTAGAGAATATTTTCTGTAGTCTATCTACAAGAATAATTTGTTTGTCTTACATGTTTAACTTAGGCACTAGATAGCACCCCTAGTAGGCCAGTGTCATCCACAAGTCCTTGCAGATAAAGTGGACAAAGGCTCTTAACAATAAACGAATAGTTTGAACCCAGAAACCCAAATGGCAGAAGGCAAGAACAGACTCCCACAAGTTTGCTCTGATTTCCACATGGTATGTGGTTGCCCAGGCACACCAACACAAATACATACATGATTTTTATAAAGACAATAATGAGTGAACAAGTTAGACCAACAGGAAATGGGCAATTCCTGCAGGCATCTTGTCAGCAGTAGATAAGAATAACTACAGTAGGCTGGAGAGATGGCTCCGTGGTTAATAGCTTTGCCTGCTCTTCCAAAGGTCCTGAGTTCAATTCCCAGCAACCACATGTGCTCACAATCACCTGTAATGAGATTTGGTGTCCTCTTCTCGCCTGCAGGGATACATGCAGGCAGAACACTGAATACATAATTAAGAATAACTACAATACAGTCTTGGAATCCTTACCAAGCTAATCAGAATTTTCTCATAACTCACGAAATTATAGTTTATAGGCCCAATCCTCTTGACATTGATGATGTCACATGCTCATGAAATGAATACTTTTGGTTACTCCGTGACTAAGAGAGAGAGATGTCAGGGGGAGTGGGAGAGGGTGGGAAATGGTCATATTGGGACACAGGCAGGTAAGGTGTAAGAATTAGTGTCCTGGGGCTGCAGAACGACTCAGCAGTGAAGGGCACATCCTCCTGCAGAGGACCTGAGTTTGGTTTCAGCACCATTTGAACAGTTCATAACTGCCCGTAACTCCAGCTTCAGGGGACCAGTGCCTTCTTTTGGACTCTCTCGGTACCTGCACACACTGACACTGGCATTCTCTCTCTCTCTCTCTCTCTCTCTCTCTCTCTCTCTCTCTCTCTCTCACACACACACACACACACACACACACACATACACATACACATAAACAAAAATAATATATTTTTTTAAAATAGCAAACAATTCAAATCATTAAAGAAACGTGAAAATAGTCTGATTAGCAACCAATAAATAACCAGACCTGTGAGTGTGACCATGGAAACAACAACAAAAACCACAAAGAAGAGGGAATTATGATGGACACGTTCTCAGGGAAATGTATGTGTGTGTGCTCATTCGTGCGTACTCACAGAGGTAGTGCCTTTACCTCACAACATCCATTGAGCTGGCTCCAGATTTAAAGAAGTCTGTGGAGTCATCAATCACAGGGACGTTGCTTAGAATTCGAGCCCAGATAACCTGCACAGAAAGGGCCACTTTCATGAAGAAGGACCATGTGGAATCCCGGGGCAGAGACCTCTTTGCCCTTTACATGAAGATGCAACGTGGAGGTATTGTTCGCCCCAGATGCCCAGTAAACATGACAGGACGGGAGCATTCCACCCCACCAGTCTCGTCCTGTGAAAAATGACGTGCAATTACATGTGAGGTTGTGTCCTTCTCGTTAGCATCAAATGACCCCCAGCCTGGGTTTCTGAATGGTTCGACCTTGTCCTCCATGTCCCAGGAGAAAAAGTCACGCTTCTACTGCGCTAAGGATAATTACACCAGCTACAAACAGGTCTTTTTTTCCCAGGTAAGAGTCGATTATGGACAACACATGTTCACCTTAATGGTCTCTGCCACCTTCACCTCCTCTGCTGTGAGTTCTACCGCCGAGGTCTCACCCGACGAGAAGTACTGGGAGGCAGGAATCATCTTCCCATCTTCAAACTGCAGGTTTTTCACCACCAGCTACGAGACAGCAGGAGAAAGAGCTGAGCATCTGATCAGTCTGAGAGCGAGGCTATTGGGAGGCAGAGTCTACTGTGTTAGATGGGTGTGGAGACCGGCTTGTTTGGATAATACAAACATATGGTTGAACTACTTCCCTGTGTCTAAGAGGACTCAAATGACATCTTAATGGTGGCAGGAAAAAAGGATAGAGTCAATTCTAGGGCCAGATGCATCTCAAAATGGATAAATGGTACACCTATGGAAAACTTGCATTGTGGTTACAGATGCCTGGACCAAAGACTCCTACAGGATGCTAGATGCCCCCAGGACACTCCACCGCTGCCAGCACGCAGTCACTGTGGTGCACTGTGGACGCATGTGCTGGGATCTGACGGAGATGAATGCTTTTGTGCCTGCTTTGCTGTTGCGGTAGTGGAGGCTTAGTGAAACTCATAGTCTAGTGTCACCCAGGTAGTAAATAGCAGAGCTGGTTTAAGATCTACCAGTGACCAGGTGGTGGCGCAAGCCTTTAATCCCGGCATTCAGGAAGCAGAGGCAGGTGAATCTCTGTGAATCTGAGGCCAGCTCCGTCTACAGAGCTAGTTCTAGGACAGCCAGGGCCACACAAAGAAACCCTGTCTTGAAAGACAAAAGCAAAACAAAACAAAAACCAAACAAACAAATAAAAAAGACCCAGCAACAGCTGGCACTAAAACATTGTAACATAACAATTTATTTATCCTTAAGTGGGGACAGTTCTGTAAACTACCCAGAGATAGCCACACGGGTGGGGCTGGCCTGGGGAGGTGACAGCAGTGGACGATGGAAGAGTCCACTTGAGTTTCACTGGATCATCTCAATCTCTGGCAGGGGGAGACAAATATGGATCTGAGAACCAGCAGGGGAAACCATCCTTCCCAAGCCATCAGGTGGAAGGGCAGAGGTCCCCATCTCCCTCTTCTCACTGTGAGCGTCCATGGGGTCTTCCTGAGGAACCTTGTCCTTGGACATGCAAATGCCTCTCATCTTGGGAGGCAGGGCACACACCGTGACCCTCCCACCTCCCAGTGAAAGCAGGAGGAGCTATCCCCTGTGAGCTGCGGTTATAGAAGGAATACAGAGAAAGTGACTTTATACACTCACTGCTTTTCCATCGTTACCAAAAAGAACCAGTCCATTTTTGGTAACAAGGCCAGGCTTCTCGGATCCTCTAATGTCCAATGGCTCTCCAGCAGGCACGGAGCTAGTTAATAACGATGAACCGTAGAAGGTCACCATCTGAGGAAGACATCAAACCCTGTGAACTCGGGAGGTAAAGCCACTGCCCGGTGTGTGTGTGTGTGTGTGTGTGTGTGTGTGTGTGTATGTGTGTGTACACACACAATCGTCACCGTGTGTGCAAACACTGAAGTTCAGATTTGTGTAGTAACGTTGAGACACGGTTTTGCCATGTGTGTTTATTTGGTGAGACTGAACCAAGCATCAGTAGAAAGGGGACAAATGAGAATCTCTGCAAATGTGTGATCAATGTCTCAGAGACATTGGAGAGAGGCTTGGGGGTCAAGGGTGCCTGTTAGCACCCACGTGACCCCTTAACAACCACTGTAACTCCAGTTCTAGGACATCCAATGCCTTCTGGCTCTGAGGGCTGCTACACACAAGTGGTATACACATACACACTCAGGCATGCACATATGTACAAGTAAAATGAATAAATAATTTTTTAAAGTCTTAAAGATGGGGGCTGGGGAAATTCTCAGCTGCTCAAGTGTGATGTGGGATTCCCCTCTGTATGGTATGAATATGTTTTATTACCCTTGGTTAATAAAGAAGCTGCTTTGGCCTATGGTAGGGCAGAATATAGCCAGGCAGGAAATCCAAAGAGAGAGAGAAAGAGTAGGCGGAGTTAGGGAGACGCTGTGTAGCTGCCCAAGAAGCAAGAGGTAGCAACCACAAGCCTTGTGGTAAAATATAAAATAATAGAAATGGGTTAATTTAAGATGTAAAAGCTAGCTAGGAATACGCCCAAGCTATTGGCCAAACAGTGTTGTAATTAATATAGTTTCTGGGTGATTATTTGGTTCTGGGCAGCTGGAAAACGTAAAAACCGTCTCTGTTTATACAAGTGCTTGGTGCATAAGCTTGAGGACCTGAGTTTGACACCCAGGTAAAAAGCAGAGTGTGATGGCGCTGGCCTGCAATCCCCGTGCTGGAGAGGCAGAGACTGGAGGATCCCAGGGGCGCAGTGGCCAGCCGGTCTAGCCCATTGCTGAGTTCCAGGCTCAGGGAGAAAATATCTCAAAACCAAAGCAGAAGAGCAAATCAACACCAGTCTCTGCCCTCCAGACACACTTATGCACATGTATGCACCTGTTCTCACACATATATGGCCTCACACACTATACTCCCTCACAAATGCACACACACACACACACACACAGGAGCACATATATACACATACAAGGAAAAGGTTCAAACAGTTGCACAAACAGGTGATATGAGTGTGTCATTCAAACTGAATGAGATTAAAAGAGAAAAAGTGGAGCCTTTTTTTTACCACAAAGGTGTGTGTGTGTGTGTGTGTGTGTGTGTGTGTGTGTGTGTGGTGTGGACCCGGGGGGGGGGGTGGCTTGTAGTGCTGGGGACTGTCCTGGTTCTTTTTTGTTTGTTTGTTAACTTGGCACAAGCTAGAGTTATCTGAGAAAAGGAACCTCAATTGAGAAAATGTCTCCATCAGATTGGCCTACAGGTATATCTGTGGGGCATTTTTATTTTTAATTTTTTATTGTTTTTATTGAGCTATATATTTTTTCTCGGCTCCCCTCCCTTCTCCCCTCTCCCATGGTCATGGGGCATTTTCTTAATTGATGATTGCCATGGGAGGGCCCATGCCACCCCTGGGCGGGTTAAGAAAGCAGGCTGAGTAATCCACGAGGAGAAAGCCGGGCAGCAGCTCTCCTCCATGGCCTCTGCTTAGGCTCCTGCCTCCAGGCTCCTGCCCTGGCTTCCCTCAGTGATGGACCATTTCCTGGAGGTGGAAGATGACATAAACCCTTTCCTCCCCAGGTTCCTTTTGCTCGATGTTTTATCACAGCAATAGGGAACCCTAACTAAGACAGGGCTGAACTCAAGGGCTTCGTATATGCTAGGCAGTCACTCTGCAACTGAGCCCCAAGGAACATGGGGACCCTTCCAGTGCAGGGTGATGAGGGGTGAGCAGTGCAGGCTGTTTTGGGGATCAGTTCAAGAAAACAGGACTAGAAAAGGATGGTGGCCAAGAGCAAAGGACACTGATTTTTTTTTAAATTATCATTCTATAAATTCGGTTATTTATTAAGCTGTAATGATTAATATGTATTGAGTATTTCCTGCATATCAGGAAATGGACATGTATCAACTCATTTAACCTTCCTTTCTTTCCTCCCTCCTTCCTTATTTCCTTCCTTTCCAGACAGGGTCTCACTGTGTACACCAGGCTGGCCTCCAACTCCCAGAAGTCTGTCTGCCTCTGCCTTCCCACAGCTGCAGTTAAAGGAGGAGCACAAATCTGAAGTCAGCCCGGGAGATGGACCCCAAAGTGTAGCTCAGTGTCATAGTGCAAGGCTTAGGTCTAAATGCCAGTAGTACACACACACACACACACACACACACACACGAGAGAGAGAGAGAGAGAAAGAGAGAAAGAGAGAGAGAGAGAGAGAGAGAGAGAGAGAGAGAGAGAGAGAGAGAGCGCGAGCTTGTATGGGGGAAATGTATCCTGTGAACGCATACCTGTCCATTTATCTCTGCCCAGGCTCCAGGGACCTTATCATGACCTCGAATCCAGTTATGCAAAACTTCAGCAGGCTGGTCCCAAGAAATCTAGGTGGGCACAAATAAAGACTGTAAGGGCTAGCTAACCTTTTTCTCCATCAGGACAGGTATGGGGGACACATAAGGCCAGCTGACTTGGAGGCCAGGAAATGGTACACTGGGAACTTCTCAAAGGCGGAGGGCTGTGACCTGGCTGTGCATTATCGAGGTAGGTACCTTGGCATTTTCCTTCCTCTGGATCCCTTCGTATGTCGCCCCCTCTTCTGGCTGGGGAACGCGAGGAGCTTTTCCATCAGCTATGAGTTGCACAGCTTCTACCTAAAGCCGAGAGCATCACTGGTGTTACAGCCCCGTGATCCACAAAGGCATGGAAATCTGTGTCCAACAGACTGACTGCATAGAACTGCTCAGAAGTCAGCCAGGCTGTGGTGACAGCTGCCGTCCATGGCACACACACGGCTACTTATGTAAGTTACCCCCTGGAGACATCACAGGTATCTGTGTGTACAGGTGTGTACCACTTTCCTGGTTTGTAGATGAGAAAGTTGTGGAGTTTCAGGAACAGCCAGACAACTAATTCTAGGTCCAGCCACATTTGGCTAGGGATCGTTATGAATGCCACCAAACACGACTTCATACATAAACTAGCTTAAAGCACCAAAAGTTTTTTTTTTGTGTGTGTGTGTGTGTGTGTGTTTGTTTTTGAGAAAGGTTTTTCTGTGTGGTTCTGGCTGTCCTGGAACCCTCTCTATAACCAGGCTGGCTTTGATCTCAGAGATCCTCCTGCTTCAGCCTCCCCAGTGCTGGCAGTAAAGGCGTGCGTCACCCTATCCGGCTGATTTCTTTTTTCTCTTTTGATAATAAAACTGCACATCTTTTGAGTGTGAACTTTGTAGATCTCAGTGTCATTTCACAACAGCGAAAGGTTCGACATGCCTGGAAGGATGTCGTGCCCACAAGGCGTGCCCACTCCCAAGATCAAGCCTGCACTGAAGCATGGACTATTGTTGGGGCTGGAGGTGGAGCTCAGGGGCAAAGCTCATGCTTAGCATCTGCAAGGCCTCAAGTTCAACCCAAAAAGACAGGAGGGCGAGGAACGGAGGAAATGGGCTGTTGTGTTGTCATGGTGATGCTCGCCACCGTGACTTCACTTCTTTGAGGTGTGTCTACATTCTCTTTCCTGACACTTCACTGGGACGTCCCCGTGTGCCTGTGTGCTGTTTGGATTATCATGTTCTGTTTTGAGCACCTGCCGTGCGCTAGGTTCTTTACACGAATGATGTTGTTTAACTCTGAAAATACTTCTACAAGCCAGATAGTGTTTTCCACAATCTACATAGGAAGGAACCAAGGCCATAGAGGCCAAGGAGCTGGCTGTCTGTTCAAAGCATCATGTGTAAGTGGTAGAACAGGAATTGCAGATGAGTCTCTGTAACACCAAGGACCCTCTGAATTGATCACTAAGTGACATAAACAAAGGTCTCAATTATCCCTCACATCAGTGGTGACTTAATAGAACCTGGCTGCTTTCCCTACCAAATTCTGGTTGGGGCGGGGGAGGGGGAGGACAACCAAATGACTTGCTGAATCTCTGGATATGTTTATGGACAAAATATTTTACTTCATGGGCAATATGTATGCTCGAAGTGTTTCTCCTCCATCCTGAGCACATCTGAATGATTAAATCAGTCATCATATGTCACTCTGTTATGTAGACTAAGTAAAATACCTTTACAGTAAGTCTGTTACTCAGATAAAAAAACTGAAAGATTCTTTATACTTCCTTATAATCAGCCATTATCTACAGGGTTGACGACTCAGGTATTTAACAAAAAGGATGGGACACTTTGGCTGTCGTCCTGCCCATCCCCTTTCTTTCTTGTCAGCATCACAGAGTGAGTTTCAAGCTCACACTGACACTACAGGCGTGAACCACCGAGGGTCACAAGCGTGTGCCTGCATGCCTGGCTTAGCAAACTCTCGACGAAAAAAAACCAGCCCTCCAGCCTTAGAGGTTTCCTACATTGTTGTTGGTGGTGTTATTATACTGACCATGGCCTTGATTCCCTCGGGAAAAAGGAACCGGTTATAAAGGGCATCCACTGTGTCATTGGGTTTGACGTCGCATGCTCTCTGAAGAAGGATAGGTCCTGTATCTAAACCATCATCTGCCCAGAAAACAGAAAACCCAGCTTGCTGATCTCCCGAGATCAGGGTCCTGCAGAAAGAAGAGGTTTCAACTTAAAACGGTAGCTGCTTGTGTCAAGAATTCGTCACGTTAAAGGAAAGGGGAATTGCAATGGAAAAAACAGGTAGTGAGTGAGTGGCCTGAGAAGTTGATAACAGAGCTCACAGCAGGCAACACCCCCCCCCCCACGGTCCCTGTCCATGCATCCGCATTATGTCTTGCATGGCTGGTGGTGCCTCTTAAAAGGCGTCAGAATCCGGCCTTACTGCCACGCCTGGCAGTTTTCCTCTTCTTTGGGACTGAGTAATTTTCATCCCGGCATGTCCTTCCTACGTCCCGCTTGGTCATGTGTTAGAATAGAGTGGAGACTAAAACAGAGGGCACCCAGCACAACGTGCAAAGGAAAACCGGCGGTTGATTTAGGCTGCATCGTAGAGTAAAGTGTCCCTCAAGGTTAGAATTAGCTCTAGGCTGGCTGCATAAACTGTAGTAAAAGTCAGTTGGTAAAATCAGCTGTTCATACTGCATTCTGTATACAGCCTAGACTGAGAGACATACTTAGCTCTACAGTGGCTTATAATGCAAACAATACACAGGGTATGTGAAAAATGCCTAATGCTGATATCAGAGCACAGGCACACACAAGAGAAGTTGTAAAATGTCTGTTCAGCAGTGCCCTAAATCGTCTTTTTAGATTTATTCTAATTTTTATGCCTATGTCTCTGAGTGCATGCCATGTCTGTGAGATGACCACAGAGGCCAGAAGAGGACATCAGATCCCCTGGGATTGAAGCCACAGGCTGCTGAGAGCTACCTGATGTGGGTGCTGGAACCAAACTCTGGACATCTGTAACAGCTGCAAGTGATCTTAACTTCTGAGCTGTCTCCCCAGTCTTAGCCCCCTCTCTGAATCATCTGAATTTCTCTGAGTGATCAAGTAAGCAAGCGCTAAATGTTTTCAGAAATATTGAGGAATTAGCATTACACTGCCAGGCGCCTTGAAAATACTCATATGCTGTTTCCCAATGATTCTGCATATAGAAATAATTCAAAATGAAAAAGAAAAGATTTAAATGCAAAGGTATCTACTACTATTATTTATAAGACCAAAAGAAAATTAATTCCTGGCATCAACTTTTAAACAACAAGTATTTTTTTTTTCAGCCATTTAATCCACACGTAGTTGTTTTTGTATACTCGATAGCTGATGCCAAGCTTATCAGGAAGGTGGCAGATAGGAGAATGAAGGTGGACATGGCGGGGAGACCCAGTTCAGCCTCAGCATGGGGTGCTGTGGTGTTAGGAGCTTAGGGAGTGCCAGGAGCTGTGCTCGACACAGAAATGAGGATGTTGGACCGTCTCTTTGAGGAACTTTGAGTCAAAGGAAGGGGATGGATGATAAAGAAGGCAGATTAAAGTGACTCACATCTTCCTAAATGTACTTGAGATCCTTCGCATAAAAAGGAAAAAATTTTCCGAGAGCATCACACACTGTGAAGACCGTTAAAGTAGATGTCAAAAGTGCAAAGAAGTCCTGCCGTAAGCCAGCATGATCAAACTGATCTCATTCATCTGACCACAGAAGCATAGTGTCTCGCTGAGAAAACGTACCAAGTCACACGGCTGAACATGGGTTAATTTAAGTCGTAAGAATTAGTTAGTAATAAGCTTGAACAATAGGCCAAATAGTTTATAATTGGTATAAGCCTGTGTGTGTTTATTTGGGACTGAATGACTGCGGGACATGTGGGATAGAAACGCCTGTCTACACAGCGCTTTGCTGACTAAGCCATCTCTCCAGCCCCAAGCACCCCCAGTGTCTGCACTGTGTAGGAAATACATAACACAGCCTGTGGGAACAGCCACCGTTCCTGCTATTCCAAGTCTCACCAGTTGATGGCAGAAGCGCCCCTGTGCCTGGGAAGGAGGGAAGGGTGGTAGATGATGGAGCCATGCTTTGGGCTGTCAATGACATCCATGGGGATGAACTGTGTGCAGAAGGGGAGCACGTTGAGCTCGGCGCCCACTGACTGGTAGGCTTCCGCTACCTCCTTGATGGTTTTACCCTTGACTCTCCATCTAGGGAACTTGAACACAGGGGTCCCATCTTTCTCTGCAGCCAAAGCTGAGCACAAAATAAATAAATAAAAATAAATAAATAAATAAATAAATGAAGAGGTTTCCCCCCCCCCCTCAGGTCATGTTCTTCTATTCTCACACGGTAACAGCACAGTTTCACAAAACTTTGACAGGTTAAGCGTCACAGAGGGGAACTTGGACCGTGACTAGAGTTGGATGTCGTTTGCATCAGGTTCGTCCGTCTGTCTAGAGGGGCGTGCATCTATGTGTTGGCGTGCATCTACGTGTTAAAAGCATAATGCGTTCAGAGGCTGGTGAGTAGATCATATTTTCAGATACTGACTTTCATTACTTTTTTTTTTTTTTTTTTTGGATTTTCCAGACAGGGTTTCTCCGTAGCTTTTTGGTTCCTGTCCTGCAACTAGCTCTTGTAGACCAGGCTGGCCTCGAACTCACAGAGATCCGCCTGCCTCTGCCTCCCAAGTGCTGGGATTAAAGGCGTGCGCCACCACCACCCAGCTCTTTCATTACATTTTTATTCATTCATTTGGTGTGTATATATGTTGTGTGTGTGTGTGTGTGTGTATACCTGTGTATGTATGTCAGCCCTCTATATATCCATCCTAGGTCATTTCCAGGAGCCACGGCAGGAGGGTTTGACCCAGTGTTCCCGGGTGTACTCACCTAGAGGGTCAGCCTTCCCATCCTTGTCTGGAACTGTGAACACCCCCACTACTCGGTGACCCTCTTTCTGGAGGTGGCTGTAGACTTCCTTTCCGAAGAGGCTCTGGCCAATAAGCGCCAACTTCAGCTTGTTTTTGAAATAAACCTGTGAAAGAATGCAGTGAGGGCGGCAGCTGACGTCGTGGGCAGAAAACACCGGATGACAGATCACGGGAAACGTTGTAAGATGTCTCAAGGGCCAGAAGTTCCAAGACCTCCAACACAAAATGATTAGTCTGGTGGCTATGGTGACTGGAGGGTTGATAGTACAAGACCAGCCTCGGCTACTTAGTAACTTGCAATTTTGCTGGCCAACTGGGGTAAGAATGCTCCTGAAAACTAGACTCTAACAAAAACCACCGTTTCAGACACGAGAAACCTTCTGTCAAGTTGTTGCTCAGGGGAGTCCAAGAAACTCCCAAAACAACACTGTTACTGTTGCCCTTGATTGCCTCTCAGAAGCTGAAGGCAAGACCCCGTTGCTGAAAATGCCATGTACTTCAGACATAGGATTCAGAAAAATCAAGCTGGATTTGGCTGCAATGCCTCTTGATACAGGATACCTTTCTGTATGCTGTGAATATGTGTTGCTTTTATTGGCTGATGAATAAAGCTACTTCGGCCTATGGCAGGGCAGAATATAGCCAGGTGGGAAAGACAAACCGAATATAGGGAGAAAGAAGGTAGAGTCAAGAGAGACGCTAGCAGCCACCGGAGGATTAAGATGCCAGAACATTACCGGTAAGTCACAGGGCACATGGAGATACACAGATTATTAGAAATGTGTTCATTTAAATATGTAGAGCTAGCCAGTAAGAAGCCTAAGCCATCGGCTAAACAGTTTGTAATTAATATTAATCCTCAGAGTGGTTATTTGGGATCTGGCCGGCGGGAGAGAAACCTCTAGGTACAGCCCCTTCCCTGAGGACTAACTTTCATAGCACTAGAGGGGGCATTGCCAGCAGCCAGGGGAGAAAATCAACAATAGCTGTGACATTTGCATACCACAACAATCATTACGTCAGGATATCCCGAAAGGTGCAATGGTGGTGCTCACATCTTGGTGCAACCAACAGCTTGATTGGGCAAGGACTTAAGACTCTCTAAATAGGGAATTTATGGCTGGTAAAATAAACCTAGCCAACTCCCCGTGGCTAGTGAGGTGGTCGACCTTAGAAGACCCTACAGCACTGCCTCTTTACTAAACTAGTCTGAGTCCCAGCTGCATCCTAAATACGCATCCTTGTATCCACAGATAAGTGTAGCTCTAGACCCTCATCAAAGGAGCTTTTTATTCATAGTGGATGGAAATAACTATAGAAAGCCACATGGTTGGTTAAAATGCAGAACTGGCCATGGGAGGCTTAGCCCCAACTATAATACAATGCCTGCACCTCAAATCCCAAGTGACCAGCCCTAAGTATGTATGGACTCAGAAGGTTTTTGCACACTCACAAACACACACACACACATATGGACCCAGAAGCTTTTACACACACACATGTATGGACTCAGAAGGTTTTACACACACATGTATAGACTCAGAAGCTTTTACACACACATGTATGGACTCAGAAGGTTTTACACACACACGTATGGACTCAGAAGGTTTTACACACACGTATAGACTCAGAAGCTTTTACACACACATGTATGGACTCAGAAGGTTTTACACACACACACACACACACACACACACACCATGTATGTAACAATAATAGTTGAAGTGGCACATGGGAAGAGTTGGAGGGAGAGAAGGAGGAGTACCTGTGTTATAAACACAGAGACTCATGTATGAAATGCTCAAAAATTTAATACTGAAAAAGCTGGATATGGGGGCATGCATGTGTAATTTCAGTGCAGAGGAAACAGAGGCAGGGGGATTACTAGAGCTTGCTAGCCCACCAGTCCAGCTGAATAGGCAAGCTCCAGGCCATGAGAGACCCTGTCTCAAAAACAAGGTAGATGGGCGGCTGGAGAGCTGGCTTGGTCGTTTAGAGCACTTGCTGCTCCTCCAGGGGACCCATGTTCTGTTCCCTACTCCCGTGTTAGGTGGCTCAGGAACACCTGCAACTCCAGCTCCAGGAGATCCAATCCTCTTCTGACCTCCATGGGTACACACACACACACACACACACACACACACGAAACACACACATACACACAAAGGACACACATGCACACACTTATTAAGAAATAAAACCAGCCAGGTGGTGGTGGCATACACCTTTAATCCTAGCACTTGGGAGGCAGAGGCAGGTGGTTCTCAGTGAGTTTGAGGTCAGCCTGGTCTACTAAGTGAGTTCCTGTACAACCAGGACTGTTACACAGAGAAACCATATCTCGAAAAAGAAAGAAAGAAAGAAAGGAAGGAAGGAAGGAAGGAAGGAAGGAAGGAAGGAAGGAAGAAAGAAAGAAAGAAAGAAAGAAAGAAAGAAAGAAAAGAGTACCCAAGGAACAAACCAGAGTTGACCTCTGGCCAGCACACACACACATAGACACACCAAGAAAAATTAAAAATGCTCCATAACTATTTGAACTCTGTACCCTATAATTAGGGCAGAAACAGAATCTTCCCATTGGCCACCTTACAAAAATTTCAACTTCGCCCCACACAATTGTTAATGCCAGATATTTTAAGGCATCTGAAACTCTGCTTTCAAAATGCACAGAGGGGCCAGGCCGTAGCTTTCTGGGGGAGCATCTGTTCGCCATGTGCAAGACCCTTGGCCTGACAACCAACGTTACCAACAAAAGTGGGGTGGGCGTGGACAACTTCAAAGCACACAGAAGTCAAGAGTCCTAGTCCTTCAGTGTGCTTCTACATTCGACTCGACTGTCATCTGGCTAGTTGGAGTTCAGTTCCAGATCAGCCGAGAAAGTCTCTAAAGCAAACATGTTGCATTCACTGACCACTTTCTGAGCGTGGCCGGTGACTCCACACCCCATCCCTCTCTCTGATGTTGTGAACGACCAACCGCACAGCCTTCAACCTGAAGCTTGCACTTTACTACAGAGCCAGCCCCACAGCCCAAGGTGAGTTTTTAACACTGGGAAACGCTCAGATTCCAGGACTGTATGTCTATTTGTGAATTCGCAGGATACCAGAAGACTGGACTTAAGATATTTATTGCTTTCGTGTCTCCGAGTACAGTCTGAGTGCTGACTTGACCATGCTGGCGGAATCCACCAGGAAGATGCTCTCGTTTGTTCTCAGTGCGCGTTTCCCTTTCTGACCCCACCCCCACCCCGTACTACAAGATGCATAGAAAGAGAGTGGTCCCTGTCCTCGGGACATCAGTTGGGAGGGAAGACATCCAAGTAGACAAATCAGTGACACGGTGCTAGGATAGGTAGGCACAGCGAGGTTCCGAAAGGAGACGACATCACCCTAAGGCAGTTCTTCACAGGTAGGAGATGGCAAAAGGGTGCCTATGCGTTTGTCGTGTGTGTACGTAGTCATATGTGTGCACGTGTGGAGGACAGATGTCAGTGTCCTCCTCGGTCACTCTCCATGTTCTTATATTAGACAGGATCCTTCACCAAGCCTGGAGCTGACTGAGTCAGCTAAGTTTACCGCCAATTAGCCCCAGGAGTCACCCCATCTCTGCCTTCCCGTCTCTGCCTTCCCATCTCTTACATTACAGATACACATGACTACACACACTTTTTACACAAGTGTGTGGATTTAAACACGGCACTTTTACCTGAGGATCCATCTCCCTGTTTCTAAGGGAATTCTTTAGCTAAATCTCAGAGGTTTCATTTTGGGAGCGGGCCAAGAAAGTGGGGAGGATTATGTGAGACCCCTGGGGAGTTCCAGGCAGAAGGAAATGAAGAAATGGTACAGTGTCCAGAATGGGGAGCCATGGAGTACTAACAAGCAGCAATCGAGACAGGAGCGGCAGAGAGCTTTATCGATTCCAATCATTTGTACCATGTTATGAAGACAGTGGGACTCCCTGAGTGACTGTGGGCAGGAGGGTGATGTAGATTCCTCCCCGGGTTAGCCCATCTCTGGGGCAGCTCTGTCGAGGCTTGAGCCGGCTCCGAGGCATGCCTCTCGTGCTTGAAAATGGAGCAGAGGGGAAAATAACGGCTGCTATTCAGTGTGCTCCCAGGATGCATTTGGAGTGTGCAAAGGCTCTGGCTAGTGTGACAAGCTCTCACCTGAGCAGGAGCAGCGTGTCATGCTTCAGATAGAGATGAAGCTACGCAAGATTTAAGACACCAGCGACAAGCTTGTGCAACTCGGTCTCCTTATTGCATCAGAACATAAAGAAGGCATTCATATCAATTGTCATTCTGATATTTTTTCCTCAGTGCTGGGGGGTCAAAGCTGAGTTGCTGTACATGGCAGGCCAGTGCCCCTAGCTACACCCCCAGCCCTCATCACTTTTTAAAACGCTTTTCAAAGGGTCGTTATTTTCACGTTATCAATGTGTATGTGTCTGCGTGGGTTTATGCCCTGAGTGTTACGATGGTCGCAGAGTTACAGGTGGTGGCGAGCTGTTGAACAGGGTTACTTGCAGAGGGTAAGAAAAAAAAATCCTTGTGTACACAGAAAAGCAGTGGAGAGGCCAAGAAAGTTAAACACATAACTTATCTCTTCCATGGAACAAAGTACATAGTTGTTTTCCTGGAATGGTGGGGGGGGGATGTAGTTTACAACCTGGTAATCCTTTGCTACATGTTGGGTGAGGCTACCCATGTATCCCCCAGAATATTGTTCGTTTATCCCAGACTCCCATGCCCCACTCCCCGCAAAAAAAAAAACTTGAACATTACTTCTAGGCTATAAAACTCATCGTTGTGAGCGATGTCACTGTACTTTACAGCCTAAGTGACTTCTATGCCATCTTAGAGCCAGGGCAGTCCTGAGACCCACGGGTGTTGTATTTACCTCGGTCATCTCCCAGGCCCTCATCTTGAGCATTGTTTCTAAGTCACAGTTTCACTCACAGGGCTGAGCTAATTGTTATCTGAATGCTTTCCTCCGAAACTGGGCCGTGCTTCCGCATGGCTGACGTCAAACGATCTGGGTCAGACCCTAGAAGCCCTAGATTTGGTCAGGTTACCAAATCAGACTGATGCGAGTTTTGTTCTTCACCCTCCTGGCTGTGGAGTCTGCATGGACCCTAACACAGATGCTGGGAATCAACTCCCATCCTCTGTGAGAGCAGCAAGTGCTCTAATCCTCTGAGCCAGCTCCCAAGCACCCCACAACATGTTTGTGTCTCCCCCTCCTCATCTCCCTCCTCCCAGTCACCCCAGACAGAGTTTCCCTGTGTAGACCTGGCCCCTGGCTGTCCTGGAACTCGCTCTGTAGACCAGGCTGGCCTCAAACTCACAGAGACCCACTTGCCTCTGCCTCCTGAAATCTAGGATTAAAGGCGTGCGCCACCACTGCCGCCCCCCCCCAAAAAAATTCTTAGTTTTTTTTTTTAATCAACTCATGATGTCAACACAGAGGCCTGTCAGGAGGTGATGCCTAAAGAGGAATGCTTAGCATAGGGGAGGAGAGAGAGAGAGAGAGAGAGAGAGAGAGAGAGAGAGAGAGAGAGAGAACTCCTGGCATGGAACTGGTGACCACAGAGCATTCTAGATTTTCAGGAAAGGGGGACACATCCACTCCAGTGTGTCCCCATCATTGTAATGTCATCTCTCTGAGGCCTCTCCAGAGCCCAGCAGATGCTGGTATTATGCTCCTGGGCTTCAAGAACTGAGAGCTAGATAAATCTCTTTTTATAAAGTTCCCAGCCTCCTGCATTTTGTAATAGCCACAGCACACAGACTAACACAAACTTTCATTAAATGCAGCCCGACATACCCTTTCTTATGTACTTGTGTACATGCCTATGAATCCAGAACACATAGGCACTGCCACACCAGTGGACATTCCAGCACTCGCTACCATTTCCCTATGTCACCAATACTTGCTCCTTCCTACTAGTGATCCTAAGATCTAGTGACTTCTTTTGTCTCTAGATCCTCTTTCAAAAACGTCAGATCTGTGACTATCTAGACCTTTGGAGGGGGTTCATATGTTTAACATACATATTTGAGTTTCATTCCCAGTGTGGACGCCTGTGGTTCTTCCCTCCCCATGCAAGGTAAAATCCATTATATCCATGGTTTTGTTACATTTTGTTTGTCCTATCACCCGATGAGAATGATCTTTCCAATTAGGGATGATTATAGAAACACCCTATAAATATCTGTACACAGGTTTTATTTCTTGTGGGTTAATAGGTACCTAGAAGTGTGGAGCGTAGCATATAACTCAGGGGTGCAGGGTGTGCTTTGCCCGTGGGAGGCTCCGGCCCCATCCCTAACACCATGAAAACAAACAAAGACCTGATAGAGTGGAGGCAGCATCCTGTGGCGGAGATACCATTTAGACCATTTAGCACTATACCAAACTGCTCAGCAAGAAGGCTCGTCTGGTAGGGACACTTGCTGCCAAGCCTGGGGACCAACAAGAGGGAAGGAAAGAACAACTCACTGACAATCATCCTCTGACTTCTCCATGTGTCCTACGGCATGTCACCGCCTCAAGTAAAAATGTGATTTAAAAATTTTGCAAAGGGAACTGGCTTGCTTCCAAAGTGCTCATACCATTTTGTAGTCTTATTAGCTGCGTGTGTTCATTTTAAAATAATTCTGGAGGTGATTTATATTATCTTTAGAGTAAAATGTCTTCCTTTTGACCATGCAGAACTCTGCCTGATTCTACGCTCTCTCCGTGGCCACCTTTCCACATGTACCCCTGGGGACAGTGGGCCCCGGGACAGCCTGCTGCTTCTCCCAGCCGTGTTTCTATTTCTGTTGTCACCTGGCCTGTTCAGTTTTTATTACTGAAAACTTCTGTAACCCTACGTGGAAATCCTCATCCTTCAAAACTCCTTCCCTTCAGCTTTCCAACAGCTCACTGACAGGTGGTGACAACGGCCGGTGAGGTGACAGCCCCTTGCTGTCTTGTGACACAAAACTTTGAAATGAATGAAAACCAGGGACAATTTCTTAGCACAATTCAAGATTCTGCCTTATACATGTTTTACATATGGCACTGTCAGAGAAAACAAATGGGGCAAAATCCTTTATAACACAGCTGGGACGTACTGCTTACAAAAGAGATTATGTACACAGGATAACCGCTTTCCTTGGCCTGAACAGCCTGAACAGTCTAGGCTCAGAAAGGCTCTTCTCCCAAGGCCCACCCAAGTGCTGAAGGCTGAGCCACTTGCAACGTGTCGGCTCCCATTCCTTTTCTAGAAGCGCTGATGCAATCTCAAGCCTGAGGGCTGGGCCAAGGCCGGGGATTCTTACTCCACAGTTTAACAACGTTCCAGCGTGGCTACTCCAGCAGTGCTGGGTGATCCTGGAAATCTGGCCGGTGGGAAGCACCAGGCAGTCCCTGCTTGCAGTGCTGAGCTTGCCTGAGTCACAGTCGCATCTGACAGACCGTGCAAGGCCGGTGCCTAGTGCTCACTCTAATTCATAATCCCGATCTTATGCCGTTCACGTCGGGGCCAGGGAACCTCTCAGTTGAAATGCAAAACGGAAGAAAACAGATGCTAGCTCCTGTTCCTTTACCCATTGTCATTCCCCAGCTTGTCATCCCAGCCGGACCTGACACATTCAGTAACCTCGTCTGCAACTCATTCCCCGCAAGAGACAAAGGCTCACTTGACAATCCCCATCCCGGATACCGCAGCAGTCTTCTCTGAAGTCACCCAGTATGAAAAATGCTGCGGTCCCTTCTTGTAAGATCTGGGCATCACTGCCCACCCCAGCGTCCGCCGCACTGACCCTGCAGCCCCTGAGGTCTGGAAAGCAAGACCAGGACGTGGATGCCGCTTTGGTTGGACTCACCTGACCGGTGGAGAAGTGCCGAAGCGCCTGGCTGCCCGGCCACCGCATGATGAAGGGGAGCGCACGATTGCCACGGGCTCGGGAGGCAGGCGCTGGGAGTGGGCACCAGGGCTGCAGAATGTTCAATCCAAGCTCTGCTCACGGCCCTGCCCCTCAACTGGCAGGTCCCGCCCCTCGGCTGGCAGAGCTCCTGCTCCCGCCCCCTTCCACGTGACCCGGAGCAGTTTGGAAACGAATTGGTGCCCAGCTGCCTGGGCATCTCTTGGAAGCTACCTGGACTCCGCCTCTGTTCCATGAATAACCAAGGTGTTCACCAGCGGTGGGACCTTCCGATCTCTCGGAGTCAGGAAGAGAGATGCACCTTAAAATGATCCATTGGACACCCTGCGAGGGTTACTCTTCTTTAACAACTTGGCACAAGGTAAACTGGCCTGGAAAAGGGATTGCCTAGATGGGATATTTCTTGTGTTAAAGTGAGAAGATGCATCCTAATTGTGGGTGGCACCCTTTCATGGGCTGGGTCCTACAGTAAGCATTCTCTCTCTCTCTCTCTCTCTCTCTCTCTCTCTCCTTCCCTCCCTCCCTTCTTTCCTCACCCCCCCCCTTCTCTGCCTCGGGTTCCTCCCCTTGCCTTCCAGACCATGATGGATAATAACCTAGACTCCCAAGTTAAATAAATCCTTTCTCTGCTAATTTTTTTCGGGGGGGGGGGGAGAGGGGCAAGATTCGAGACAGGTTTCTCTCTGTAGCTCTGGCTGTACTGGAACTTGCTCTGTAGACCAGGCTGGCCTTGAACTCACAGAGATCAGTGTGCCCCTGCCTCCTGAGTGCTGGGATTAAAGGCATGAGCTAGCACAACCTAGCTCCCTAAACCACATTTTGTCAGTATTTTGGAACAGAAATTAAATTAGAACACTTCCCAAGTCACCCGGGAAACAGTCTCAGGAAATTGACCTGCTTGAGCTGGGAAGCTAAGGGGCTGTCTGGGCAGCCTTGCTTCAGAAATAGCCTGGTACCTCAATCATCGGAGGATGAAGGTCGGTGAGATATGGTCCCCTGGGCTTGTCGTCCAGATCTGGTCCCCAGTAGATAATCCATACCTGTCTTTGTCCCTTGCCTCTCTAAAGACATCTCACACGTGCTTTAGTGGAACCTTTGTCCCAAAAAGACGTCTTAGCCCGGAGCTCGGGGCTGCTCGGGGCTGCTCGGGGCTGCTCGGGGCTGCTCGGGGCTGCTTGGGGCTGCTCGGGGCTTGGCATCCATCCTTGTTTCTTCATGTTCTTCACATGTGATCATTTCTTCGCAGCTGTTTGTTACCAGCTCATTGAACAGAGCAATAGCTTTCTCTGCCGTTTCCATACTTAAGTATTGCTCTTTGTTGGACTCCACAGTCCCTAATACCTTTCAACAATCCACATGGTTTATTTAGACAGTCCTGCCTGGAAAGCAATCAGCCCTGAATGCCACAGAAGTTAAAACAGCCAGATGTAAAAGACATTCTGTTTTCTTCCCCTCCCCACCTCTAATTTTATTAATATGTTTTTTTTCTTTTTCTTTCTTTTTTCTCTGATCCAAACATGTAGCCAACACTCTGGCCTTTTCATTGTAATTACGTGAAGAAATTGTTACTGAATCCCTTGCTTCAATCTGTTTCACTTTTGAGCCCTCAGAGTTCAGGCTCGCTGTTTAGGGAGCTTCCTTCCTTTTTAAATTTTTACTTTATTTTGAATTATGTGCACTGTGTTGTATATATGTGGGTATCTGAAGGTGACTGCTGGTGCCCTCAGAGGGGACTTATAAGAGGTCATAGGTCACTTGAAGTGGGTAGTGGAGACTGAACTCTGGTCCTCTGTAAGAGCAGTCTGAGCTCTGAACCATTGACCCTTCTCTCCAGCCCCCAGCCAGGACATTGCTTATAATCCTACCAATATTTTGAGACTAGATTTTTGTTCCAGTTGTACTGATCTGTCTATCAGCAACTGTGTGTGTCAGCTTGTGGAACTGTGCGCTCTGAACTGAACCTTTCTGGTAGAAAATGGTTGAAGAGATGTCCATCCCAGATCATTTTACTTAAGAGTCTGCCTTCCGGTGTGTGTGTGGGGGGGTGGCGCACGCTTTTAATCCCAGGCAGGTGGATCTCTGTGAATTTGAAGCCAGCCTGGTCTACAGAGCGAGTTCCAGGACATGCTCCAAAGCTACACAGAGAAACCCTGTCTCAAAAAACAAACAAACAAACAAACAAAAAACCAAAACAACAACAAAAAAAGAGTCTGCATTTAGTGTCTAGAAATGAAATGGACTAAACAATTTCTAAGCTGAAATATCTTTTTTATTTTGCCATTCTCATGTGTTGTGAAATAGACTATTTGTTTAACTATATAAAGATGGGCTGCACTCGTTTGTGTTGCAGAATAATTAACTATGTGAAGAAGTATTACATTTATTTGTGCTGCGTTTATTACATAAAGATGCGTTGCTGTTGCACCTTGCCTGCCTAAGGCATCTGATTGGTCTAATAAACCTAATGAAGCTGACTGGCTGATAGCTAGGCAGAGGAAGGATAGGCAGGGCTGGCAGACAGACATGGAGGAAGCAGGAAAGCAGGATGAACCGTGTGTAGATGAGATAAAGAAGCCTCAGGGCAGCACATAGAACAATAGGGATGGGTTAATTGAGGTTTAAAAGAAACAAGTACAGAGTCATCGCAATGCCCATCAAAATCCCACCAAAATTCTTCAAAGACACTGAAAGAATGGTACTCATCTTCATATGGAAAAGCAAAAAAAACCCCAGGATAGCCAAAACAATCCTGTACAATAAAAGAACTTCTGGAGGCATTACCATCCCTGACTTCAAACTCTACTACAGAGCTACAGTACTGAAAACAGCCTGGTATTGGCATAAGAACAGACAGGAGGACCAATGGAACTGAATAGAAGACCCGGATATCAAGCCACACATCTTTGAACACCTGATCTTTGATAAAGAAGCAAAAATATCAAATGGAAAAAAGAAAGCATATTTAACAAGTGGAGCTGGCATAACTGGGTGCAAAGGCTCTCCTGTGGCCAGTGGTTGGAGATGGCATGCTGGAGCATTATCTGCTGGCAGATTGCCAGCAGTGGGGAGTGCCACCGAGGCTTCAGCTGCTGTGTCCTCAACTTCTCTGCACACACAGGGGTCAATGACTCTCATGAACTCTGCCCATGGAGCTAAATATAGTTCTTAAAAGATAAATTACAAACAAACCCGATACCTTATTATTATTTGAAATTTAGAAGCAAGACTGTCTGCACTCTTTGAACAGAGGGTGGTTTTTGATCATTCCTGGCAGCCTCCAGAGCAGTTCCTGGAAGAGATGTCTCTGAGCACATTTTAAGCCAATCACTACAACAGTGCTTTCACTGAAGCTGGGGGGAGGTTTGCAGAGGGGAGAGGCAGGGAGAGACTGCAGCCAGCCAGCCATAGGTCAATGAAGCTGAGAAGGTGATGGAAATCTTTCTCTGTCATTTGCTGTTGAATATTACAAAATAATGAAATGGATAAAGACATAAAAACAAGTCAATAATAATCAATAATAATCCCACAACCCAAGGATAACAACTATTTCGTCAAGCCAAACTAAAACCAAAATGAGAGATTTTTCAAAGAGAAAAAATAAGGAATAGCCATATGGGAAACAGTCAGTAAACTCCTGGCATGTTCGAGAGGCAGAGGAAAAAGGGAGGTTTTAATGGAAGAGGGTTACATCAGTTTTGTGAAACCATTTTTGTTGGCCACAATGATTATAACAGGGGCCGTATTAGCTCATTATTGGACAGTTTCTTTAGAGATCCTTCTCCAGAAGGTTGCCTAGTTCTCCTTGCAAACATTGGGATATGACGGAATATTTTGTAATGATGATTATTAGGCAGCCATGGGTACTGGACCCTTTCTGCACAACCTCCTGGCTTCATTTTAACGTTTTATTTATCTACGTACAACACAGGGCGGGCATGTGGAGGTCCATGGATAAACATCAGAAGTCAGTCATCCCCTCCTTTCACCCTGCGGGTCCCAGCGGTTGAACTCAGGTCGTTAGGCGTGGTGACAAGCACCTTTACCTCCTGGGCCATCTTTACCCGAATGAGACTCCATTTTGATCCTGGCGATGTTTGCATCTCATTTGAAAAATAAGATTCCTTTAACCTTTCACTGATTTCGAGAAAGAAGATGAGAAACAGAAAGCCTTGTCGTTGTACCCAGACTGGCTGAGTCACACAGCTATTAACTAAGTAAGCCGTGGATCTCACACAGGGTGGGAAGCAGGTCTGGGAGTGGAACACCCAGAATTCTGTTGTGGGTTCAATGATGTTGATCAGATGCCCATGTAAAGTTCCTGTGGAAATGTCTAGTTGACATAGCATGAAATTATAGTATATTTAAAGACCTTATCAAACTTTGGTGATATATGTATTCTTAGACTCGTGACTTTCCTCCAAACATATTTCTGCCAGGCCCTTTTCTTTTTATAGATCAACAAGCCCTGGTTGCCCATTTTTCAACTCTTTTCCAGATTTCTGTTTCTGTTTGGGTTTGTTAGAAAAAAAAATCATTTTTTTAAAAAAAAAATTCCTTGCAAAGTCAGGCATAGTGTCACATGCTTGTAATCCCACCACTTAGCAAGTGGAGGCAGGAAGATTTGGAATTCAAGGCCAGTGTCAGTTAGAGAGTTCAAGATTAGTCTGAGTTCCCTGGGCTTAACAATAACAACAGCAATAAGCACAAAATAAATGTTATCTGCGTTAGTAAAGTCCTAGAAGTTCTTTTATCTAAAATTCTAAATGTAAGCATCTAAATAATAAAATTATTACAAAATAGTCTTTTTTAAAAGCAATCTTCTTACAAAGATTTTATTTATTATGTATACAGTGTTCTGTCTGCATGTATGCCGGTAGGCCAGAAGAGGGCACCATATCTTATTATAGGACGGTTGTGAGTCACCATGTGATTGCTGGGAATTGAAGTCAGGACCACTGGAAGAGCAGCAAGTGCTCTTAATTGCTGAGACATCTCTCCAGCTGAAATAATCGTATTTTAAAAAAGCTGTCCTGCTGTAATAATTAATTGCTAACTCCAATACCTAGACCATAGTCACTGTGAGATGCTTGGCTGCTAAGACCAAGTGGCTCAGCGGTAAAACCACTATCATAGCTCTCCCGGCCATATACACCCTCTCCTTGTGCTAATACCCACTGGTTTCCATATAGGCTAGTCTCTTCCACTCCCAGGCCAAACGATTCCTGCAGCGTTGCTTTTTCCTTTGCTCTCTGCATCCGCGGAGCACGTGACCTACACTCAGCCAATCTGTCTGTCCCTCCCGTTCTTTCTGTTTCCAAGACAGGCTGGAAAGTGTGCTCCAGTACCAAGAAAGGCAATCACTACTGGCAAGACAATTCTGGGACTTTTGTTCGAGTTATCGGTTAAGCGTGCTATTTTTCTCCCGTAAGCTGGATTTAGTCTTGTCATGATTTGAGTCGGAAGCTGCCAACATCTACCATATGGAAGCTAAAGAAGGCTGCCAGAACCCTGCACGCTACAGAAAGACGCCGAACATTCCAACGGGACATCCTGAAGGCAGAGGTGCAGGAAGTCCTCTCGGGTGTGACAGGTGTCCCTGTAACACGTTCTTGAGATCGGTATCTTACAAAGAAGATGGTCATTTTTTGGCTCAGATCTTCGGAGGTTTCGGTCTAACGCCCTGCTGCAGACCCAGAAGCAACAGGGCCACTCAGCTATGGTATTGGGATCTTGTCTCAAAGCCATGTCCAAACCTCAACATCTCAGAACATGCTTTTCAAGAGAATATTCTTTATTAATTTTTGGTACTCTATGATGCAAATAACTTAAAACTATACTTGCAAAAGATTCAGCTAATAGACAAGAAAAATATGAGAGCCACTTTGTATATATCAGCATCTACTCATTCCCAAGTAAACCATTGTCTTAACGAGATTTGAATTCTCTTATGTATTTGCAACCACATGGGCATGTTTACATAGATTGTAATTTAACGGCAAATATGCGATGTTCTAAAATTGCCTCCTGTCTTTTTATTTTTCACGACATTTGAGACCTATTTCATTACATAGCTCTCTAGGAATTCAGAGTATGAATGATTAATTTTTATATTATTACTTTTTGATGGCTCTTTAGACTGTTTAGTATTAGCACTTCCTAAAAACCGGGCTGATAGGAAGCTTTTTGTGTAAATTTTAGGGTAAATGTAGAACTCGGGGTAACAAATTCCAATCACACCGTCTTCCAAACAAGGGAGGAAGAGCAGTAATCGGTGTAAAGCAAATCCAGTAGTGAGGTTGTTTGATAACCTTCTTAAAGTCACTACTCTTCTATACACAGAGGCCTTTTGTCAAAAAACAAAACAAAGACAAATGGGGTAGGACGTGCACAGGGTGGGAACTGCGAGGGTAAAGTCAGAAAAGAGCTGGTGAGGCAAACATCTTGGTCCGATGGCCAGGGCAGTGTCCTGGTTTAGGACCCTGTCTTTGCGTTGGTCCCCACCCCGTTATTTCCGCTCTTTCTCCGTTAGACTGATAGAGTAGTTCCCTCAGGTGTTTAAACAGCCTGGACGCAGCATAGGAGAAACTGAATGCGGCTAGAGAACAGACGCAAACGGCAGCGAGGCCAGGGAAAACATGCAGGATGCCAACAGCCATCGTCACTATGGCGGCCCTGCCGGGCGCAGGCGGACGGACTCGCTTTCCCAGAGGCCCCCGCGGTCCGCAGGGCCGAGCGTCCACTGGCTGTGGCGCACGGGGGCGGGGCCAGGTCCCGGAAGTCACGTGCCGTGACAGCAGCTGGGGTGAGGCCCGCGTCGCGGCCGCGGCAGCTCGGTGCTCTGTCTGTGGGAGGCGCCGCCGCGGCGATGGCCGTGGACACTCTGTCGCCGGACTGGGAGTTCGACCGCGTGGACGACGGCTCTCAGAGTGAGTCTCCGGGTGTCGGGCGAGGCGGGCCGGGTGGCGCGGCCGAGGGACGTCGGACGGCGCCGGGAGGCGCGGCCGCCCGCTGGGGACTGTCCCGTGGGGTGGGACGCGGCGCTGCGTGACTGCCGGGGTCGCATCGAGCCGCTCGGGTACCCGGTGTCCCTCGCGGAGGCGGGGAACCGGCCAGCGGCGCTCGCTCCCTGGGGGCCCGCTACGACAGGCCAGCCTCCCCGGGATGCCCATCCCATCCCAGGGCTGGCGCCAGATGCTCTGAGCCTTCAGTTCTAGAAGAGTCTGGGTTCCCGTTTCGGTTTCCTGTTTTCTTTTCTTTTTTTTTTTTTTACTTCTCAAATCAACTTTAATGAAGTTTGGGTTCGCGTTCCTAGAACCATAGAAGATAGCGGAAAAATAACTCTTCCTGGCATTTAAAAAAAAAAAATAAAAGCCAAAACCAAAACATAAGTCAACACGGGAATGTCATCTTATCAATCCTAGGCCTTTTATTGATTTTATATGGTTTTAAAAAAAAACCCTTCTGTAATTGTCATTGCAGCTGAAATTTTTTTTCAAATTTAATTTATTTTAGTTATTTTTACAAGCTCTGCTTCGCAGTTGCTTAATGAAATCGAGTCGTCCGGTTTTATTTTTAAAATCAGAGGTACAACCCTAAAAGCCTCGCAGTTTGTGTCAGTGAAATGTACAAGCCAACCTAATAATTATATTAGAGAAACTCTTGTGATTGATTTGTTTCTTATCTTCTGAGTAATAGAAGAGAAATTGGGGTAGTTGTTTTAAGAATTTTTAAAATGTGTGTCTTTCCCCAAAGTAGGAATGTCATTTCAAAAAAATTACTGCTGAATTGCGGATTATTTTAGAGATTTAGCATGTGCAGATTTATATATACTGAGGTTTTAGTTGCCTTTACATCCGGGTCCTGTTCCGTGCAGTATTTCAGCAAACATTTCTTAATTGTATGCGGCATAAAGATCTGGGCGAAAGGATAATAACCACTTTTGGGTTTTGTATTCTCGGTTTTAAAGTGAACTGTACCTTGTCAGGTGTTCTTTTTTGTTTTGCATCTGACCGAAGTTGGGATGAAGGTATATAGGGCTTGAATTTGTTTCAGCTTGAATTAGACCGATCAGCTAGTTAATCACTTAATCATACCACGTGAGCATTGTTTTAGACCCTAGAGGGTTGGGGAAAACAGGGCTGGGGAAAGGAGGGGAGAGAGAGCTTGGGTGAGGACACAAGGTAAGCACACCTGTGCACACGTGTGCGTGGATGCGCTGTGATAAAGCCCTTAACACTGTATCCTAAATTGAAAAGGAATAAGAAAAATAAACCAAGAAATGCAGTTTGTTGGGAGGGAAGTGTGGTGTGCACTTTAACTTTTATGAGCTCAGAGCTGTTAGATATCTTATCAGCAAAGAGCTTAAAATGCTTCTGCAGGTTTTCAGGTGTTTCTAACCTTGGTCTCACCAGCTGATCTATGAGCGTGTTTTTCTCGTGCGGTCTTTAAGAACCCATTTGCTGGTCAAGTGATACTTTGGCCATTTCCCATACAATAGAGTAAGACATTAACACGGGATTGTTAGCTGTAGGTAAGAGATTTCTCTTTGCCTGGTTTCCATTAGTTTTTGGACTTTGATTCATATCTAGACTAATTGTTTTCCAAAATTAACTGAGTGCTATATTGAGACAGCAGTCTTAGTGAACTGAATTGATGCCCCTGATTCAGGGCCTCAGTAGCAAAATAGAGGACAGGTGTCTTTATTTCCCACAGTGTGAGTCAGGACATTATTTCATAATGGCTCCACACTTCAAATTTGAAGGGAAAAAAACCTTTTCTTAAGACGACAAAGAACTGAATTTAAGTTGCATTTTTGGAATCAGTAATGAATTCTTAGGTATAAGATGGAATGTTTATTAATTTTGGTGAGTAGGCTTCTGAAAAATCCAACTTATTTCAGTGGCTTTAAGCTTAAGGTCATGTACTAATATATAAATTTTGTGGGTCCCAGCTGTTTTTTTGTTATGTTTTATTATCTTACATGTGTGTGCAATACCTGCAGAGGCCAGAAGCTGATATTGGATCTCCTGGGTCTGGAGTTACAGAATCAACACGTGGGTGCTGCGAACTGAACCGCAGTCCTCTGAACCCCAGTAATAAGAGCAGCCAGTGCTCTCAGTGGATAGGCCATCTCTCCAGCCCCTACCTCAGCCATTATGTTTTATCTGGCTTATACATGTTGATTATAATAACTAAAAAATTGAACAAGTAAAGCATTTTGGTAAGTTGGGAATTAGAGAAATAATAATACAGTGTAGCAGGTCTAAAACCTACATGTAAAATAGATTTGATTGTATTCTTAAACATTTTACTATGTATAAAATTAACCAACCTTTTTACAGTTTGCTCTATAACAACACAGAATTTTGTACCTGCTTCCCATCAGGTAGCTGATAACCTTTGCAGCAGAGTTGTGTGTGACCAAAAAACATAGGATAGCTTCTGGACCCTGGGTTGTCTGAGGCAATACTCGGGCTGGTTGGTAGCCCCAGATCCTAGGGTAAGGGCCGCAGGTTTTGAGTACTTTGACATATTTGGAGAAAATTAAAAGCTGAATGACTCTAACTTTGGAGCCTATTTCCATGAAGTGAGGTACTCCAAGGTAGCCATTGACTGTGTTTTGCTGCTTTACTGAGATCACTTGAAGCTAGTGTTCTGCCATTCAGTAGTTGTAATTGTAACTTTCTGTTTTACAATTTAGAAATTCATGCTGAAGTCCAGCTTAAGAACTATGGGAAATTCCTTGAGGAGTATACATCTCAGTTGAGAAGAATTGAGGACGCACTGGATGATTTGATTGGAGATGTTTGGGATTTCAATCTTGATCCTATAGCATTAAAGGTCTGAATTAATTTCATTAAATATATATATATATATTTCTGAAAGAATGGCAACCTTACAGTATCATAACACAAAGTCCAATTATTCCACCTAGTCATTGTTTTGATCTTCAACAAAGAGCTAGATGGACACACTGGCTTTGTTTCTTTCATTGTAGCTATTTTACACATAGTCAAATATACAGATTTTTAAGGATTTCTCACTGAGTTTTGCTGAGCACAGAGCTCATCCACCTCATATTCTAATGAAGATAGAAAACATTACTGTAATTTCCCAAAAGGAGTGAAATTGGGGATCTTAATGTGGGAATGCCTTTTTAAAAACAATTACTTATTTTATGTGCATTGTGTTGTGTCTTCATGTGTATCTGAGTGAGGGTGCTGGATCCTTGGCAGTTGGAATTACAGAGAGTTGTGAGCTGCCATATGAGTGCTGGGAACTGAACCCGGGTCCTCCCGAAGAGCAGCCAGTGCTCTTAACCTCTGAGCCATCTCTCCAGCCCGAGCTGTCCATTCTTTAGGGATAGACATTTAGGTTTTCCAGTTTTGGCTGTTGGAAATAATGCTAATTATGTGTCCTAGGGTTTTATGTACACATGTTTTCATGTCATGCATTATACTAGAAGCAGAATTACTGAGTTGTTTGGTAGCTTTGCTTTCTGAGGATTTTATTGTACACATTTGTGTGTGTTTGTGTGCATGTGCTGTGCCATGGTGTGTGTGGAAAGAGTACAACTTGTAGGAGCCAGTTCTTTTCTTCCATATGTGTTCTGGGCACCGAACTTAGATCACCCGGCTTGGTAACAAGGGCCTTTACCTGTTGAGCCATTTTGCTGACCCCCTTCTCATCTTTTTCCTGATGCGGCCACACTGTTTTTAGTCCCTATCAGTAATATATGGGGGTTTCAGTTTCTCTACATTGTTGCCAAAGTTTGTTATTGTTTGTCTTTTAAAATCAACCCTATCTTAATGGATGTGAAATGAAGCCTCATGGCTTTGTGAAACAATGAAATTGTCTCAGCTGTAGTCTTCCGTCAACAGAAACTTTAAAATCTCTTTATATATTTACCCTCTTGTACAGCCCTTTCTCTTCCAGCTTACCCTGGGACCTTTCTTTAGTCCGTTTATTGGGAAATTATTTTATGTTCCTGCTCTGCAACAGTTATAGATTCTGATAAGATCTTTATAAATAGAAATTGCAAACTAAATGAGAGAAGTTATTTTTAATTTATGTATGTACTTTATTGTTAGTATGTAATTAAAAGAAAGGTCCAGTTTTCACTTAATAGAAAACTCGTTTTAGTTACTAATCAGGAAAGCTTTAGAGCCAGGCAGAAATGAAGCTGCATCAGATGTAATGACTTAAGTTTGGCCCGTTTAGTTACGACATCTTACTAAGTGTATGCTTGCATAACAGTGTCTGAAAGGACAGAGCTCACTTTAGTCTTTTCTTGGTGTCCTCCTACCCTCAGCCACTTTCTGTTGGGCACAGCTGGAGCTGTTTGGGTGCCTCGTGTTGTGTGCAGGCTGTTTCTCAAGTGATTGTACCTTTCTTCCTTTGTTAAAATTATCTTAAACATAGTAGTTGAGTTGATGCTAATGCTGACTGACTATAGGGTCTAACACAAGTTTAACTGTAATCCATTTAATCTCATTTTATATATTTAAAATTTCAGTGTTTTTTTTTCTTCCCTTCAAATTAAAAGATGTTCTTTGCCTTTGTTTCCGTAGCTTCTGCCCTATGAGCAGTCCTCCCTCTTGGAGCTCATAAAGACTGAGAACAAGGTAATTGTCCTAACCTAAAGAACATTCAGAGAACGTTCTTGGTGCTTACCACTCACTTTTTCCTTATTTTTGAAACCAGGTCCTAAACAAAGTCATCACTGTGTATGCTGCACTTTGTTGTGAGATCAAGAAATTAAAGTATGAGGTAATTGTTTCTCTTCTTTAAGATCCGTTAAAAGCAGTGTGCAATAAATACTGACCCACTTAAAATAATAGCAGTCCTGGAGGACTTAGAATAATCTGGCACTCATTGAGTGGTTACTGTGTTATGTGTAGGGTGAGGACTCAGCAGGTGAGGAACAGGTTGAGAAATTGGGGCTTACAGTGGGTATTGCTAAAAGTAGCAGTTTGAATCTAGGCTGGCCTGCCTCCAGAGTAGTATATGTGGTGTGTGTGCTGGCAGTCCAGAGGTACGCCCCCTCCCTACCTTCTACTCCCCAAGACAGGGTTTCTCTGTGTAACATCCCTGGCTGTCCTGGAACTCGCTCTGTAGACTTTGGCCTGGAACTCACTGAGATCCGCCTGCCTCTGCTTCCTGAGTGTGCGCCACCACTTCCAGCTTTTTGTTGTTGTTTTTCCTTTTAAGTTTAAACTTTTTATATGGATTTGGATTTGGAGACATTGGTGAAACTGTTGGGGAGATGCGTGGTCTTGAGGGTGCTCAGATGATGGAGCACAGGCTAGAGGACCACGCTCAGCTTGGTGTCAGTGGTGATCTTCGCCCTGTAAAGAGAAGTTGATCATCTGAGAGCAGATTCTGAGATTATGTGTAAGCCATGTCGTGTGTCATTAGAGCGTTAAGAGAGTTTAGGATTTGAAAGCAACCTTTTACATTATTTTGATTTTCTTTTAAACAGGCGGAAACTAAGTTTTACAATGGCCTTTTGTTTTATGGTGAAGGAGGTAAGTTCAAATTTTAGAATTGCATTTGTTGCTGCCTTTTATGAAACTGAAGTGAGCCAAAAGCTAACAGATTAGAAAAAACAAACATTCAGAAATTTTTAAAGATTTATTTTGTGTATGTGGGTGCCTATAGGGGCCTCCCTATGTGGGTGCTGGAAATGCAAACTGTGGTCCTCTGGAGGAGCAGCAAGTGTTCTGAGCTGCTGAGCCGCCCTCCAGCCCTGACCTTGAGTTGTCTCGTTGGTTAACAAGTGAGAAGTGGAGTAGTGGCAGCAGACCCTCTAGAGCCGGCATGTGTTGTGTCAGCTCAGTCCTGTGATGGGACCGGTGTGGGGGTTCGCGTGGCAGTCGGGCGTGGCTGCTGGATGTTGTATATAGTTTATGACTTTGCCATTTTTCTCTTCAGAGTTAAAAGTCCAGTGTTTCAGTACTGGGCACTAGTGAAAGAATTGTTTGTCTTTGTTGCTGGATTTAAATAAAAAGAGAAATAAAATTCATGCTGCTTTTTAAAGCCTCAGATTCCAGTATGGTGGAAGGTGACTGCCAAATTCAAATGGGGAGATTCGTTTCATTCTTACAGGTAACTATTTTTTTTAAGTTAGCTAATTTTTTTTTAACTTTCTCTTGAGCCATTTATTTATTTATTCAAGATAGGGTCTTACTAGGTATCCTTGACTGTTCTGGAGCTCACTGTCTAGACTACACTGGCCTCAGACTTATAAGAGGGTCACTGCCTCAGGCACTTCACATTCTGAGATTAAAGGTGTGCCTCATTATGTCTGGCTGAGTCTTCTCTTTGTAATTTTGCATAGAAATTACACATGATTGAAAAGTTGTGACTTGTGCACTCAGAGTAAAGCAGTTAGTGTGGTTATAGTGTAGGCCATCGTGACTCCTGAACTGTTTCTAAGGGAATTTTGGAGAATAAGGTATCAAGAGATGTGAACAGTTGTTTAAAATTGTTTTGATAGATTATATAATTTGTATAATTTGATTTGTATAGTTTCATCTGTGAATAATATTGTTTTTAACTTTAAAAATTTTTTGTGGGGTGGGAACTGGAGAGATGGCTCAGCCATGAAGAGCACTGGCTGCTCTTCCCTGCAATTCTGAGGTTTGATTCCCAGGTCCCAGCACCTGTTCACATGGTAGCTTACAGCTGTCTATAACTCTGGTTTGGAGGGACCCAGTACCCTCTTTTGGCACAGACACACATGTAGACAAGATCATAAAAAAAAAGGTAAGATAAAAATTAAAAAAAAATTGTGTGCTGGAGAGCTCATTTTGGTTCACTGGTTAACAGCATGTACTGTTTCCAGAGAACCCCAGTTGAATTCCTTAGACCAGTATCGGGGGCTCACAGCTACGTGTAACTTCACTAGGGATCCAGTGCCTCTGGCCTCCATGTGGATACCTGTACACAGGTGCTCACACATTCAGCAGGAGAGTTAGGACAGAGGCATGACCGTGCAGGAGCCTTGTTAGCTGTGCTCCAGTGTACTGATTGTCCGGGAGTGCTCTAGTGTCTGTGAAACATCCAAGTGAGCTAGTGGTGCTTCTCAGTATCGGAGGGAAAACAGCAAATGGATGGATTCCGGTTTTGTTTTTTTATACCGTCTGACAGTCTTTTAATTGACTCCATCTATTTCTGTCTTACAGAATCCGAACTTATTTCTGCCTTTTTGCTGTGCTTTGTATTTTGTATTTTCCTGCTATCATTTAACCTTCAGAAGTTTAATAACATGTAAAATGAGCTGTTTGAAATTAAAATCTATTACTTAGCACATTGATAATGCCTGTATCCTAGGACTCCAAGCACTGAGAAGGCTGAGCTGGGATCATGAGTTGAAGGCTAGTCTGGCCTATGTAGCAAAAAGCTGTTAAAAAAAAATTTTTTTTTTACTTTGAAAGACTTCAAATTCTGTTTGTGTGTCACTAAAAGCTGTGTAAAAAGTTTACTGTCAAAAAAAAAGTTTACTGTTCCAGAGTTCATCTGAGGTGTTCAGTGGGCTGTGCGTGTGTGTGGGCGTGCTTGTGTGTGTGTGGGCGTGCTTGTGTGTGTGTGTGTGTGTGTGTGTGTGCGCGCGCGCGCGCGCAGCTGCTCTTGGTGATGGAGGAAACCAGCACATAAAAGCAATGAAAACTCTTGCTCAGGACTTATAGTTTAGAGTGGGTGAGGTCTGGGCACAGCAGAGTGAATTAACATCTTTGGGGTAAGTGATATTGCAGTTGGTGTATGCCAAGGTACATATATGTGACCAAAGATAACACATGAAGTAACCTAGTGACTAGTGGACCTTGCTCTGTCTTGGTCACACTTCTGGAAGCCATTGTCATTCATTTACAGGGCAGGGGTGGGCTGTCCCTTTCATCTCGGAGCTGCATGAGTAACTAAAACTGAGACTCAGACTGCGAGAGTGAAGTGCAGGGGCAGCAGAGATAGGAATGACCCGCTGTGCAGGAGCTGAGGGAAGTGTTGCTTGAGGGCGGCTTATGTCTGGCTGCTGGGTATCCGGGGTTGGGTTGTGTTAGAACGTTCAGCCCAAATGTCGTGACGTTCCTGAAGCAACCCTGTGATGTATACTCTCCTTGTCCTTTCAGGAGCTGTCCTGTTTTGTCTCGAGGTGCTATGAGGTGGTGGTGAATGTCATCCACCAGTTGGCTGCCCTCTACATCAGCAACAAGTAATGCAATTTAGCATTGTTTGACTTTGATGAAGTAGAGGGAGTACTTCTTAGAAAAGGAATTATTTGAAATAGCTTTGTATTAATTTATTTACTCAGTATGTACACTCAGGATGTTTAGATACTGCTGGACGTGTTTGTATTTATAGACTAATGAGCTGCAGTTTTCACCAGGTTACGAACTTGATTTCTGTCAGCGTGAGAATGTTGGACAAAAAATTTTAAAGATATTTCACGATAGAAAAAAACTATAGATACAGAATTAGTTCACACACAGTGTTTTATTTATTTTTCCTGCGTACATTTAGTGGTCATATGACTTTTCTTAAACTTCAGAGTCTTGGGGATGGAGCGAGTGTAGGCAGTCTACACTGAAAAAGAACTTAAAATTCTAATGATCTTCCAGATCGACCCTAAATTAAGAACTGATCAAATTTCCATTGCCCTTGCTGTTCTTATCACCATAAATTACATCTAACCTTTGGCAGTTCTTGGTATTTTTCTACATCTGTTGTACCGCTATTGAGGGATGTGACTCATACTTCAGTGAGAGCCAAGACCCAGAGGTGGCATTACCACGATCTCACGGCAGCTCTGGTACTGTTCCTGTGGTCAGCAGTCCATTTGTTGTTCCTGCTGTACCACGCTGTGAGGGGGTAGAGGACATTTATCACCTCACTCTCGGGGACGTCTGGTCAGTTTGCTGTCTTTTTTTTTTTTTTTTAGTATTTATTTATTTATTTATTTATTTATTTATTTATTTATTTATTTATTTATTTATTTATTTATTATGTATGCAATATTCCGTATGCATGTATGCCTGCAGGCCAAAGAGTGCACCAGATCTCATTAGAGATGGTTGTGAGCCACCATGTGGTTGCTGGGAATTGAACTCAGGACCTCTGGAAGAGCAGGCGGTGTTCTTAACCACTGAGCCATCTCTCCAGCTCCTCAGTTTGCTGTCTTTATGTATTCTGGCTCTTCACCAGGAGCAAAGGATGGCAGTCCCCTCCCCCACTCAGTGCAGAGGATGGTAGCCCCAGATCTCCACACACACCCCCACTACCTGGGGACTCTTCCTCGTTCCTGCTATAGAAAGATAATAGTTAAATATTTTGTTCAACTTTAGATGTGCGTCCTGTATTCTGGAATACTTCATATGTAGTTTGATATTTAAGAACTATATTGATTAAGTTCAGAAGGAAGTAAGTGGTGTAACCCTAGAGGGTGTGGTTCATTGCTTCTTAGCAGGAGTGAGAACTGAAGGAGTTTGGCTTGTTCTTAGGACTCTCCAGGTGCCAGTTTTGGTAGAGTGAACAGATAATAGTTGCTAACTGAGAGACTCATAATTCATCAGTGTGCTTCCTCTACTTCTATGCCAAGGCTCATCCTTTAGGGTTAAGAAACTCAGGTCATTGGCCAGTTGTCAGGTCTTTACCCGTGAGTGCCACATAGCAGGCGTAGCCCAGACAAGTCAGAGTTTCTGCTCCTGTATTGGTTTCTTGAATTTAGAATGAACTGTAACCATAAAGGTGTTTTTTTTTTTTTTTAAACTTTGGTATTGTTTTCTCATAGGATAGGACCCAAAATTATAGAGACAACTGGAGTTCATTTTCAGGTAAAAGTTAATTTTTCTATTTTATTTTGGAATTTGTATAAGAAGTGTGATAATGCTAGCATCTCCACCCCTGTTCTTGTGTTCCCTTCGTCCATGCAGTTGTCAAGGCATCTTACTCTGCACTGCCTCTTGTAGTTTTTCCCGGTAGTGTTCCGTGCAGATTTTCTGTTGCCAGTGAACAAATCTGCAGCGTCACAATTAAGGAAGAAATATTAGGTAAAATATATTGTATTTAGGCTAGTACCATTTGAAGCTCAGAACTGTAGTTAATAAGCCAATTGGTGCCTCCTTTTACCAATTTAATAATAAACCCACATGTGTTTTTCTTTAAAAGTTCACATGAGACTTCTAACGAGTGACTAAATGATAATCATTAAAGGTTTTTTGACAGACTATGTATGAGCACTTGGGAGAACTGCTAACAGTTTTACTTACCCTGGATGAAATTGTTGACAATCATGTCACACTGAAAGACCATTGGACCATGTACAAAAGGTACGCCCCCTAAAATACTTAGTTTGTACAGTTGATGTGTTAGCTTGGTAAAACTAAACAGTTACAAATTATTCAGATTCTTAACAAGACCTAGCGACTCTAATGAAAAGGAATTCATGTCCAATATATATTTTTATTTGTGTGTATGTGTTTATGTCTGCCTGTCTCCATGTGTGTCCGCACATGGGTCAATGCCTAGGGAGGCCAGAAGAGGGAGCTGGATTCCCTGGAGCCAGAGTCCCATGTTGTGAGCCACCTGATGGGAGCGCTGGGAACTGGGCTCAGGTTTCCTCTGCCGGGCTCAGCTCTTGAGTCACTGAACTGTTTCTCCAGCCCTGTGGTGTCCAGTAGTTTCATGAAGGCAGTCAGCCCCGCTGTTAGATGGGCTTTTGTGAGAGAGATGTGTGTGAGCATGCTCAGTGCTGCAGAAGCTTACAGGTTCCCCTTGGGGTTCTGTGCAAGTGAAAGTTTCTTCCTTGCATATCATTTATTTGATTACATACCCTGGAACACTCTTAAGTTTTTATTCAGTTTACAAGTTGTCACTGAATATTTGGTTAGTGCAGAGCAATAAGCAGCTGAATAAAGGCGATAAAAAGCATAAGAATTTCATTAACATTGCTCCATCCGTGTTTTCCAACGTGGAGAGCCGATGAAGGAATAGCAAATACAAAATTTTATTTACTGGAATATTTTTAGCTTTTAAGAATTTATTAGATAGATTTAAGCTCTTTCTTTAAATCTACAAGGTTACTGAAGTCTGTCCATCACAACCCTTCGAAATTTGGGATTCAGGAAGAAAAATTAAAGCCATTTGAAAAGTTCTTGCTGAAGTTGGAAGGGCAGTTACTTGATGGAATGATATTTCAGGTAAGAGATTGGTGCAGCTCCAAATTACGGGGGACACTTTTGTAGAATACTTTGAATTTCTTTACTTTTCTTTTTTGGTTTTTTTTTTTGTTTTGTTTTTGTTTTTTTGTTTTTTTTGAGACAGGGTTTCTCTGTGTAACAGCCCTGGCTGTCTGGAACTCACACTGTACACCAGGCTGGCCTTGACAGAGATACACCTGCCTCTGCCTCCTGAGTGCTGGGATTAAAGGAGTGTGCCACCACTGCCTGACTACTGACATTTCTTTTCTTTAGAAAGTGGTTTGACTTATAAAAAATTAATTATTAGTATATTAAAGTATAACTCAGTGTCTAATAATAAACAAAATAAAAAGTTACTTATAATGAGGGTTTTAAAATAAAACTATGCAAAAATATAAAATTGAATCAGGCATGGTGATACACTTTTATAGTTCCAGCACACAGGAAACTGTTCAAGACTTCAAGGCTAGACTGGTGTACAAAGTGAATTCTAGGTCATCTTGAGATACATAATGATATCCCATTTCAAAAACAAAGACAAAAATCTAAGACATAATTATTTGCATTATGTTTGTTACTAGCTTCTAGATTGAGATTTTTTAAGATTAAAAAATATTTGAAGGGCTGGAGATGCAGTTGAGTGGTGGGGCGTTCACTTTGGTATGCTCAGGGTCCTGGATTTAATCCCCAGATCTACAAAGAACAAATCAAAACCCTTAGCAAAGCCAAATAAAAGCTTAGTTAATTCCTCTACACTCAGTACATGTACACAGATGCGTGCCTTCTAAATTGAAACCAGCTAACATTAGTTAGAAACATCACTTCTATGTTCTCCCTATATGGACAGTACAGAAGCAGCACGTTGTCTTCCTCCCAGAAGGACCTTAGCAGCGCCGAGGGGTGGTGTCATCTCTGTCTGCTTCAGAGTTGTCTGTCTAGTTCTATATTATTACAATTTTAACAGATGGACCCAGCTCTTGGTTTTTAAAGTGGGTTTATCAGTCTCTTAGAGGCTTTGTTTTCTCTCTTGGGGACATTACACAGCGTATGCTAGGAGCTGGGTATTGTAACTCTGGCTACATTTGTACACAGAGTATGCTAGGAGTTGGGTATTGTAACTCTGGCTACATTTCTACACAGAGTATGCTAGGAGTTGGGTATTGTAACTCTGGCTACATTTCTACACAGAGTATGCTAGGAGCTGGGTATTGTGGCTCATGCCCATTATCTCCTAGTACTTGGGAAATTCAAGCAGGATTTTCATAATCTGAGGACAACTTGGGCTACAGAGTGAGACACTCACCAAAGGGGGAGGGGAGGAGAAATGCTAAGAAAGGAATTGTAATAACTAAGTGAACAGAAGCTCCTAAAGGGTACTCTTCACAAAAAGATGTAGCAGCTGGAGAGCTGACTCAGCAGTACTGCCTTGAAGAGGACGTGGGCTTGATTCCCAGCACCCATGTGGTGGCTCACAGCCATCAGTACCTCCAGTTGCAGGGTATCTGATACCCTCTTCTGGCCTCTATAGGCAGTTCATGCATGTAGTGCAGAGACATAAAAGCATAACACTTTTATACCTGCAAACTTTTAAAAATGCTTTCTGCTGGGTGTGGTGGAACACACTGTTAATCCCAGTGTTTGGGAGGCAGACACAGACAGATCCTTGAGTTCGAGGCCAGCCTGGCCTACATAACGGGTTCTAGGACAGCCAGGGCTACATAGACCCTTTCTCAAACAGACAGAAACCTCACCACTTTGCAGTACATCAGCAGTAATCCCTTCCGTTCATCTCTGATTCACTCAGATCTCCTCAGATGGGGTTAGAGTGCCGTGTGATGGTGCTCACTGTCAGTACATGCACATATCTTGTCAAAGGATTTAAATATTAAAGAGCATGAGACCCAGTGTAGTACCAAGTGGTTCATCTTACCTAGGTGTTTGCTCGTTTGTTCCCTAGAGACTGAATTTCTCTCTAAATGTTTCCTGTCTAGGCCTGTATTGAACAGCAGTTTGATTCCCTCAATGGAGGAATATCTGTGTCGAAAAACAGCACTTTTGCGGAAGAATTTGCACATAGCATTCGCTCAATTTTTGCAAACGTGGAAGCCAAACTTGGTAATGTAAATTTTGTGTTTGAGTGTTTATCAAGTTTACATGTCCTTAAAAGCCCAATTTACCTATCGTTGGTTCTGTTTTTCTGTTGTCCCTTTATAAGGTGAACCTTCTGAAATTGACCAGAGAGACAAGTATGTTGGAATTTGTGGGCTCTTTGTACTGCATTTTCAAATTTTTCGAACTGTTGATAAAAAGTTTTATAAGTCTTTATTGGATATTTGTAAGAAGGTAAGAACTTGAAACTTTTTATTTTCAATTTGTGATATAAGTTTGGATAAAACTAGATATCTAATAAAAGTGCTAATGAAAAGTTATTGAAAAAAGAATGTTACCTTTTATGAAATATAAAACTGTGTTAAAATAATAGAGCTGGGGAGCTGTCATCATGGATTAGTGCTTGTAGTAGTACATTGTGACGATTGGAGTGGAGGTTCCCAGAACTCATGGAAGTGAAGGCAGAGACCATATCTGGTAAGCTAGTGATAATACTGACATGTGTCCTAGAACTCTGGATGACTAAAGTGGAGAGCAATGGGGAGAGACCCTCAGTGTCACGTGGGCTTCAATATATACATGTGCTCACATGTGTGTACCCACACACATGAAAAGGCATGCATGCACACCACACATACATGCAGAAATAAAACCATAGAGCTGAGAGTACACACATTCTTGAAGTGAGCAATGTGATAAATGAAAATAACTGCATTTCATGAATGTATGTGTGGGAGTGGTGTGTGTGTGTGTGTACGCGTGTGTGCGCGCGCACATTAACTTGTTTGCTTTATTTCTGAGATGAGGTCTTGCTGTGTAGTGCAGGCTGGCCTCAGTCTCAGCAATCCTTTTGCCTCCACCTCCTCAGAGCTGTCATTGCAGGAGTGCACCCACACCCTGGTCACACTAGCATACTGTTAGTGCTCTCCACATGGCCTCCCTCTTCCTCTGATGTCTCCTCTTGTCCCTCCTTCCTGCTAGTAAAGTAGAAATATGTTACATTGTTTATTTTTGTCTTTGCTATTTCCATGATATGACTTGGTTTCATAACTGAAACTTCGTAGCACTATCAAATAATAACAGACCACAAGGTCCTTAAGGTTGTTGTAACTGTCTTTAAGGTTGTTTCTTTATATTTTATTAATATGCCCTGGCAATAGGTAAAGTCATGAAAGGTTGAATTTCATTTTGCTTCTTATATATTACTAATTATTGTGAAATCTGTGTTACTATTTAGTCAGAATAAAGTTGTCTCACCTCAGCTGTAGGCATGCTTTCATTCTTTCCACAACAGGACCCTTGGGGGAAGGTGCTTGGTAGTTATTTTGTCTCGAATCTCCTCCATTTCAGGTGCCAGCCATCACTTTAACTGCCAATATTATTTGGTTTCCTGATAATTTTCTGATTCATAAAATGCCAGCAGCTGCCAAACTTCTAGACAGAAAAAGTCTTCAAGCCATTAAAATACACAGGGATACCTTCCTGCAGCAGAAAGCTCAGTCACTTACCAAGTAAGTTCCGTATGTAACTGTGAAGGGGATGTTTGGTACCTGTATTGGAAGTGCTTGAGTCCACAGGTGACGTGTTCTCACTAACACTCTGCAGTCTCCAGGGTGGGTCTTTGGTTTTCACTGTATTAATTTGTCTAGTGTGAAAGGTGTGCTTGTGTAAAAGACAAGATAGCTTACAGGAGTCCATTCTCTTCTTCTACTGTGTGGGTGCTTGGACCCAGACTCTGGTCCTCAGGCTTGTGTGGCAGGTGCTGTCAGCGAACCTCCAGATCCCAGATTTTCTAAGAACTTTCGCTTCTCTTTTTTAAACTATTTTGGATTTTGTGTGTGTGTGTTTGTGTATTATCCGCCTATTTGGATCCCTGTATCAAACCTAGTTTGTTAGGTTTGGTGGTAGTGCCTTTACCTATTGAGCCATCTCCCAGGCTAGAACTATCTTTTTATTTAAGCTTTATGAAAGCTAATGTGTGCAGATATCAAAAGTCCCAAAAGCTAAAATTTAAAAGTAATTTTTTCTAACTCAATTCTTTCCTGTAATTCAGTCCTGCTTCTAGAAAGACAACTTTTTTTTTCTTCTGAGTCTTCTCTCTCTACTATGATACTAGATGTTGAATCCAGGACCTCGTGCAGTTCTAGGCAAGCGTGTCCCCAAACTATATTCTTAGTCCTTTTATTTGTGTATTTTTATTTTTATTTTTTTTGGTTTTTCGAGACAGGGTTTCTCTGTGGCTTTGGAGCCTGTCTTGGAACTAGCTCTTGTAGACCAGGCTGGCCTCAAACTCACAGAGATCCGCCTGCCTCTGCCTCCCAAGTGCTGGGATTAAAGGCGTGCGCCACCATCGCCCGGCTTATTTGTGTATTTTTAATTTTATACTATGTACCCTTTCAATAATGTATAAAACAAAATTATACAAAGAGCCCCAATGTTAACCATCATGTTTAGTAGTTAACTGTGCATTCTGATTTGAGTACATTGCTAGCACGTTAACCTGGATGTGGTGTCATTGGAATGCAGCAGTATCCTGTCATTGGCCTTATGTTGGTCATGCATCTTATTACCTTCAATAGGAATGGGTGATTGGTGCGGAGCAATGGTGGGGCACACCTTTAATCTCAGTACTTGGGAGGTAGAGGCAGGAGGATCTCTGTGAGTTCTAGGCCAGCATGGTCTACAGAGTGAGCTTCAGTACAGCCAGGGCTACACAGAGAAACCCTGTCTTAAACAATACCCCCCCCACACACACACACAATAAAAAAGAAAGAAATGGATGATTGGCTAAAATTGGGCCTCTGCTGCACAAGGGAGAGGAAGACAAATGTCCAGCATATCTGAGAGCTGTTAAGCTATCTGAGGACTCCTGTGTCCTGTGGTTAATCATAGGTCAGTGGACAAAAATAGCTGATTTATGCAGTTCTGCTCAGGGCAGGAACCAGCACTGGGAGACAAGGTTTCCATTTAGATTCATGGTGAGGGTCTAAGCAGAAAGGCAGATGTCAGGTTTTAGTAGCAGTATGTTAACAACAACAACAACGAAAAAAACCAAAAAATGTTGTTGGTATTTTACCTCCTAAAAGTTTACCATTTTTCTGCAGTGATGGAGCTGTTAAAATGCTAGTACAAGCCTGGATTTATTAACAAGCAGTGCCCCGTTACAGACTTACTCCACCATGGCAGTTGGTACTTTCAGAGTTTCATTGATTTTCCCCTTTTTCCTTTCGAGACAGGATCTTGCTGTCTGGGTTGGTGTTTTCTGGAAAGCCCAGACTGGCCTCAAATTCTGCCACTCCTCTTGCATCAGCCTCCTAAGCATTAGGGCTATAGGTGTGTGTCATTGTGTCTAATGGACTGACTTTTTTTTAAGATTATAGCGGGCTAACTGATGTGTGGAGGGAGTGTGTGTGTGTGTGTGTGTGTGTGTGTGTGGTCTGTCTGCCTGTTGTGTTGCTAGAGATGGAGCTCAGGAGGTTCCACCTTTTAAGAGGGTGACAAACTGTAGGGTCTTGAGATGAGCTGGGTGATGACTGGGAAACATGTCTTCTCTTCTAAATCCATAAGGAGTCTGCAAATTTTAGAGAAATCTGAGGAAAATGTGTGTCTCTGAATGTTGAGAGGCAATCAGCTTCAGGAAGGCTCTAGAATGCTACACGAGACTTTGACGGGGAAGATGTCAGATAATAACCATCGTAGTTGCCAGCTTTTGGACCATTTCATGTTGTAGAAGGCATCATACAAAAGGCCAGCAGAGGGCCTCTGATCTCCTGGAGCTGGAGTTGTAACTCCAGTTGTGAGCTGCCAAGTAGGTGCTGAGAATTGAACTCAGGTTCTTTGCAAGAGCAGGAATTGCTCTTAACTGCTGAGCATCCCACCAGCCCCTGTGTCCACTGCTGAAGATGTTGTCCTTTCTCCTGTATTACTACAGTTGTCCCATAGGTGTCATCCTCACGATGGCTTATCTTTAACACAGCCAAAGTGATAGCCATCCTCTTAAACCCAGCCAGTGGCCATTCATCTCCAGTGGTTTCTCTTAAGGACTTGCTTTCCCCAAGGCCGTTTGTTCCCCAGGCCCTTCCCTTCTCTCCCACCCACCCTCTACCTCTGTTGTGCTTGTCTGTCCCCCTCCCTTTGTGCTCCAGCCACGCTGGGTGTTTGTTATTACCTAACTGCTGGGAACCTTTCCCTAAGTCTCAGGGCTTTTGCACTTGTTACCCACACCCCTTAAACTCTCTTCTTGTACATGTTTGCACATCTTACTTACTGATCTGGGTCTTGGCACAAAATCACCCACACTGTGAGTGTGCTGTGATTACCCTGTTTAAAATTATAGGACCACCCCAGGCCCTGGTCCTCCCCACAAGAAGCATTTATCACCTCACAGTTTAAAAATCACTTTGGCTTTAGTTATTGATTTATTGTGCATCTCTCCTTTCTAGCATATAAGCCTCATGGAGCCAGGTTTTCACCTGTTGTGTTCTCAGCACAGTAGTGTGTTAGTGCCCGGCTTGAATGGGCACTCAGTAAATGTGTGTAGGTTAAGTAACTTACATACGCTTATAGAACTTTTGTTGAAGGCCAGAAACCTACAGTTTAGTTTTGTCAGTGTGAAGCGATGGAAATATATTTTTGTTTGTGTTCTGAGTAACCTCAATGTTTTCCTTTGCTAGAGATGTGCAGTCTTACTACGTCTTTGTGAGCTCGTGGATGATGAAAATGGAGTCTATGTTGTCTAAAGAGCAGAGGATGGATAAGTTTGCTGAAGACCTCACCAATAGGTGTAATGTTTTTATACAGGTAGTCACATTTTCTTCTTAGAATCTTTTGGGTACAATTTCTTTTTTAATTTAATTTATAGAAGTTACAATGGACACAGATGTGAAAGGGAGGGGATCTGTTTTTGCATATCAAACAAATTGAGAGACTGGAGAGTCGGCTCAGTGGGTCAGAGCACTGGCTGCTCTTTCAGAGGCCCCCAGTTTTATTCCCAGCACCCATATGGTGCCTTAGAACCTCCTGTGCCTCTGGCCCCTGGGCAGCTGCATTTATGTTTGTTTACATGTGCGTGCGCACGCATACACACACACACAGTTTAAAATAAATAAAAGACGTTGTAAGAACCGCAAAAGTTGACTTCCTTAGGTTTCCTAGTGCAGCCATGTTGTGGGAACTTCTTCAGTCAGAGCCTTTAAGACACCAGCCCCCTTTGGTCATGGTCTCACCTACCATAAATGCAGTGAAAACCATGCTCGTGCCTCTTGGCTGCTGGATTCAGTTCCAGTTCCCAGTGCTCGTAGAGGACTGCAGATCGCTGCTACTCTTTCTGCGAGTTTATCCCCAAATAAACAAATCTTTTATATACTCTTTGCTGAGTGGTTGTGGAACTCTTGTGCGCCAACACAGCCATTCAGAGCTCTGTGCTTTTAAGCAGGACTTTGTAGCTGGGTCCTATAAGTTAGTACTTTAAAATGTTCATTCTGGTTCAAAATACCTGAACATTTTATTGTAACTTAACTTTGACATTTAGATTGTTTTTATTAATTTATTGTGTGTTTGGTAGCGTATATTCATGTAGAAGCAGAGGCCTGCCTGTGGGGTTTGTTCTCTCCTTTCTTCATGTGGTCCTGAAGCTCAGAATCAGGCCATCAGGCTTGATGGCAGCTGCCTTTACCTGCTAAGCCATTTGACAGTGCCCTTTGGGGGTTTGAAAGGTACTTATAAACGTGCACACTTTTAATTCCAGCACCCAGGAGGCAGAGGCAGGTGGATCTCTTGCAAGTTTGGCCAGTCTGGTCTAGAGAGCAAGTTCCAGGACAGCCAGGCCTGCACAGAGAAACCCTGTCTCCAAAACAACAACAAAAGATACTTCTCTCTCTCTCTCTCTCTCTCTCTCTCTCTCTCTCTCTTTCCCCCTCCCTCCCTCCCTCTTTTCTTCCTTCCTTCCTTCCTTCCTTCCTTCCTTTCCAGATATATGAGGATTTCTTTTATCTTTTATATTTTTTAAATTACATGTATCTATCTTGTGTATGTGCACTTAAGGGGTCACAGTACAGATGTGGAAATAAGGATACTGGTGGAAGTTGGTTCTCCTTCACCACATGGATCCCAGGCATTGAACTCAGGTTGTCAGGCTTGGCAGCAGGGACCTTACCTACTGAGCCATTGTGCTTTATTCATAATAGCCACAAATTGGAAATACCCTAGGAGACCCTCAATAGAAGAGTAGAAACGAAATCGTGCATTTAGACAATGGGATATTACTCAGCCATTAAGAAAAATGAAATTTGCAGATAAATAATTGGAATTAGAAAAAAAATGATCTGAGTGAGGTAACCCAGACCCCCGAAGGACAAGTACTGTATATTTAATCTTTTATTTGGGTGCTAGCTTTTAAATGTTTGGCATGTGTTCTACAATCTGAATAACCACAGAGGTCAGGTACCGGGACGGGAGAGGAGGACCTCCCAAGGAAGGGGAAATAGAATGTAGTATTGTGGATTGGTGAAGGGGAAACTAGAATAAGAGAATTAACTTAGAGACTGTGGTACTGTGACACATAAGACCTGTGTAGTTTCCCCAAGAGGGAACCCCAGCACTGAGATGGCAAAGTCAAATCAGGACCCCCCTAGCCGAGAAGCTGTTTGTCACTGATACCAGCTGGCAGAAGGAGAAATCAGTTTTCCCCAGTGAGTGGCACTGGGAATACCAGCCACACTCCAGGGCAGGCCCCGTGCTCAGGAGTTGTTGGCCAGAGTTGACAAACTCCGTGATTGTGCTTTTTGTTTTGGCTTTTTTTAATTTGATGGAGAGAGAACATAAGTTGGGTGGGGAGGGAACTGGGGAGAACTAGAGGAGGGGAAAACATGATCAAAATATCGTATGAAAATTTGTTTTAATTTAAAAAGAAACTGAAGAAAAAAATAAATATGAAGTTTTAAATCCTTTGGAGACTTAAATGAAACATGTGAGGGACTAGAAAGATGGCTCAGCAGTTAAAAGAGCTTGTTACTTTTCCAGAGGACCTGAGTTCAGTTTCCATCACCCAACTCTATGTTCACAGCTTACTACCATCTGTAACTCCAGCTCCGACAGATCCAGTGACCTCTTCTGGCTTCTGCACACACCTGCACACATGTGCACAGAAGTTTAAATATAAACTCATCCACCGTCTGTTTATTATTTACTCTTATTTCTCTGAGTTTAGCAGCATTCCAGAACACTTCTAAGCTTCAGAAGACTTATTCTGTCACAAACAAATGGGGACAGAAGGTGGATGAACAGACAGATGTGGACGGTGGGATTGGTTAGAGCAGTGGCTCCTTCCCAGTGCTGTGGCCCTGTGACACTCATGTTGTGGAGACCACCAGGCATAACTTCAGTTTTGTTGCTGCTTCACAAGTGCAGCTTTACCACTGTTAGGAATCGTAACGTAAATGTGTGATGTGGCCGTAAGAAGCACTGGTCTAGGCAGAGGAAGGTGGGCGGTCCTGGTGCTCAGAAGTTCCTTTGTGTGCCTGCATAAAGGAAGCCTCCTCTCGGGTCTCAGTCCTCACTCGGCTCCCTGCTCTGGTGTCAGCAGTGAAGAGGAGGAGGAGTTATCAGATGTGTCCCTGGCACACACAACCCATTTTACTGAGAGGTTTTCTTACTTAAGTGAAAAGATGTTTAAAAGCCGGTATTCATTGCATCAACAGTGCAAATGTCTGGTGTTTGATAGCCCAGGGAACTGTTAAGGGCAGTTTTGAAAGTCAGTGTGGTGTTTTGTCAGGAAGAGTAATTCTGATTCTTTAAGAATTGACTTCTAAAGGGACTTTGAGTGTTTGGAGAGATGACTCAGAGAAGAGCACTGTGCTCTTCCAGAGGACCCACGTTTAATTCCAGCAGCTCACAACTGCGTATAACACCAGTTCCGAGAGATCCAACACCCCCTCTGTTGCACAGACACATAAAATAATAATAGAAATATCAGTTATTGGTATGCTTACATGCATAGAGAACAAAGTCTGGATAAAGCCTGTGATTGTGCTCAGTGTTTATTTTCTTTTGTAGGGCTTCCTCTATGCATATAGTATTAGTACCATCATTAAAACCACAATGAATCTCTACTTGTCCATGCAGAAGCCTATGACCAAAACCTCAGTGAAGGCACTGTGCAGGCTCATTGAGCTTCTCAAGGTAAGTCCGTGCTGTGCTATCTGCCTCCGTGACTGGACAAGAGAGTGCTTGTGGTTATGTCAGCACAGACAGGAGAAAGGGAACTTAAAATTGAAAGAAAACACTGAGAAATGACCATGAATGATAGATAATACAGGCGTTTCTTTATGCATTGATCGCCTCAGCACCCAGCCTGGCTCACCTTAGATGTGCTCAGATTGGTACTCCCTGATGTAATCGCTGTTTAGCCGACAGACGGGAAACCAAATAGCGCAAAGCCTCACTGAGTACTCTCCCGAAAGTGAGAACTGGGTGTGGACCTGCGTCTACAGTACTGTAAAATGGAGAGAATTGAGGACTGTGTCTAAGTCTTCATTGGCAGCTAATCTCAACAGATGGGGAGAGTGCGCCTCGTTGTTAATAGACAAGTTGCATGTGCTAATATTTGTGCCATAGACCCATTATTTAGAAGTGTCCATACGAAATGAGATCAGTTTACATGACACTGTTCATTGTAGTTTAGAGAAAGCACTGTGGTTTTGTTAGGAAGCAGTGTTCTGACAGAGGTGATCATGTGACTTCAGACTTGGTGCACTTAAGGAATAAAATGTTTCTTAGCATCAATCCTTGTAGACAAAAGAGACCAGCTATGAAATTAAGATTCAGATTTGTTGGTAAGTTTCTAGTAAACAAAAAGAAAATTTTATTTACTTAGAATTCTTTTTTTCTTTATTTTTAAAGCTGTGTTACCAAGTATTTTTTTGCTTTCCTCTGAGATGGGGTCTCACTGTATATCAGTGTCTTAGTTAGGGTTACTGTGGCTGTGATGAAACACCATGACCAAAAATGTTTATTTCATTCTCAGTTTTACATAACAGTTCATCAGAAACAGTGAGGGCAGGAACCAACGCAGGGCAGGAACCTGGAGGCAGGAGCTGATGCAGAGGCCATGGAGGGGTGATGCTACTTGACTTGTTTCCCGTGGCTTGCTCAGCCTGCTTTCTTATAGAACCCAGGACCACCAGCCAGGGATGGTACCTCCCACAGTGGGCTGGGCCCTTCCCCTTCAATCACTAATTAAGAAAATGCCCTCCAACAGGATTTATTCTCTCAGTTGAGATTTCTTCCTTTCAGATGACTCTTGCTCGAGTCAAAGTGACATAAAACCAGCCAGCACACTCATGGCAGTTCTCCTGCCTCACCCTTCTGAAGACGGGTATAGGCCTGTTTCACCATACCCGCTCTTAAGTCTTTAGTAGGTACAAGTTGTTTTGACAGTTTTTAATAATCAGCACTTAATAGTTAGTGGTAGTGACTTTTTTTTAACTTCCTATTTGGGGAAAAAAAAAAAAAAGAAAAACAACCCATACTTGCTTTTATTTTGGTTTTCTGTTGTTTGTGCAAAACAAACAAAACCATATCATTGGGTCATGTGGAATCTGGAGTGGAATCATGGAAGAGGGTTCCAGTGTCGTTCAGTAGATATCTTTCTCAAGCATGCCTGTCTTTTCCATCATTATGCTTGTGCCGTTTCGTCTGTCTGTCTGTCTGTAGGGCCAGAGCTCAACCTTAGATGTTGATTGAGTTGTGTTTTTTTTCCAAGACAGGGTTTCTCTGTAGCTTTGGAGCCTGTCCTGGAATTCACACTGTAGACCAGGCTGGCCTCGAACTCACAGAGATCCACCTGGCTCTGCCTCCTGAGTGCTGGAATTAAAGTTGTGCACCACCACCGTCTGGCTGATTGATTTTATTTTGAAGCTGTTTTTTGTTTGTTTGTTTGTTTGTTTTAAAGACAGGGTCCTAGGGCTTACAAAAGAGGCTAGCAAGCCCCAGGAATCCTCCTATCTGCCTTCTAAGCACTGGGGTTGTAAGCTTGTACCCCCATGCTTGGACATTTTTACCTAGATGTGGGAAATCAGACTTGGTTTTCATGCCTTTGAGGTAAACAAGCACTTGAAGACTGAACCGTCTCTGCAGCCTCAGGTTTGTTTGTGTTCGTGTGTGTTTTGATATTTGCCCCCCACCAGTCTCATTTACAGATTTCTTCCTTTGCTTAGAGTCATGAAGGTTTTCTCTAATGATTTTGCTTGTAAATTTTAAGTTAATTTTTCCTGAGTTCCTTTTGTTTCTTTTAGGCAATAGAGCATATGTTCTACAGGAGAAGCATGGTCGTGGCGGATTCAGTGTCACATATAACCCAACACCTTCAACATCAGGCTCTTAATTCTATTGCTGTAGCCAAGGTATGCAGATTACTGTGTTCTCTGTGCTTGGCGTAACTAAACTACTGTTCTTCTGTTCTATCTGCATTTCCTGATTTAGCCTCTTTATTTTGTTCCTGCAGTGGATTATTTCTGTAGTGCTTTATCCATTGCATTTTGTAATCTTTAGGGTTACCTGAATTGTACCAGAGAATAATTATAATCTCTGGGAAATGACCATGAATGATAATACAGGCGTTTCTTTATGCAGGGTGTGCGTGGATCGCCTCAGCACTCAGCCTGGCTCACCTTAAATATGCTCAGATTGCTACTCCCTGATGTAATTGGCAGTCAGAGGAAACCATCTAGCCCAAAGCCTAGTTTGTCATAAAGCCTGGGTGTTCATGAACTTACTGAGTGCTCTTCCAAAAGTGAGAACTGGGTCTACATCACTGTAGAGTGGAGAGAATTGAGGACTGCCTGTGTCTAAATCTTGTTAGATGAATGTGACTGTGTTTAGGCCCCGCATCCGCTGCCCTGGCAGTGCTGAGAGGCAGTTACGGAGCTGACTGAGAGCTCTGCTCCCGAGTGTGCCAGGGAGAACAGAATGGAGAACTGGCTTTTTCTCTTGGAACTTAACAATGTTAGAATTGAAACTTAATAATTTTCTGTTTGATCTTTAAGAAAAGAGTAATTTCAGACAAAAAGTATAGTGAACAGCGTCTTGATGTGCTGTCTGCTCTTGTTTTGGCCGAAAACACCCTAAACGGACCAAGTACGAAGCAACGGCGACTTATTGTTTCTTTGGCATTAAGTGTTGGCACACAAATGGTAAGTTTATTCCTCTGATTCACAGTTCATGTATTATTCTAAGAAATTTGTCCTTACTGTGTTAGACTTCGTGTTTTCCCTTCTCGCTGATAGAAAACCTTTAAAGACGAAGAGCTCTTTCCCCTTCAAGTGGTCATGAAAAAGCTGGATCTCATCAGTGAGCTCAGAGAACGGTAAGTAGAGCTGGGTGATGCCAGTCAGAACCCGAGCGACAGAACAGCCTTCCCCCTCTCCTCGTCCTCAACACTCCCCTCTGCCGGCCTCTGTTTTACTCTGTGGTCCAGGCTGGCCGCCCAGTGCTGAGATCACAGGCTGTGCCACCACGTTCAGCTCTTGTTCTCTCTGGCAGCGAGAATAGGCGTGAGTTCCACAGGGAGCATTAGTTGCTCTGTCCCCTATGTCTTCCAGCGCTGTCCTGCTCAGCCTTGCTTTCTCAGAGGCATGAGTCCTCTGGAAGATTGGCTCACACAAGACTGAACAGTGTCCTTCAGGGTACTGGGCAGGTTCTTTAACAATAATAAAATTGTTGTTATTTTATTGGTGTCACTCCTGGACACTCAGACTGCTGCTTTACAATAAAGCTTTGTTCGTTGCAAGCCACTGGAAGACTGTGACACACCATTTTATGTAGTTTTATATTTGGAGATGAACTTTGAAGTGCTGTCTCAGAGGCTGGCCGTTGGGCCAGACGGACTTGATGAAGGCTTGTTTTTGCAGGTGTTTGGGATGCTTTTCTAAATTTTTCTCATTAAGTGAGTGCAGGTTTCCTGAAGGTGGAACTATCGCGTTACAGCACAGTTTTCATTTAATGTTCACAATTTTCTCTGCTGTTCTGAGAAGCTGATATTTTTGTAGTTAGTGGAATTTAATTTTCAGTCCTTGAGAGAATTATGGACCTTTACTCTAAGTTACCTGGGGTAATTCTCTTCTCCTGTAAGGAGTTAGTAATTTGGTAGCAGAGACAATCTGTAGGCTCTATATGACAGGTTTATTTGGTCAAAAAAAGTACTGAGTCTCACTGTGTAGCCCTGGCTGTGTGGTCCAGACTGGCCCTCATCTGACAGAGGTCCTCCTCCTAAGAACTCGTGCTGAATAGAGAGAGCTGAGTGCACAAGAGTTGGAGAGCTAAGGAAACAGACCATGAGGGATACCAAGGTCTTTCCTTTTAAAATCTGTTTTTTAACTTTGGAGACAGGTAAGTTATACATGTAATACAGTATTATTTCAGATAATGCTGAAAATAAAGTAATTTTCAACTTACTTTAATAGTCTGAGTTTTTCAGCAGTCTTAAAACTAAAGCATGTTGAAATGTTTTATCACCTTTGCTCAATTTGAAAATGACTTTGTTTTATGACTTTGTTTGGTAATGTTGGGTGCAGTGATGCAGAGAATGTACAATGAGGAAGACAGATCTCTTCCCCTTAGAGTAAAGAAAGTCTTTCTTTTGTGTTGTTGAGGGGACCACTAATTACCTGTTACCTTATATTGTAGAGTCCAAACACAGTGTGACTGTTGTTTTTTATACTGGCATCGAGCTGTCTTCCCAATTTATTTAGATGATGTGTATGAAAATGCTGTTGATGCAGCTAGATTACATGTAAGTAAATAGTAATCTAAAAGAGTAAACATCATTTCTTGCCACTTTTAAGTTTCAAATAGGTCATTTGATTTAATAAACCGTCATAAAATTGACCTGCAATGATATTTCGAACATTGTTATTCATGTCCAATCAAGGTTTATATAGTCCATGGAAAATTGTGTATCAGTACTAATGAAATTGCTTGTTAACTCCTCTACATATGGTTAGCCATTCTAGGCTCACTGGATTGAGCTTGCCTCAATAGTCTGGATATTTATTGTTGCAGGCTGTTAGGTTACTCAGTTTCTTTATGGGAGAAAATGTGACCGAGTGCTTGTGCAGTAGACTAGTGAATGTCAGCTTTTCTCGTGTGTGTGTGTGTGTGTGTGTGTGTGTGTGTGTGTGTGCGCGCGCGCGCGCGCGCGCGCGCGCGTGCTTAAATCGTGTGTTTCAGGTTTTTAGAAAAATAAATCAGTCATAGAATAATATTCTTTTCCTTCAGGTCAGAGTTTTTGCCTTTGTAATTAGCCTTTACAGTGTTGTTTAGAATAATTCTGTTGCTTTCTAACCGGGTGTTTTAATTTCTTGACAGTACATGTTCAGTGCTTTACGAGACTGTGTACCTGCCATGATGCACTCAAGGCATTTAGAGTCCTGTGAGCTACTTCTGGATTGCTATGACAAGGAAATTATGGAAATTTTAAATGAGGTAAGATTGTGTTGAAGAGAAAGCTTGAGATCAGTACTTGGGAAGATAGGGAGCCTGAAGCCATCTCCACTGAATCAGAAATTATTTAAACAAACCTGGATTTTAATAAAGTGCACTTGTAATTCCAGCACTCAGGAGGTTGAGGCAGGAGGATTATGAGTTCCAGACCCTGACCCTTGTCTCAAGAAAGCCCAGACCAATTATTTATAAATTATAAATTATTTATAAATAATTTTTGTTTGGAAAATGAGATTAAAAATATTCAGTGTGATGGAGTTACGAAAAATTTTATATGATATTATTCTTTTTTCGTTGTCCTGTGTTATGAAACCTTGCAAATGAATCTAAATATTAATTAAAAATAAAATAAATAACTGGTAATAAATGTAACTCTGATAGGAAAAGACGATTGATTTAGTTACCTGACAATGAATTGTGTGTGTGTTTTAATGTGTGTAGTTTGTATGTTTGTGTGTGTTGTCTCTCTGTGCACCTGTGCTGTGGTGCAAGCGTCCTCACAGAGACCAACCTGGGGTGTCTGTCCTTGTTTTGAGGCAGGACGGGCAATCCACAAACCAGGCCAGTTTGCTGTAGAGCTTGGGGTATTTATTCTCTTGTTCACTGTCTTATGCTCAGATCCGGCTCAAACTATTGCATCTGACTTTAGCAGTGTTCTGGGGGTCTAAACTCAGGTCCTCACACTTGTTTACAAGTGCTTTGGATCTGCCTATTCATTCCCAAAGTCCTCATGGTTTAGGAGAATTTGTTCATATGTACTTTGTGTGTATCTTCGTTGCTTGTACGTGTGCATGTGCACCATGTGCGTGCTGCCCTGTGATTGTTAATGATAATTCTAAGGCAATCTATTTTCTTTGTTGCATATTGCAGGATCCTTTTTTACTGCTGCTTTCCACAAATTTTATGCTTTATATTACATATTCATGTGCCTTATAGTGAAGCCATTGGTCATGCTATTTTTCATGAGAATTAAATTTAATTTCATGAATTAATTAAATTCATGAAAATGAAGCTTCAGTATTTAGCTGCCCCCTCCTGACTTAAAAAAAAAGTTACTAGTTTAAAAAGCAGGGTAATTTAGTTTTTCAAACAAAAATAAAATTTTACCATTGAGGGTTTAGCATCCTAAATCAGAAACTAGTTGGTCAGTTTCTCCTTGGTGCGCTGTGAAGGTCGAGGAATGGGCAGTAGGAGCACTGCAGTGGGTGTCGTCCTGAACAGCTCTCCATTCCTTCTGAGTAGCATTTGCTGGACAAGCTGTGCAAGGAGATTGAGAAGGACCTGCGGCTTTCTGTGCACACGCACTTGAAGCTGGACGACCGGAACCCCTTCCGAGTCGGCAGGAAAGACTTGGCCCTGTTCTTCTCTCTGAACCCAATTCGGTTCTTCAGTCGCTTCATTGATATTCGAGGTGAGTGCTTCCTGTGTCTCTTCTGACCTAGCAGCAGGAGACCTGGGGCCCTTGCCCCTCTCGTATTTCCTAGCTGTGTCCCTCTAGTGGCTAGTGCTCAGGCTTGCCCAGGGACCCGTCCGTAGCCCAGACAGACCTCAGACTCTGCTGCTGCTGATATACAGGTACAGCCCTCAACACACTGTTCTGTTGTTGTGGTTGTTTTTAAATTCTTTGAAGATAAGGTTCACCCTCTAGTTGAGACTAGTTTTGAACTTAATGCTCTTCCTGCTTCAGCCCACTGAGTGTTGAGCTTTGCACATTTTATCTATTTGTCCGTCCGTCCATCCATCCATCCATCCACCCACCCACCCACCCACCCATCCACCCATCCACCCATCCACCCATCCATCATTCGATCGATCATTTGAGACAGGGTTTCTCTGTAGATTTGGTGCCTGTCATGGAACTCACTTTGAAGACCAGGCTGGTCTTGAACTCACAGAGATCCACCTGCCTCTGCCTCCCCAGTGCTGGGATTAAAGGCGTGCGCCGCCACTACCCAACCCTAACACATTATTTTAAAGGAACAAATCAATTTTAAAATTATGTGGTGTTCTTTTCCTTTTTAGCTTCATTTCTCTTTTCCTGATCATGAATTAAACATGGCATTTTGTGGGTTTGTTTTGTAGCGTATGTAACTCACTACCTAGACAAGACTTTCTACAATCTCACAACAGTGGCCCTTCATGATTGGGCCACTTACAGCGAAATGAGGAATTTGGCTACTCAGCGCTATGGGTTGGTTATGACAGAGGCGCATCTTCCTAGCCAGACTCTGGAGCAGGTATGTGTACAGTTCCTGATGTGGTCAGACAACATGTCAGTATACATTCATGAAACCTCTTCTCTTTCTCGCTCACACATACTTCTTTTTAGAATCAGTTATTTTATGGGTATGAGTGTTTTGCCTGTATGTGAGTATCTGCACCATGTGAGTGTCGTCTGGTGCCTACAGAGGTCAGAAGAGGTCAGATCCTTGGAACTGAAGCATCTGTGGATGGTACTGCACCACCATGTGGGTTCTGGGAGCAAAACCAGGTTCTGCCTAAGGACAAGGCTCTTAACCACTGAGATAGCTCTACGTCTCCTTAATGTAGTTCTTAAGAAAAATTTTTGTTACATAAATCTCATATTTGATAAGGATAAAATATTAGATGATACTTAATGGGCTTTGCTAAAGAATTTATCATTGCCTTCCTGGGCATACTCTGTTCTGAGCATATGAAATAAATGCAGACATATATATACACACACACAGGCTTTTTAGGAATCTACTAAGATAGTGAGATGACTTCTACAGAATTCTTAAAAGTATAGACAAGGCTGGATTTTAAATGGGTGTAGTATATTAACTTTAACAAATTAGAAAAGCAGCTATCTAGTTATGTGTAAATTGCAAAGAAGCATTTGGTTTTGCTAATTCAATTAACCCATTTATAATGTGTCAGTATTTTATGAATGTAGCAATTTAGGGTTATTTTATGTATAATTCTTTTTAAAGTAATCATGTTAATATTTATCAAAAGAAACAGTTTGTCCCAAAATCTGAGTACCATAATTTTTCTTTAACCTGTTGTATTTATGGATTTTTTCCAGAATCGTTTTGTGCCTCTTTCGCTCATGTATTTGAGCATATAGAATATGTCGAGAGAATCCTGGATAATGAACCACGTCTAATGATTTAGTTCATAAGCTTATAGACTGGGGGAGATAAAACGTATGTGGAGAAACATCTGGGGGTAGCAAAGGTCCAATGTGTGAGTGTACTGTGGTGACACTTTGAGCACTGGTTAGCACAGCTGTAGAGTAAGGTGTGGTTTACCCCCAGTGTTGGGGAAGCATGCAGAGAAAGGAGGACTCTACCAGAGTTAAAGTGTTTGGTGGCTGGAGAGATAGCTTAGCATCCAGAGATTTACTTTTCTTGCAGTGGACCTGGGTTTGGGTCCCAGCACCTACATGCTCACAATGGTTTGTAACTTCAGTTCCATGGAATCCGGTGCCCTCTTCTCATCTTTGCAGGCACTTTCACGCAAGTAGTGGACAGACATATGTAGGCAAAACACCCATACACATAAAAAAGGTACACATGTATATACACATAAGTGTATACACGTGTGGCAAACACCTTTGATTCCAGTTCTGGGGAGGCAGAGGCAGTCAGATCTCTGAGTTTGAGGCCAGTCTGATCTACAGAGCAAGTTCCAGGAGAGCCAGGGATACACAGAAAAACACTGTCTTGAAAAACAAAACAAACATAAATGTGTATGTGTGTGTGTGTTTATAAAGTGATCTGGGGGCTGAAGACACAACTCAGCATTTGAGAGCATACACTGCTCTTGCAGAGGACCTGAGTTCTGCCTCTAGCACACCCATACCAGAGGGCTCACCGCTGTCTGTTAGTCCAGCTCTAGGTGATCTAGATGCACACCCCACACACTTTCATATGATTACAAAAATATAACCAAATCTTTAAAAGGGATCTGGTCTACTCAAAAGAAGCATAAACTTTTGAAATTAGACTTTCTAAAATTCCAGGTTCTGTCTGTTCTAGCTGTCTGACCTTAGAAGACTATCTTAGCTTTGTTTTCTTTTCTTCTGGTGTTTAGAAGAGTAATACCTGATGATTTTGAAAATTACATGTGAAGAGTAGTTCTTGTGTAATTTCAGAAAAGTATTATCCATTTTTAAAATGTATGATGTCTTTTAAGTAACTTGGAGTCTAGTCATTAGTTTACATTGTTAAAAGAAGAAGAAGAAGAGAAGTTGAAGGTTAGTCGGGAGATAGCTGTGCTCTGGGTCTCGTGAGAACATGGGGGATAAAATACAGAGCAGCAGACTCAGGGCTGTGTACTTGGCTCGTGGGACTTGGTGGTGCCTTTTATGTAGTTTAAAATCATGCAGACGGCTAGGCGGCCGTGTCATTAGTAAGGTGGAGTATTAGCTCATGCATGGCTGACTAATTATGCTTAACTCAGTCATGGGTTTCTGTGCATTGTGTTGTAGGGGCTTGACGTTCTGGAAATTATGAGAAACATTCACATATTTGTCTCTCGATACCTCTATAATCTCAATAATCAGGTGAGTGGAATTTAGAGAAAGATTTTGTTGCTTTGTGTTTTAAGGCAGGATTTCACTCTGTAGTCCTGATTGACCTAGAATTTTCATGTAGCCTAGACTGGCTTTGGACTAATGCCTCCAGGGTGTTGGGATTACAGTAATACACTGCCATGCCCACCTGAAACCCAGTTTTCATAGGGATGACTTTATAATGGAATGCCCCAAAGACCAGGGATTGGATTTTCAAAGGTGAAAGTTGATAACACGTGTAAAACAGAGAATAATTTTTAGAGTTTTTTTTTTTCTCCCCTTGAAAACAGGGTCTTACAATATAGCTCTGGCTAGCCTGGAACTCTCTAAATAGGCCAGGCTAGCCTTGAACACAGAGTTTTATGTGCTGGGTGCTGGGCTTAAAGGAGTGCACCACCACAGTTGTTGAGATCCCTGGATATTCTCTACTGTAGTGTGGTCATGTCCTCTTAGTGGCCTTTCTATTAAATTATCCTTAATGAAAAGGTCTTAAACTTTCTGTTGGGTTACTCACCAGCATTTGGGATAGGGTGTATTCTTACTGTTCCTAAATTTGTTTGCATTTCAGATTTTTATTGAACGGACAAGCAATAATAAGCATTTGAATACTATTAACATTCGACATATTGCTAATTCAATTCGGACACATGGGACAGGGATCATGAACACAACAGTAAGCATCTTTTGTGGGTTTCGTGGGTAATAAACTCTTGCTGAATTTAGTAATTTGGAAGATTTTTTTATAGAACATTTTAATAAGCATGCACTGCTTCCTGTTTATGTCACACCTGAATTTCCACTTTTTTTCTGATGGTATGAATAAAAATATCTGTTGTTACATTGTGTTGAATTTGGTGGGCACTATGATGGAAAAGGCGGTATTAGGTTTCTTAGCCCTCTGGGCCATATTGTTAACAGTGGAAGTCAGTACACTGTATGTTAGTTCTCTTGTACTCTCTGAAATGAATCACTGGGACTGGTTAACTTACTGTAATTCGTGATGTTTTTAAGGGTAGAGAATGCCTAATTATTTAATAACCATGTTCATAAGCCATTTACTAAAAATATTTTGAATCTTACTTGAAATGGACAGTTACTTGTAGAAACCACTAAACTATTTTTCCTCTCATAAGGTATGGCTAATTTTTCCAGGAGAGGAGAAACATTGCTTATATAGACCATTAAACTATTTGTAGTGAGGGAAGGGTTATGAGGAGAGAACTGGAAGCCAGTTGGGTCATTTTGGTGCACGAGGAAGGCTGTAGTTTCTGAGGTGGTGTGTGGTACGACCAGAGCTTTCATCAGTGGTCGCCAGTGCAGAAGCGAGATTCAGAGTCAGCATTACGCATAAGGCATCCTCAGGTAGGGAATCTTGTCTGAGCCTTTAAGAGTAAATAGTTTATAGAGTCCTGAGGAGAAACGCTTTCCTCCATTGTAGCAAACCAGTGTTGGTAGTAGATTCTGTGCTTATCAGGTGTTTACTAGGCGCGGGAGTGAGAAAAGCAGACGTTTTCTGCCTTCTTGGTAATAGAATATTGATATGCATGTAAGTTACCTAGGCAGGAGATGAGAATCAGAGTGGCAGGTTACCCACTAATAAAGCAGGAAAGAGAGAACAAGAAAAGTAGAGAAGACCAAGGCAACTATGCCTTAAATGTTTGTCATAAGTAAGCACCCTTTTCTGTAAAGAGGGAAGTGTAGACAGTACGTTGGCCAACACCCTTAGCAACATTTGAGAGTAATGGCGTAGGGGTTGGTGTAGGCTTCCATTGCGGTACAGAATGAATACTCGAATCTCAGCTCACATCTCACTCTCTGAAGACTTGTGAGTTTGGGTTGGGCCTTTAGATAGTCATTCTCAAAGCACCTGCACTCTTGAATTTTAGAGATCATTGCAGTTGTAACTTAATGATTAGTTAGTGCATGTTGAAGTTGTTGCTACTCTGCTAGAATTGACCTAATGAGAGCAGAGACCTCTAGAGTGGAACAGGCACACTGCCATGATGTGGAAGGCATCAGAGCCAGCTAGACGAGTGGTGGTTTGGTGCCTTCCCCAGCATCCTGACCCTTACTTGCAGTTACTTGTAGGGCTGATACTTTTTCTCCAGTGTAGGTCTGAATCCTAGCATGAGACTGTGTCCCCCCACCCCCATAGGAGGAGAGAGCAGCTTGTATAAGAGAAGTCTGTAGAAACTTCTATGAATTTGGGCACTAAAAACTATTTAAATATTTCAACTCCATTACTAGTTGAACTTCATAAATAGTACTTTTAGATCACTTACTCTGTACCATTTATTTGAAATTTCATATTAACTTTTCATTTTTTAATTTTATAGGTTAATTTTACCTACCAGTTTTTGAAAAAGAAGTTCTATATATTTAGCCAGTTTATGTATGATGAACATATCAAATCCAGATTGATTAAAGATATTCGATTTTTCAGGGAGATCAAGGACCAAAATGATCACAAGGTATGCTGTGTATTCTTAGTACCTGGATTGGACTGCTGTGTAATGACAGATGGTTACGCTGGCTTTGTTAGTACACCTCTCCACGACTGTCTTCCCCCTGTCTACTGTGTCCGCCCTCCTCTCCTGCTTCCCCGCAACTTCCTGTGTTCTCTCGGGAGGCTTAATGCAGATTTCTGGCACATGCTGTCTGATACCCCGGAACTGCTGCACAGTTGGTTTCCTACCAGTAGTTTTTAGCAGTGCTGGTTTGGAGGCTGGGAATGTAGCTTCTTGGCAATGGACTTGTCTGACTTGTCCCCAGTACCATAAGGAAAACAAAAATACACCTGAAATAGCCAAATACAGTAGAACCTGTACTCATAAACAGAACTCTGTTTTCCCTTTGCCCTCCGTGTGAGTTTTCCCAGTGTGAGGTTAAAAGCTCTTGCTGTGTAGGAAGTTAGGACAGAGACCATAACTGAAGATAGAGAACTCACGGGCTTAGATGGGTTCTGCATCTGCTCCGCTGTTTGTGGAACTATGTGAATTACACAAAGGTTCCCCTAATCTTAGCTGCGTGTATAATAGCTCCTGATTGTATTCCGTGGTAGTGTAGGAATTAATGCCAGGATATCGTCAGTAGAGGAATGTGCTGGATGTCTTTATATGGGGTGGAGGTGGCAGGTCACCATGCTGCTGTAGAGCGCGGTGTCATTGCAGTAAGTGTTAGCCAGAACTTGGAAAGCCTTTTTCACCCCAAACTGACGAAGGCAACTAGAATTTTCTTTTTTCTTTTTTTTTTTTTTCTATTTTGTTTTTTTGAGGCAGGGTTTCATGTGAGACTGACCTCACACTTGCTCATAGCCAAGGAGGGTCTTGAACTCTGATCTTGTTGCTTTTGCCCCCCAGAGCTGGCATCATAGTTTTGTGCTACTGAGCTTAGCATTTTAAGCAGCTTATTTATTCATTTGGAAGGAATGTGTGTAAGTTCTTCAGCAACAGGCCTATAGGAACTGGTTTACAAATCTGTGAACACATGCAGTTACTGGCTCAGTTCCTTCTCTTGGTCTGATAGAGTGGGTAGGGCTGGGCGGCTCCTGTAGCGGGGATGAGTTGCGTGTCCTCAGTTTCTCCTGTAGCTGAGACTAAAACAGCAGCTGCAGAAGCGTTCTGAACACCAGCAGGGCTTGTTACAGCTTTATCATTAGACCTCAGTGACTTGTTTCATGAGCCATTTACCAAGGATTTTGTTTGAAGGGTCTAAAGTTATCCTTAAATTTATCTCTTTAGTATCCTTTTGATAGAGCAGAAAAATTCAATCGTGGCATAAGAAAACTTGGAATCACACCAGAGGGACAGAGCTACCTTGACCAGTTCAGGCAGCTCATCAGCCAGATTGGTAAGTCACCTCAAAGTATTGAGAAATACAGTGCAAGTGCCAGAATCACATACACCACATATATGAGACAGCTCATGTATTGTGTGACTGCTTCTACTTCATTCCAGTTACTAAACTGTTATGTAGGAAATACCAATCAATGGTTAAATAAAATTTGTTAAATTAGACATTCACGTAATAAATGCACCCCAGAATTACATTCACAATTAAGAATCAACTGGTAAGTTAAAAGTAGTTTAGTAGGTTTTGTGTAAGTTTGATTATAGATTGTTTATTGAATGATGTAATTTTTTAGTGCTGTGCCATTTCGTGCTTTGTGTAGGATTTGCCGTGTTTTAGAAGCAGGCTTGACTTTTGAAATACAGTACATAATTTTTAGAGGGAAGAACTCCATTTAAGCTCAAAGATTAGCAGGCTCTTGGTCTTCTGCGCTGTTGGCATGTGTGGTCTCTGTTACTGCCATCACAGCCTATGACGTGTGCTGACGAGAAAGTGAGAAATAAAGTGGTGTTGACACTTGAGCCATCCACAGGGCCACATGGGAACTCTCCTCAGTGAGAGTCAGGGCTGTGACTTTGTATGAAGCCACCCCTAGTATGTGACGTGTTCCCATTCGCTCATCCTGGAGGATTTACGATCAATGAAAGTCTCAGATGCTGCTGTGACAGTGAAGTCCCTGCCTTTAGAGTGTAAGATGAGGAGGTTGACGTACAAGTAATTTATACAGCTTGATCTAGGTCACAGCTAACACATGGTAGAATCTAGATTTCAGTTCAGTAGCCTGACTAGGCCTTTTGCTTTTAATACTATTCTCAGCATGCCTTTTACTTTAGTTGAAACAGTTTAGGTATTTAATTTTTAAAAGATGTGTGTTAATGGGACCAGAGAAATGGCTCAGTGGTTAAGAGTACTGGATGTTCTTCTGAGGACCCAGGTTCAGTTCCCAGCACCCACATGGTAGCTCACAACTGTCTATATGTTTCAGGGCATCTGACATTCTCCAGTGCACATAAAATAAAATAAATTATATATTTTTAAAAAACTCTCCAGAGACATGACACACTCTAAATAAAATATATAATTTTTAAAAATGCATGTTACATATTTTTTAGAAAGCTTGAACAGTTGGAATAGGCCTTAATGTAGGTCATGATTGTTACTGTGTAGCATTAGTATCGGAACTATAATGCTTATGAGATATTAACTGTTACCTTTTTATTTGGCCTATAAGTAATTTCATCTCCATTACGTATCAAATTCCTTTTGTGACTCAGGACTTGTTTACTTTAGGGGTAGGATAGTGAAGAAGGCAGATGCCATAACTCAGTGGGTCCTTACCCTAGTTGAGGAGCGGCAGACAAAAAGATAGGGTACCTATGATGGCGTTCTGGGTAAGATGTGGTGGGTTGAGCATTTTTGAGGACAGTCTGGAATAGGGCTGGAGTGAAGCTAGTGAAGACCCATTAGCAGGGCACACGTGGGACAGCAAAGTCTAGAGATCACAGGAGTCCAGGCTAGAGAGACAAATTTGGGAGGTCCCAAGTAAAGATTTCCTGACAGCACTTCAGAGGAGTGTTGGGGAAATTGTACTATAATTTTAAAATGTTTGATCATTTTAATGAAGCTAACTAGCAATTAATGGTTTTAATTTATCAACTGAATTACATTTATCTTAAAATAGTAATGTCTGTGTATATCTAAATTTAACATTCAAATGTCCAACTCTATTTCTTTTTATGGAACAGAAATTAAAATTAAAGCAGAATATTTTGGTACTTAGGAGTGGAAACTTCCCAGTCGATTACTGTATGTATCTTGTCCTGATTGTTAGAATTGCTCTTGTAAAGACATGCTTTCTTTTTCTGTGAATTTTGAAGGTAATGCTATGGGCTATATACGGATGATAAGATCTGGTGGTCTTCACTGTAGCAGCAATGCCATTAGGTATGGATTCAAACATGATTTCTGCCTTGTTTGTGAAATTTTATCTTTGTTTCATAATACTGTAGAAAATGTACTTGTGCTTTTTCAATACATTTGAGGTGCTACTGCCTAACCTCTGCCCCTTTGATGTAAACTCAGTAAACTGGTTTTCTTCCTAGTGAAGAAAACATTGTTCCTAACACCTGAGGAATTTTTTCTCTTATATTTTAAGATTATATTAGGGGGCTAGAAAAAAATGGTATAGCATTTACTCCTCCAGAGTTCTTGGGTACATTCCCAGCACCCATACAGCTGCAAACAACTGGCTGTAATTCTAGATCCAGGAGATCCAACACCCTCTTTCAGTCTGCACAGGCGTGGCACATAGACACACAGGCAGGCAAATACCCATACACATAAAATAGAAGTAAGTCTGTTAAAAAAAAATTTAAAAAGAAAAGATTTTTTTTAAAAAACTAATTTTGAAAATATTTCTTTAAAATACAGTGATTTTTATCAGCATAACCAATGAATGTAAAGATTGCTAATTTTGAGTATTAGAGTGTGAGCACATAAAGTTTGATTTGGAACTACAGTGATATTAACAATATTACTTGAAATGCAAAGTTTTTCCCAAATAATATACTTAATTTTTACCGTTCCATAGTACTTCATGTATGTGTTGGTTGCATATATTTTACTTGCCCCCATCAATTCCTTCTCAAATTCTCACGTAGATTCGTGCCGGATCTTGAAGACATTGTGAGCTTTGAAGAGCTAGTAAAGGAGGAAGGGCTTGCAGAAGAAACGCTCAGAGCAGCCAGGTAAGCTGGGGAGTGGCCAGGACTGGGATGCTGAGATTCGCTTCCAGAGGCAGTGAGAAGATAGGGATGACCGTGTGTGTAGTCTCAGATCTTTCCCACCTGACCAGAAAGATCTTCTGGAGAGTGCTGTGCACGTGCAGCTGTCACATACTCAGTCACATATTCCTGTCTGGAGCGAGTGACCATAGGTGATACCTTCATCCGGTGCTGAAGCCATGGCTCGGTAGTTAAGAGCACTTGGCTGCTATTGTAGAGGACTTCATTCCCAGCCACCACATGGAGGATCTAGGGCGATGGAATATACAGATGCTGCCTGAACTAAATAATTTTAACTTTGGTTATTATGATAATATAAAAATGATAAGCATTCAATTGAAACCATATTACTTGTTTTTTATTTTAATTCTTTTTCCAGGCAAGTATTATGAGCTGTGATTGTTGTGATGCTGGGCAGGGCAACAGGGAGGAGCAATCCTAGCCAGCCTGGAGATGCTAGGGAACCACAGGGTACGCTGCAGCGGTGTGGTCTGCTGCTACGCTGTGCTGTTAATAGCTCAGGGGTATTCAGTGCAGTTCTGCTTCAGCTCCCACTTAGCACACTGCCAGTCTGTTAGGATGGAGCCTCTCACAGGATGAAGAGCATCTCTAGTTGCTTCATGTGCATCTCAGAAAACCTTCCACTCATGGAGCTTGAGAATAGTAGTGGTTCTACTTAATCCCCAGCCGTAGAAGCTGCTGGTTCTGAAGATTGTAAGAGACGTTCAGCTCTGAAAGAGGACCAGATGGAGGCTAAACAGATGCTAGAAACATTAGTGAAGAGGTTTAGTGCTGCAGAATATATTTACAGTGAACATGGGTTCTCAAGAAATAGAGACCCAGCCAACAAGATCATTTAATGCACAAAATCCTTGCTACCAAACCTGATTTCAAGCCTCAGAATCCATATGGTGAAAGGAAGAAACCAGCTACTGCAAGTTTTTCTCTCATATTTACATGTTCATGCATTTGCTTGCACACACGCATGCATGCATGCCTATATGAACACTATTCCACTAATGTTTTAAAGAGTTGGATGGTGAGGTGGCTTAGCAAATAAGAGCACTTGCCACTTAGCCTAACAATCTGTGTTTCACCCTCAGAACCCACATGGTAAAAACAAACCTCACAGGTTGTCTTCTGACTTACGTGCAGTGTGTGTACATGTGCATGAACATGCCCAGTCATATATACGTGTGTATGAACACAATGAATGCACAAAAGGAAAGGAAAAGAAATACCAGCTGCTCTTTAAGGGACTGAGTTCATTACGTGGTGCTGATCAGTTTCTGCTCATCCTGCAGTCCATGGAAATTTTATGCTGTGTCCTGATTTGGAGTAGCATTATTTAACCTAATGAAAGACCTAAATTTTTAAAAAGCCACACCAAGGAATGTTTTGTTTTGTTTTGTAGGCATTTGGACTCAGTCCTCAGTGATCATACCCGAAATTCTGCTGAAGGCACAGAATATTTCAAAATGCTAGTAGATGTTTTTGCTCCAGAATTTCGAAGGCCAAAGAATATACATCTCCGGAATTTCTATATCATTGTCCCTCCTCTAGTGAGTATTTGAAAAACTAGAAGCGAGTTTTTAACAGGTGTTACTACAGATTCACCTTCCATAAAGCGTGAAGTACATTCATGCCTCTGGCTATCAGTGGGATTGTGACGTCAGCAGTTGTGACCAAAAGCTTGGACTTGCAGCTGAAGTTTCATAGCTGATAGGTTCTTACTAATGGCAAGAGAAAGCCATGTTGTCAGTCACTTGAGTGTGTCCTTCCACGTATGCCGTAGGATCTTTACACAGAATTTTGCCATAGAATCATTTTAACTGCTTCCTGCAGATCAACTTATTATGATGTCAGGTTTGTTCCAACGTACCTTTCGGGATAACTTCCCCTTTCAGCTGTGAACACCCGCACCTGTAATGACTTTGTAGTGCTTCCTCCTGAAATGTTTGTTTTCTTCACTAATTCCATGGTTGCTCTCTAAAAATAGCTCAAGTCAGCACAAATTACATTATAGAAACAGTTATTGCGGCAAGAGAAATGAGTTTAGAAAGGTATATATTAGCAATCAATCTGATCTTAGGAGGTTTCTGTACCGAATTTTTAGTTGCTGTCTTTAAAATCTGAGCACCCACAGGCACATGACAACTTCTTATTTCATCTTACTCAGATCATACTCTGGGGTGCGACTTGAGTGCAGGGCTTGTCCAGCATGCGGGTTCTACCCCAGCACTCTGTAGTCTGCATGTGGTGGTCCATTTTTGTAATCTCTGCTTTTGAGAGGGAGGTAGAAAGAAATAGGAGGATCCAGAGTTGAAAACTATCTCTGGCCAGCCTGAACTATATGAGGTGGTTTTCAAAACAAACAACAGGAACTGCTGGAGGCCTGGGTCAGTGGATACGAGCACTGCTGCTTTTCCAGAAGACCCAGGTTTGACTCTCAGAAGCCACATGGCAGCACAGAGCTGTCTGTATCTACAGTCCCGGGGGATCTGACACCCCTTCTGACCTCTGTTGGCACTGCATGCAAATGATGCATATATGTACATGCAGGCAAACATGCATACACATAAAAACAAAAGAAAAAAATTTTAAGTGCTCAAAATAAAACCACCTCTCCTTGAATTGCTAATTACCTAGTATACGAACATCATCACCTATTAGAAATTGTTCCCCAAGACCAAACACCTTCCTTTCTGTTTCATACATCTGTTGTTTACTGTTCTTTTTAATACCTCGAATATGGCAGAGATGCCCGTGTACATCTGCTGAGTGCCCAGGTTAAAGATGCGTTACTTGGTGATATTATATGTACTGACTTGAATCCTCCTCATGCTCCTTTAATCTTGGGATCATCATATACAAACCATGCTAGGCAGCCGTGGAACCATAGGTGAATTGAGGGAAGAGTCTGGGTTTTTTAAAAGTTCCATTATATAATAGACTAAGTGTAGTACAAAGACATAGTGTGCTATTTTTTGTGCTTTATAGTCTGAGTCCAGGGGAGAAGATAAATATAATGAGCTGTCAATTAAAAAAAAAAAAGACTAAATGGGAGTCAACAAAGATTTCACAGATTGATTGTGATTGCCAGATGTTTTATAGTTAGTAAGAGCCACTACTATGTAGTATTTTAGGATGATCTGTGGAGGCGGAAGGAAGGATTGCTTTGTAAAAAGTGCTTATGTTTTGAGGTAAAGTGAAACCATTTTCTGCTCCCCATGTTTCCTTGTGTTTCACTTTGGGTCAAGATCTCCTAAGAATCAATGTTCTCACTTAACTGTGCACAGTGACTTCCACCGAGCACTGTGCCAGGGTAAGATCAGTGGAGGGGAGTCTCATGCTAGAGGACTTGGCTGAACAGTCCTCAGAGACACTTAGGGGTTCGTGTCCTCACCAGGAGTCAGTTTACTCAGGAGCTAAGAAGAAATTATGGTTGTAGTTCTTGAAATGTCTGTTGTAGCAAATTCGTGGACTTTATTAGCTCAGTTGTTTTTCTGTGTCTTCTTTCCTTTTAGACGCTCAACTTTGTAGAACATTCTATAAGCTGCAAAGAGAAACTGAATAAAAAAAATAAAATAGGAGCAGCGTTTACTGATGATGGTTTTGCCATGGGTAAGCTTAATATAGCTATTCTCCCATCAGTTCTGTTTACCTTAAAGTGGGCTCTCAGAAAAAATTGATTGAAATAGATTTCTGTGCACCATAAAATACGCTGTTTTCTCTAAGGAGTGCCTGCTGTTAGCACTGCTTGTCTCAAGGCCTCTCCATCCCCTGTGTTGTCATTTGATACCATTAGAACAGAAATGCTACTTGTCCAGCTTGCCCTCTGTCTGGGCTTGCTTTGTTGTGGTTTTCGTTTTTGATCTTGTTTGGTCTCACTGGTGCCCATGTAGCCGTCCTCATTTCTCTTCTGTCTGTCTCTTTGATTTTGTATTGTGACCATGGACATCTCATTTTCCTGATGATGTCCAGGATTCTATTATTTACTCTTTTCTTTTTTATACCCCCCCCCCCACCAAGGAACCTAGAAGAGACCCCTGATTAACTATCACTTTTGCTATGAAATGTGATTTGAAACTGTTGAGATTCAAGTGACTAGCTTAGTGCTTGGACCTGTGGGTGCAGGAGAAAGGAGGACTATACTCACTGAAATTTAAATTTTGGTTTTACTGTAGGTGTGGCTTATACCTTAAAGCTTTTGGATCAGTACCAGGAGTTTGATTCACTTCATTGGTTCCAGTCTGTGAGAGAAAAGTACATAAAGGAGATAAGAGCAGTTGCTAAGCAGCAGAATGTACAGTCAACTAGTCAAGATGAGAAGCTGCTGCAGACCATGAACCTCACTCAGAAGCGACTGGAGGTCTATCTGCAGGTAGGGCCTCGGGTCCAGGCCCCGCTGACTGATTTGCACTACAGTTGATATCTGAAGCCATATGAGATAATAGCAGTAAAAAGAATGCATGTTAGAATTGATATTTGGAAGCCATTTGGTCGTAAAAAATTAGATTGGGCTGGGCAGTATGGCAGGGTATGAAGTGCTTGTCCTACAAGCCTGTGAACTGGAGTTCAGGTCCCCAGAACCCACGGAAAAGCTGGGAAGGTGTAGTTGTCTGTAATCCTAGCACTTAGAAGGCAGATTCAGGAAGTGCCTTCCAGCAAGCTGCCTAGCTAGTCTACCCAGAATCTGTGAGCCCCAGGTTTGAGTGACAGACCATGCCTTAATTGTGACGTGGAAAGTGATTGAGGAGGACACCTGACTTCAGCTTTGGAGCTATGCACACGCACACACACATGAATTCCCAGTCACACATGTGAACAGGCTTGGACACACCATACACACATGTGCACGGTATGGCCAGGGTACTTAGAACTCCTTTAGAGACATTAAAATGCTACTTTGTTGTTTTGTTAAAACGTATTTCCCTTTTTATTTCAAATTTTCTCATGTAGGAATTTGAACTGCTTTATTTCTCACTGAGCAGTGCAAGGATTTTCTTCAGAGCAGACAAGACTGCGGCTGAAGAGAATCAAGAAAAGAAAGAGAAGGAAGGTTAGTGAAAGGCACAATTGTGCGTAGATCAGTGACAGTTGACAACTGTGTTCCATCCTCTTGTCAGATTTCTAGTTTACTTAATCTTTTGGAAAATCATATAGACCTAGAAAGGAATCTTTTACTAACACCCACATGGATCCCATGTGGTGTGGAGAAAGGTTTACTTTATTCCTTAAGTTCGTGCTCTGGTTTATCTAACAAACTTAACAAGCTGCTTCCTTCTCCTTACTGCTCAAGCCTGTATCAGGAGGGAAGGAGGCTGGTTAACAGCAGCTACAAACAGCTGAGCTGCAGAGATGCCCGAGGTGACAGTGCTTGTTGAGGTGTGAAATCCCTGGGGTGTGGGTGTCATGGTAACAGCATCCGCTCTGCGTGCTGAAGTCCACGCCCCGGTGGAAAGCCTTACGCCCATCCTAGTCTGTAGGGTAATGGGGGCTTACATACTTCAGTCAGTGTGCACAAGCCTTGCTCAGTGCCTCACAGCTCAGGTCTCCATTTCTCTCAGACGTGACATGGAAGAACAATTGTCTACTCTGAGGAATATCTGGTTCATTCCATTGTGGAAATTAGGAAATGTATGTAGGTACAGGAGCTAGGTAACATTTAGAATTTTATGGGTTTTTCCATGTTATGTCTGTCGTGTTAATTTTCATGAATTGAAATGTAAAATATTTTCATAAAAGGTGGGTTTTTTTCATTTTTTAAAAATATTTATTTATTATATATATAATATTCTGTCTATGTGTATGTCTGCAGGCCAGAAGAGGGCACCAGACCCCATTACAGATGGTTGTGAGCTACCATGTGGTTGCTGGGAATTGAACTCAGGACTTTTGGAAGAGCAGGCAATGCTCTTAACCTCTGAGCCTTTTTTTTTCCATTTTTGCATTGAGCAGAGGCTGTTCTTTGAGTAGATTTATGTAAACCAGTTTATTCTTGTCGGTGTTGAATATGTTAAGGGTAATTTATCAGTACTAGGTATCAGAAACACATCTAGGTATTTTTAAAGTCTGGACTAATAAGCATGTGCTGGAGACAATTCCTGATGCTTCGTCTGTCTGCACTGTTGTTTGTTAGTGCTTTAGACGGCAGTGCAGGCGCACACATCTGAAGGACGAGCTGGGTTGTCGGAGCTGTGAAGACACAGCTGTTGCTATGGTTTCACTGCCGCTGACTAAGCAAACTGCAAGTGGGTTTTGTATTTGCTTTAAGGCCTAAGCATGAAGACAGCCACAGCCAGCCTAGTCTCCAGGCTGATCCTGTGGAGCTTCTTGCTGTGTCCTGTTCTTCAGGACACTGTCTGGTGATGTCACTTTCGTGTCTGGTCAGTCTTCTCATACAGTTGCCTGAGTGGTGAGATCTGCCTAGTACAGAACTCAAATGACTGTCACCTGCTGACATAAAATGTATGCTAACATAACATTTTGCACAAAGTGCCAATAATTTGTTGGCACAGATAATAAAAGGCTGTGGTGTTGGGGCACACCTCTAATCTAGCACTTGAGAGGCAGAGGCCAGCCAGGGCTACACAGAGAAACCCTGTCTCAAAAAACCAAAATGTAAAAAAATGGATTATGAGCTGGGGCAATGGCTCATGCTTGTAATCTTAATATTTGGGAGGCTGAAGCAGATCACTGGGTTCAAAGCTACCATAGACTACAGAAACTCTAGACAAGTCCGGTCTACAAAGTCTCAAAAAAATAAAAGAAGGAACTGGGGAGATTGTTTGGTAGGTAAAATGCTTAGAGGACCTGAGTTCAGATCTCCAGCGTGCATGTAAAAGCCAGGCATGGTGGCTTGTGTCTGCAAACCCAGCTCATCAATGGGACTCACTGGCGAGCCAGTTTAGCCAATAAGAAAGCTCTGGGTTCTGTTATAGAGACCTGCATCAGAAAACTAGGGACCGAAGAAATGTCTCCACAGTTAAAAGCACTGGAACTCTTCCAGATGACCTGGGTTTGGGTTCACTTTAGAATCCACATGGCAGTTCACAACCGTCTATAACCCCAGTTCCAGGGGATCTGACACCCTCTTTTGGCCTCCTAGGGTGCCCCACATACATGTAGGCAAAATACCCATGCAGAAAAGAAATATAATTTTTTTTTAAATGAGGAAAGTGATAGAGGTAGATACTCAATGTCCATTGTCTGGTTTCCATGTGTGAGTCTGTGCACACATGCTCCATATGTATGTACACTTGTGTGCATACCATACACACAAATAAATACTCTTTATTGATGGCAAGTTACTCACCCAAACTGTTCTGACACATGCCTTCTAGCTGTGTTTGTGTTAGTAATGGCAGTCTAGGTTCCTGTCTGGCTAGGCTGATGGAAGGAAGATTTTTTAACATTTAAACAAACTAATATAATTTGTGATGTTAGAAAAATACTTCATGGATGCAACTTTATAAATTGACATTTAATAGCATAGCTTTTTTCAAATTGTATTTATTAATTAACTTTTGTAAAACCGACAGGTATTTCCATTGATGTTTTCTCTCTTGCTTTCAGAAGAAACTAAAGCAAGCAATGGCGATGTCCCCGAGGGCACTGCGTCTGCAGACCCTGCTGTGAGATGATGGTGTGGGGTCAGCTGGGTGTCGTGATACCTTCCCAGTGCCGTGGATTACAGACTGCTTGAGAAATTGTCATTTCCTAGGTCACATCATGGAAAATTCTGTATGGCAGTGCTCTGGAGTCAAGCCCATTTTATTTCTAATGCTCTGGTTTTCAAGGGCTGAGAAGCAGATACTGGATCTTTGGGGTATAGGCTAAAGATGCTCCTGCTGGACTCTTTGACATGATGCTATCAAAGGGAAAGTCCAGATTCCCACACCATTGCTTTCCATCTCCTGTACTCTCTGTGTTTGTAATTTGTGTGTGTCTTTGATCCATGTTGATCTCAAGTCATAGGAAAGCCGGTGCATATGCTGTACACAGCCAGTAAATACTCGATTTAAAGAGAGATGAGCTTGAAATTCGTGACCATCTGATCAGACCCTGAGGATGCATTGACGCTAGAGGTGAGGTGCTGTGTGACCGTCTGTGCAGTGTGGCTAACCGGTTCCCATGTAACTCTTCATGAGCTGCTGATGTCTGATGAGACATTTTATAATAGTTTACATTGCTTTGGGAACATTTATCCTCCAACAGTTGCTTTAAATATAAGATTTACTTAATCTCAAAGAAAACTCAGATTAAGCCATAGACTCCCACTTGAAGCTTCACTGCGTTTGAAGGCACTCTGATACTGGGGAAAACAAGAATGAATTATCCTACAACCAAACTCAGGTTTCTTCGTTACATTAAATTGAAATTCTGGTGGCAATTTAGACAGATCTTTACTTTAAATCCAGTGTAATGATTAAACAATACTGCACTATGGCAGGCTGTCAGTGATTACCACTGTGAGAATGGAACTAGTGTGTCACTTTCTGATGCTCAAGAAAGAAAGGCCGTGAGGAAAGGTAGTTCCTAACAAGCAGCCAGCGTTCCTTTTGTGAAGCTGTGCTTGCTAGCTAGTGAAACCGTCATGGCCTTTTCAAGGTAGAATAAAATGATGCCTTTGGGGTGAAAAGGAAGGTTTAAAACTTTAGATTAATACAGACATTTCTTTTGGAAATGCTTGTTTTTCTGTTGCATTTGCCTGCTTAACTATTTCTTTGGATAAATCTTGGAAATAATCCTAACACTTAGAATTCTGACATGGCTCCGTGGCCCCAGCTTTTGGAGTGGAAGTACAAGGTCCTGCCTGGGACTCATTGATTAGGCTTGGGAACTTTCCCAGCCCAAGCTAAATACTATGACTGTTAAATCAGGAGAAACAGAATAGATTGGAAATGTTTTTTATTATGTTAAACATGGTTTAGAGAATTATGGACAAAAGATGGATTAAAGGCATTTAATGTTTGTAATTGATACTAACTGTAGAGATGGCCCTAAAGCATGCTGCATAATTAATAATTTATATTTTCATTATTATAAATGTTTATATTAATGATACTGGATTTGATTATATCAGATTTGTCACCATTTATAGTATCAGTATTTTCTTTCATTTAAAAAAATGTTCATTCATCATTATTCCTGCACATTAGAGTTTACATACTGTCTCCCTGGACACTTAAAATTGGGAAGAAAGTGACATAATTGTTCTACCTGTAGTTAGAACTAATGTCACTACAGTCTGGGTGAATTATAATAAGTCTGTGTAGATGAAATAAAATCTCTGAAGAGAGATATATTTAAATGGTCTTAAACTGCAGAGCGACAGGGCTTCAGTGTATTCACGCTTGAGTTGATGCATACATTAGATGATGGTTTTCCTTGCTAACGTTTTTTCAGACATACTGTAACTGAAATATTAACATGTGTTTTGTTGTAAATTCACAAAAAACTTAATGATGTTCCAGTTCTCAGGAATTAAGAACTAACCATAACATTGTCAGTTCTAATTAGATTTTGTAAAAGACAATAAGGTTCTTATCTCACTTGAGTTTGGGGGTTCTCCTTTTCCCCAAACTCTAATAGAATACATTATGAGTAATAAAACATTAATAAATATAATTTCAACATTGTCCTTCCCTTGGATATTTATGGCCAGAATTAAATGTCTTCAGCAGTAGGTCTTGTTAGTGTGACTCTGGTGGTGTGAGCCTGAGGACTGAGCTAGACAGGCAGTCGGCTGAGTGGTTCCTACCTCTCCTTCGTAGATCCTTCATTGTTGATAGGTCAGTTGTCTCAGCTGAGAACCGATGTGAAGTTACTCTCTCTCCTGAGTTTCTGTGACATGTTAAAATAACTTGTGCGGTTTACAAACAGGAAGTGTTCTGAAGTCATAATAACCAGAGTTTTTATTTCTCCCTTAGAGAGTGTCTTACTGTCTGTAGCTCAGCCTGGCCTTAAACTTAAGCGTGTCCTTGCGTTGGCCTCCCCTGTGCTGGGGTTACAGGTAGGCACCGTATGCAGATGATGTGGGGACAGCGAAGACATGAGATGGTCTGTCAGACCTCACGCTGGAGAGAGAGCTAACTGCTGCCTCTTTTTCCTTGTGTAGTGCTGCATGGATAAAACGGAGATGCAGGAATACTGCAATAGACCACTGTTTTCATGCTGGGCTGTTGGGTGAAGAAAACCAGATTTGTTCACCTTTAGTTTGGCATAATTCTCTTTCCAGCTTCCTGTGACAGACATTTTAGACTGTGGTCCTCTGCTCAGGGACATTTGGGCTACATTGTTTTCTTTTAACCAAGGCCTCCCAACATTAAGAGCAGTTTAATAGGACTGTAAAAAGGGTAAGGATGTGGAACTCAAGCAGAATCACTCAGCTACAGAGATGAGGATGGCAGAGTCAGAGTTCAGCTCAAAGTAAATACTTACATGTAGTTGATTATATGTATAAAAAAATTGAGCCAGAAAATAGATCCGCCCTCTCCAGTGGTGTGGCTCTTTATCACTTAGCTTACTGGATATCTCCAGTTCCTATCAGTGAAGGTACACCAAAGAATGTAGGTGATATGTAGCTGATAGCATAACTTTGGAGCATGTTTAAGAACTGTAAATACATTTATAGGTTTGTGTGTAGTGAGATAGTTTTCATAATGCTACCATTAACGTGAAGGGGACTAAAACACCTCTAAGCATGGCCTATATAAAAAATGTATTAAAGTATTTAATCTTTGGGTTTACAAAAGTAATGAAATGTTAGAAAAATACTCATCTCCGGTATCTGAATTACCTTCAAAATTAATGCGTTGAGAACGTTTGGAGATTGCTTTGCATCTAAAGACTGTTAATTTTTTTTTTTAATATAAAGCACTTATATATTAGGAAAACAGTACCTTAGAGCCAGACATGGTGGCATCTACCATATTCCAGCATTTGGGAGAGAACCGAGGGATCTTGAGTTTGTGGTCAGCTTGGGCTAGATGATGAGACTGTGTCTCTAAAAAGGAAAGAAAACAACACTTGTATATAAAGTGCTGTTGATGTTAATATTAGCTAGTGTAACATTTAGGTTGTTATCTCTCTTTCCTCATCTGATGTACGTGTTAGTAATCCCTGGTAAGGGGCTCAGCTAGTTGCAGACAATGTACTGCTGCTCCCATTATCATGAAGGGACGTATGTGGGGGGATTAAAACATCCATGATCTGCCTACCTTTGCCTCCCTAGTTCCAGGACAGGCTCCAAAGCTACAGAGAAACCCTGCCTTTCTTGAGAGTAGAAATTGGCAGCCAACTAGCTTCTAAAAAGATTCTTCCCATCTCTCAGTTGGGCACATGGTAATCTTTATTGTGCTTTTAATGCATTAGTGTGAGTTTTGGTAAGTTGAGACGAAAGACCAAGTCACCCATTGCTTCTGGCTTTTGAAAGTTAAGATATGCAATGCATGTTAGACTATGTGAAACACTAGTCCCCATTGCTGCCCCACCTCCTATGGGATCTAGTGGTGATCTGCCCTTGCTTTTCACAGCCTGTGTTTTGCCAAGTATGGCAGGTCAGTTAATAGACGTGAATCTTGTGATTTTGTGCCTTTCATGTTGATCCACAGCTGTAGCTGATGTTTTCCTTCTGCCATATCTGGTCACACGCATGCCAGTGCTCTGTTGAGAACTGGGTTTCTATGTCTGGCATGCTGCCGTCATCTTCATACATGCCCTTGAAAGGTGCTAGGACAGGTGCAGTTCTGGATCGCACTGTGGAACATGGAACTGACCCCCATGCTTTCCATGGATGTGAGTCATTGCTTTACTTCTGCCACCTGCTATACATGTGTGATTTCACTTCCTGGTTATCTGAGAAAGCGTATTTGTTTCCAAGCCCTTGTAACCTATGAAATTCTTTGTCCTGACAAATATTTTATATATTTAGGTCCTTGGGTCTTGTTTGGTTGTCTCTCCTCGGTAATGTTTCCATTCTGTCAATCATGTCTTTTTATCTCAGGGTTTGCATAGCTTGTTTTAACCAGTCAGTATAGTGCTTTAGTGGGTGTTTGCTGTATACAGTACTAGCCATTGAACCCAAGGACATATTCGTTCATGACAGGCAGGTGCTGTGCCTCTGAGCTAAAGCCCTATTGCTTTTGTTTTCAACTCAGTTATCACTGAGCTTCATCTCTGACCCCTCTGGAAGGTTGTAAGCAAGGAAGGTGACGAAGAGTGTCAGTCTCGCAACCCATCAGAAACCCAGCCCGAACGGCTGTTACAGAAACGTGTGAGGTACCCGTGAGCTCATTTTAGGCTATAGACTCAGGTTGAGGCCAGCTTGCTGAACCTGCTGAACATGTCTAAAGGTGGGGTCCTGACTCCTCTTTGTGGTCTGTGCATGTGTAGGTGCTCATGTGTGCGTGCACACATCTGCATTCCAGGGGATGATATTTGGTTCTTTCTCTGTTGTTCTCCACTTTATTTTTGTTTAATTTTGAGACAGGCTCAGCTCTCTAAAATGGAACTTCTGAATTATTGGAGTAAAGTGAAGTTAGAGTAGACGGCCAGCAAGCTCAACTGAGGTCCTTTGCTTGGTCAGCAAGCACTTATGCGCAGAGTGAACCCTGCGTTTTTTTAGATAGTATTTTGTTTAGTTTGGGCTGCTTTGAAGTCCACACATGGCCCAAGCTAGCCTTGAACCCATTCTCCTTCAGCCCCAGGTGTGGGAGATGTAGGTGTGCTGCTGTCCCTGACATCCAGACATGACGGCATCTCTATTCTAGAACGTAGAAGCAGGACTGCAGGGCCAGCCTGGGCCACAGAGCAAGACTTTAGTTTTCTTCTAGAGATGGCCTATAAACTAACCACAGTAAGCACAGAAAGAGATAAAACAGTCATTTTTATTGCTAAATTATTACAAAGATAGGTTGATAAAGCTGGTTACAATTAAGTATATTGCATGATTTCAAGATCTTTATCTCTACTTCATAATTAGCAGGTTGGACTTGGTCTGAAACTCCAGGAACCAGAACCATCAGGGTAGAAACAGAACTTCACCCTGAGCCCCACTGCCAGGTGAGCTTAAGATGAGTTCTAAAATTAATTGGTCCCTTTGAGGAAGGTCTGGCTCAGAAGAAGAGGAACTAGTGGGGCTGTCCCTTGCTCACAGTGAGTAGCCACATTTAAGAGAATGAAAGCTGGTTCAGAAAGTCCTGTTGTGAAGACTGGCCATTTCTGCTAGTGTTTGAGACCAAGTGCAGAGCAATGCCATGAGGTCCGGGGATACAGCTTCAGAGTGGCAGGCACTTACAACTATGTAAGATACAAAAATAGACCATATTAATAGGAACTGTTTAGTATTTAACGTTGTAGATCCAGGACTTTGTCTTCTTTAGAAAAGGATCGTAGAAACGGAAGTGATCCCATCCATGTAAAGTGAACACTGCATTTTTATAGTTCTCATGCTGGGTACCCAACAGCACAGTCTGGAACGAAGACTTACCACAGAGCACCCAAAATAGCATTTGTAGGTGGGTAAGCACGACGCCACCCATTGCTTACTGCTTCCCTCCCAAGTTTCTGTGTCAGGGTATCCAAGGCTACATTCCACATGTGACTGTCAGCATTCTGAAGTCAGGTCAGTGTGCCTGCACGGCAGAGAGGTTGAAACCCTTAAGGAGGCGGCTCTCCTTCCCAAGTGCTCTGACCCCCGATGCCCAAGGGAGTTATGCTTCAGATTCTGCGCCTCTGCTGTCACCTGGGCTTCCGCCAGTGCCATCGGGTTGGTCGTTTAACAGTACATACTTTCCATCATTGGTTAGTGGTACAGACAGCATTAGTTGAGCCAGTGCTTCTGGGTCCTGAAGTTAAGAGAGTTTAAGAGGGGGAAAAAGAAAAGCTTAAGATGCACTTAGACCCCTGTGGCTTGACCCTCAGTGTTCTGGGCTGCAACCCCATCGGAAGGAACTCATGGGGATGATTTGTAGATGCTAAGCTGGCTTTCCTGTTATAGGAGCATGACTGATGTGCCCTATCTATAGCTGTCTTCCTCTAGAGTCTATAGGGCAGCCCTTCAGAAAACTTCTTGCACATCTTCAAGCCATTGTGTCTGTGTCTTTTAACTATGTACCAGGAGTTGGCAAAAGCTGCACAGGAGCCCCCTGTGCACATCTGTCCTCGTACTGCTCTTGGTGGTTTTTACAGGAGTGGAATTTTGAGTCCTCAGACTGCAGCAAGGCTCAGGAGAGGTCCTTCATGGCAAGTGCGCACACTTCTGACCTACACCGCTGCATGCTAGTGTGCATCCCTTCCTGCCCTCTTGGGCAGACTGAAGCGTAAAGACCACTTCAGGAGCTTTTCTGATTAGTGGGAGAGTGTTCGCTCCTGGACAGCTCGGAGGTCTCTGTTCATTTCTCTAGGATCTCGGCTGGGCAGGTGATGAGCACCTTTACGTTGGAACTGAAACTTAACTTGAAAGAAGAGCTCTAGCCAGGCTGAGTGCAAGCAAGGAAGTTAATGCAGCAGCTGCAGCAGTGCTCAGTCAGGGAGGATGTGTTAGCAGACAGAGGAATCCAGCGTTAGCACAGAGTGGGTGTCCTGCTATGTCTTTTGAGAGTTACTAACCAGTACTAAAATACAGCTTACCTTTTGGACCTCAATAATTTCTTTCCCCAAATTAATAGCATAACATATCTGTAAGAAACAAGAGAAATGGTATTGGGCAAAGGTAGGAAAAGTGTGTTCTGAAGAGCAGCGAGGCTGCTGGCTGCTCTGGCTACCGGGGCCATGCTCAGTGGCACTGTTAGACAGGTTACTACCCTGTTCACACTTCTTAGAGGGTGTTTCCCCCTGCATGTTTATACACACAAGTACTCAGTGAACGGTCTGGTTTTGATAAATTCTATATACCAGATGAGTTCACTGGTTTTCCATACAAAACAACAGTTTTGATGTTCTTTCCTTGGTTTCCTCCGAGACTATTTTCTATTGTAACTTTTGCTTTAATTTATTTAAAAATAGTGGTTCTCAACATGTGGGCCATGACCCCTTGGGGTATCAAACAGCCCTTTCACAGGGCCACAAGAAGACTGAAAAAACATATTTACGTTATGAATCATAACTGTAGCAAAACTAGTCACATAGTAGCAACAAAAATAATTTTATGGTTGGGGGTCACCACACCATGAGGAACTGTGTTACAACAGGGTCACAACATTTGGAAGATTGAGAACCACTGCTTTAAAAGAACAGAGGTACCTTTTAGCATTTTGTGGCACTAGGCAATTGTATACAGCTATTAGCGTTGTCTTTAGGTGGGGCCTTCCTAGAAGGTATTACTGTCTGAATATCTGGTTGGAGGCATGGATAATTAGCCAATTAGATATTAAGATGGATAGTCAAAACCCAAACCCATTAAAAATAGCCTTATTGAGATAGGTGTGGGAGGGCAGAGATGGACAGACACACCTTTTCGCCTTCTGAGTTGCTTTCAAAAATGTATGTGCTCAGGGACTCTTCTCCGGTGGACTCCGGCACTCGGATGACAAAGCCAACCAGTCTTTTGTTTTCTTGATGAGCAGCAAACTGTGTGACACTGGTAAGTTCAAACTTGAGGGGAGGGGAACAGGACGGGACAGGATGAATAATTACACAACTATTCTCTGTGAAAGAGCTAAAGAAGGAGGCTGTGTTACAGGGGACAGAGGGGAACTAGGGTGTAATCGTCAACATTAAGATGGAGCAGGTACTTACGCAGGCTCTTGACACTTGAGTTTGAGGGTCTATCAACCTGAAATTATAAGAGACGTGTTACTACACACACGGTGTCATACTCTGAGTTTACAGGGCATCATGAAATGGCAAGGCCTGGTTCAGGGAAAGATGACACAGTCCTACGTGAACCTGTGCTGCAGTGTTAAAGCCAAGGTACCTGGTGTGGGGTAACAGGGACACCTGGAGCAGGAAACCGACCAATCTGAGCGCCCTGACTCTAAACCCAGAGTCTTTACCCCTGAACCCGGGACTAAAGACATGTGCCCTGGCTCTGAAACTAGTGTCAAAGAAACATGCTTTGTCTCTAGAATCAGAGCCAGTGAAAGAAATATTTTTTTTTTTTTTTTTTTTTTAAATTGCTGCATTTCTGCAGGGGGCTTCCCCTAGCAGACAGCAGAAGAAACATCTTGGGCTGGAGAAGGAGACAGCTGCTAGGTACTCCCTTAAGGAAACAGCAGAGCCCAGCTGTAGTGGCTCTCCAAGAGAGGAGCAGGATCCCTGTATCCTGCGGGGAGACCATCATCAACCGCACCTCAGCTTCAGGTAGCCTGGCTTCCGGATAGTTAGGACATCTTTCCTCCAGGGCCGAGCTGTCCTATTGCGGCTCTAAGTACATCCTGGCTTCCCAATAAGTCAGGATATCCCAACACCACTACTATACCACATTCCCCTACACCACAGCAGATAGAACAGTCGGAGGCCTGAGATTAACATTGTGGTTTCTGTAGTTCTGATGTGTAGCATGGGTGAATCATGTCCTGTGATGGTTTTCTTCCACATAGACACTAGCAACTCTAATGCCCTGAAGCACGGAAACACATCCTCCATTCCACTCAGAAAAAGGAGGAATGGTGAGAGGCCAGTAAGGTTCTGAGTGAGCTGTGTGCAGCTGTGGTTCTCTGAGGATGATGCAGTGGGTAAGAGCACTTGCTCTGTGGGAACTCCAGAACCAGTGTTAAAAGCTGGGTGTGGTTGCATGAACCTTTAACTCCAGCTTCTAGTGAGGCTGAACACAGGTCAGTCCTGGGAGCCTGCTGCCAGCTCATTGAGACTTAAGGACTACGGTGGAGGGCAATAGGAGCAGATGCTGCCATCCTCAGGCCTCCAGAGTTTCTTCTGGCAGTTGGGTTATTTTTATTTTACACAGCTTCACAGTCTCTGTTGTTAATGTCTGAGGTGACTGCACAGCAGTGGCGTCATTGGGGATAGTCCAGGCCGGACATCCTAACCTGAAAACTCTGTAAAACTCCACACCGTGAAACCTTGTTGCCTGTGCTAAATTATTAATTCTGTGTATAGTAACAGTTCCTGTAGGCTATGTGTATAATGTACAAATGTTGTATAAATTTGGGCCCCATCTGCAAGGTATCATTATATGGATGTACAAACTTGAAAAAACAAAAACCAAAGTCAGAAACACTACTGTCACAGCATTTCAGGTAAGGAATACTCAGTTGATAGTCACCAAGAACAGAGACAGGATTTCTCCGTGTAACAATCCTGGCTGTCTAGGAACTGGATTAGAGGCGTGCGCCCCTGCTGCCTGGCTGTAACGACTCTGAAGACAGGGTCTGTGCTGGTATCAGTCCTGCTCCAGCCTCCCGTACGCTGGGATCACACTTGTGCGTTACTACAAAGTATGCATCTTTTATTCTGAGTATCAGACATTACCATTCCTTACACACGCAATCAGGTATGTGAGGAACGTACCTCAGAGTTTGACTGGTAACCATCAGATGGGACTCTGTCATGCGGAAGATGTTGTGGATAGCCCGAGCAGCCAGGACTTGTCTCATTGCTTCATAAATCACTTCGGTAGTGTGATCTGTCTTAACTGCCATTGACCCCAGAAACCGAACGATGAACATCTGCTGCAGAAGAGAATCTACAAGAACACACTCAGGATCACATAACGTGCTGACTGAGCACTGACATCAGGACCTGAGAACAGGTGAGGCCCCGGGTCTTACTCTCTTGTTTGTTCGAGACAGGGTTTTCTGTAGCGCTGGCTGTCCTGGAACTCGCTCTGTAAACCAGGCTGGCCTCAAACTCAGATCTACCTGCCTCTGCTTTCCTAGTGCTAGAATTAAAGGTGTGGGCCACCATGCGCAGGTCTGGAGTTATATAACAGTTTGATGCATTTGAGGCAGCGTCATGCTGTGTAGACTAGGTTGGCCTTTAGCTCACTGATTCCAGCTCTGGGATTACTGGGCATGCTCCATCTCATCCACCTGAGTCCGAGGTACTACTTGTACTGGGCGGAGTCAGCCAGGTGCATGGAGCTGTCTAAGCCCACTTTTCAGCACAGGTTGTTAATATAACAACAAAGGCAATGTTTACCCAAACTTTAATGTTTATCTTTACATGTATAAGGTTTTGCTTGCATGTATGTATACCGTGTGTATGCCTATGTAAGCCAGAGATGGTATCAGATCCCTTAACTGGAGTTACAGGAAGTCAAAGCAGGCTATACAGGTGTTGGGAACCAAACCCATCTTGGGGTCCTCTGCAAGAACACTAATGTTCCTAACTACTGAGTCCTCTCTCCAACCATGTTTGTGTGTACACTGTGCACGCCTGGTGTGTGTAGAGTGCAGAAGAGGGCGCTGGAGTTACAATGATATGAGCTGCCGTGTGGGCTACAGGAACTGAATGCCAGAGCAGCAAGTGAACCCTGAGCCATCTCATCTCCTGCAAATTCTTAGGTATTACACGTGAGGGGAATCTTTGGAACAGTCTGAGACTTCAGAATCTGAATTAATTAGTCCTTGCACTCAGTAATCCTCCTGTCTCAACCTCCCTACTGATAGAACTACAGATGTCTGCTACCACGATTCTATTTTAATTATGACCAGTTTTCCCTCTTTGAAAATCTGCTTTATATTTAGATGTGATAGTTTTCTGGGCAGGTACTTCAAAAAGGTGATGTTATGGCTAAAGCTTAGACCCTTGGTCCAGGTTTTCTTGGAACAAACTGGAAGGTCAGGTCTGAGTTCCTATGCTGCACCTTAGTTCTAGCACATGACTTCCCACCTGCAGGAGCACCTCTGGGCACCTACCTTCTGCTTCGGGGAAGGATGCGTCCTCCATCTCACCAAAAGGGTTGGTGCGCCTAGGGGAAGGAACAGCCAGAGGTCAGCAGTCCTGACAGCGAGCAGTAGGCTGGCACAGTAGTAGAGTCCTCGGTGGTGAGTAAAGACAAGACCAGGCTTTCACTTTCCAAGGCCTGAGGCCATACCTGCTGCCCCTGTTCTGGTCGAGGAATTCTGATGCAGGAAGTACAATATCAAACTGAATGGGTGTCCCTGGTGCAATCAGTTCCTCTGTGTCAGGAGCGCTGCCTGCTGCTTGGGGAACAGTCTTGTCATTTTCTGTGTCTGAATTTTTCATATTTTGACTAAAATATAAAAAAGAAATTGAGCAAATTGAGTCACTTGTTTAGTGCTGATGTGACTTACATACTGAAATAAAAGCAAGCTTCAGCTAGTCTCAGTCCGTTCTACAGTCGTCAACTTACCGTCCTTGGCCAAAGACCCTTCACCTCTTTACCGCCTCCAGGCCCTCCGCTGCTCAACATTCTGGGCAGTGTTAGGACTTAGAGACTGGGTTTTTGGAGTGAGACTACAAGGCTGTTCACATTTACACCATTGACATACCACAGGCTCTGAAAACGTGAGCTGAAAGAACAAGATGTCTGAATCCGACATTGCAACCTGGCTGTTCTTTCCTGAAACCCCCCCTTCCGCTCACCTGAGACAGACATACCACGTATTCCTTGCTTCTGTATAGCGCAATTCTAAGTCTTCCTGTGACCAGCCCAGATTATCACCACTAAGCCTTCTCAGTAAGTCATCACAGCATCTGGTACCTGTGTGCCTCCTGAACATGCACTGTGGCTCACATGCATCCACAGAGACAGCCAGGAGAAGCAGCACACTCCTCGCATGGTGGGTAGCCTGTCCTGCACTTTGCCTTTTCTCCTCAAGGTTAGAAATTCTTCTGAAGGTGCAGTGCAGATGCCTCAGGCACAGAATGTCACAGCACTTCTCGTCTTCCACGGTCTGGACCTAAGCCCTTAATGACCTTCTCACATGTGCCAATACCTGAGTGCTGTATGGATCTGACAGACGTCTACCCCGTGAAATGTGGCTAGAACCCAAAGATGCCAGCCTGGAAACAGTCCTGTCCCCCCCCCCCCACACACACACACACCATATCCAGTTCATCCTATGGGTGATGCACAGTCATTTTTGTAAACTTGGTTCTGACTGTTGCCCCTTAACCCCTCAGCCTTGTCCCCATGGCCTGTCATTCCTGGGCAGGGGTCACCAAGGCTTTTACAATGACTCAAATCTATCTGCTGGCCTATCTATCATTCTTTCTCGCATACCCAATGCCAAGTGCACGAACCTGGGGATTAATTAGTGGCCTAAAAGGAAGTGCTTAGAAAACTATGTCGAACATTTGGTGGAGTTCTACCATGCCACTAAAGACAGAGTCTTGATTCTCACATGCTGCTTGATGCCACTGACAACAGATAAGACCACCCCTACCACCTAACTACGTGATAACTCCCAGAGACAAAACACAGGAGTCTTTGGTCAGAAAATAACTGCAGATACACAATAAAAAAAACCTCTAAATGGGTCACAGTGTTGGATAAATATATGTAGGCTTGGGAGAGAGAAGAAAAAGCACAGAGAGTTATAAGAAGACATTTAAGAAAATAAAAGTCTTTAAAAAGAGTACAGACAACAGTCATAGATTAAAAGGAGTAAAGAAAAGCCATGAAAAGATGGAAAATACAGAGTCTGAATTATGTGCATTATTGTGTTTTCTTTGAATTTTTGGACTTTGAATGAGCTAAGTACAGAGAGCCATTTCATTGTATGGGCTGCTAAGCTAAAGCAGCATACATATGTATTTTAAAGGTATTATGACTTCAGACTTTGGGTCTAAGGATTTGTTGCTTTGGAAAAGGGGTTCTTTTGTTTCAACAGAGAGATGCCACATAGCCACCACCAGGGAAAGACACCTCTGGAGCCCACCAGAACCTTGCCAGTAAGCCACAGCCACATACAGATTAATAGAAATGGGTTAAATTGAGATATAATAATAAGCCAGGGGGCTGGAGAGATGGCTCAGAGGTTAAGAGCATTGCCTGCTCTTCCAAAGGTCCTGAGTTCAATTCCCAGCAAACACATGGTGGCTCACAACCATCTGTAATGAGGTCTGGTGCCCTCTTCTGGCCAGCAGGCATACACACAGACAGAATATTGTATACATAATAAATAAATAAATATATATATATATATATAGAGAGAGAGAGAGAGAAAAGAATTAATAAGCCAGAAATACGCTTAAGCTATTGGTCAAAGAGTATTGCAAAAACTATAGTTTCTGTGTGGTTATTTCGTGGTCTGGGCAGCCGGGAATAAACAGGAATCCTAGAATACATCTTTAAGCCGTATTCAAAGGAAGCTGTGTGCATGCTCAGTTAATGAGAACAGCAAAACCAGATGTAACGGGATGCCTGTAACTCCTACACTTGAGAAGCTAAGGTAGCCCAGGTTACCACACCCCAACAGAATAGCAAAATATTCAATGCTAATAAACAAGTGATAGACTTATTGAAAGAATTATGAAAACACCCGTCTCTGCAGAAAAGGCTCAAGCAGGATCATGGACACACGCAAGGGGACGAGGGCCACCCTGCCCTTGTAGAGCCACTGGCCAGCATGCACGTCTGTCTCATACTGAGGTCCGGCCCAGTGGACTGGACAGGCATCCTGAAATCAGGTTGAGTACTGGCTCCGCCCATCGCCTGTGCTGTGGATGTGGGCGCATTTCCACAACGACTGTGTGGCACAGGGTGCAGTGGAATCCGGGGTTGTGAGGGCTGGGACAGCTCATTTCAGATTCCTAGCAGTTCGGCTCCACAGAGGGTCATTTTTCCCTGTCCTTTAGTTACCTGGAGCAAGAGCTTTCTTGTTTTTTCCCAAAGCTAGTAATTGGAGTCACCGCCTGAAGAGCCGTCTGGTTCAGCTTGATGGCTACGGCCTACGTGTAAGCCACAGACACGTTCAGTCGGGGAAGGGACACCTACCTTGCAGTGGAGTGCAGGCAGGTGCCAATTACCTCTGGGTTGTCCGTCAGGTAGATCTGCCTGGAGATGTTGTTGACCGCACATATCCACTGTGGAGGACATTAGGAAGAACACTGAATCCCAGCTGCTCATCCCAGGAGGACAGGGGTGAGACAGACAGAGCCTTACCTCTTCGTATTCCTTTCTGCTCTCTGCTTGGAGAATTATCCCCCTGAAACAAACACGATGCATCAGTGCTTCCCAGGTCTCGGGACTAAGGAGATGTTCACTAACAACTTGGCCTCAGGAAAGCGGCTGTTGGCCTGGCCCTTCAGTGGGACACATTATCTCCAGACTGCGTTCTCTTCTGTACGTGAGAAGGCTAGACCTGGATCATCTAGCCTCTGACTACAAATGAGAATTGTCTTGATGCTCTTCCTAGGTGATCCAAGATAGGCCATTACCTGCCCCCTGTCCTTCTTTGAGGAAGGACCTAGCGTATATTCAAGCATTGAAAGTCCATACACCAAGGATGTTCCACCTTTATGGTGGCCTCAGCTCTCAGGGGCTCTGTGGTAGAGGAACACTGATGCCATCTGTGTACCTGGGAAGACCCAGAGGAACTACATGGGACCACTAGAACCTGGGCATCTTAGTCCTGAACCACTGGCACTGTCAGGAAGAACAGTGTCTAACTGCTCTAACTTGGGGAAGGGGTGGCCCACAGGCTCCCACCATTCCCACCACTACCCTCTAGGCAGGCAAAGCCTGAGGTATTTCCTAGGATTTAGAACCCTAAATACAAACTGAAACACTGCCCTACATGAGGGGACCCACTGGGGTGAGACCCACTGTGACAGCTACATGCTACCACATTTTCAGGTATCGCCTTTGGGCCCACAAGTTCTCAAGGTGTGGGGACAGTGTGGTTAAATGACACTTCTGTAGAAAATGTTCCAGATGTAAAATGGACTTCTTGGACAGTTTCCTGCCTGCACTCCTGAGCCTTGCTCTGAAACAGGGACTCCCAGTTTTCTCAGATATCTGACAAGCACAAGCACCACCTGCTACATCTATCCTATCCACGTCCCCTCCCCTCCCAAGACACAGCTGGATCCTCACGGGGTCCTGAACAAGGTGAGCTGAGCCCAAGTGGTCACTGTCTCTATTTACAGAGAACTAGAAACCACCCTTGGGAGGCCCTGCAGCGTGGCCTCTCCCGTGGAGAACTGGCGCGTGGCAACCTGGGCTAGGAGCCTTCTTTCTGTTAAGGCAGTTCCGACACTGTTCGCCCAAGTGAGACACAGAGCGTACGGTTTGCCGCTGGGCGTGGAGATCTGGAAGCAGTATCGCCGGTCCTCGCAGTCCACGGCCATCACAGAGCAGTTGTCCAGGTCCTGAATCAGGCCTCCGGCCACGGCTCCCCTGGGCTGGCACATGAGGTTCCCGCCTTGTGTGAAGAAGTACAGCCTCTCCCAGGTGGTGGTGACCAGTCCTGTCTTGCTGTGGGGATGGCATGTGGAAACCCATCAGCACTGGAGCATAGGAACACCCTCCCTCCGTACCATGCTGCCCATTATTAGAAACTGGCGTGTTTTAGAAATGTCTTTGCATTAAACGGAAACTCAAACTCATGCCGTGAACAGTGGCAGAAACACAGCCTAAGTCACTAGGAAGACGGCTGTTCCCGTGAGGAGTGACCGCGCCGAAGCCAGCACTGCAGGCACATGCCTACCGTCGGCCTCCAAACCCAGCAGCCTAACTAGGACCCGTTCATCACAATGAGGAACCGAAGCCTGCATCCTTTCCCCAGGATGTCGAATGAACTGTTCTGATTCTACCAGTCATGGGGTCACAGCACCTCTCCCCCAATCCTGGGGCTCTACCTGGAGGACATTCCCATTTGGTGGGCTGCATACATGAGAAAAATGCAGCTTCTTGGCAAAAGTGTCATAACTTTGTGGAGTGGCTCCTCCCTGCCACAGAACTAATGGGAACATTTATAGTCTTACACTGATAGGCCTGGGAGAGGCTTCACCTGCAGAAAAGAGCTGGCAATTTCTCAGATAAGCCTAATGATATACTTAGTTTACTATAACTAAATAGCAACCATGTGTAAGACACTGTGGGTCTTGCTCCAAAATTATTATTTACACAGCAACTGCTAACCCTGGAGGGCCCTCCACAAACGAGAGTCCAGTCAACAGCAGTGAAGCAGGACTCATGCATCCTAGACAGGAATCCGCCACCAACACCAGTGCGCTCCACACCTGACCGCCGCAGCCTCTTGGGATCTTAGAAGCAGGCGGACATTTAAAGACATGATCGTGACAGGTACAATCCAACCTGGAGAAATCTAACTGATCTTGCCTCAGCACAGGCTCTGTGGCATTGCTCTTACCCTTCAGCCAGCAGGGGCCCAGGACTATGACTCTCAATGCCTGTAGCGACAACAATGACTATGAAGTCTAAACCAGGTGGCCTGGAGCCCCTGGAGCCCTGGATACTGTTGCCAGCTTTGTCTCAGTGTCAGGCCTGTCACCCACGACCACCACCCCGGGGCCACTTCCCAGGGAAGGGTGAGCTCAGCCAAAGGCTGCATGGCTTCTCACTTTCTGAGATTGAGGTAGCCAGTCTTCTGGATGAGGTTCCTGTTGATCTGTGGTGTGGCCACATCACTGTCTGGAGTGTAAACAGATTCATCGACTGAAAGCAGCTCCTGCTGGGACACACGCATCTTGTCTGCCTCAGCTTCCAGTTCCACCTGAATGCTTCAGACAGAAGGGTCCAGGTCAGTCACTCTCCACAGGCCAACTCACCACAAGGGGGCAGGGCCTGCTTCACCCACTGACACTTCCCGCATTACAGATGGAGCCAGAAGCTTTCCATGGGGCACAGCTATCCACCCTCTACTAGCCTGCCACTCTGGAACACTGGTTCCAGGGTCACACTCAGACCTAGGAGCTGCTCTGGGAACCCATCCTCAGGGTCTACACACAGGTAGCCTATCACCCCTAAGGGAAGGAGCGCAACAGCACTGCCCAGCTCAGGATCTGAGAAGGCTGAGAGTCAGGAATGACCGGGACACATCAAAGTACAACAAGCCAAGGATTGTCCTGAGACCATCATACACTGGTCAAGAACTGCTCACAGAGAAAGGAGCCAGTGTGATAGCCCTGGCTTCACGTGCTGCATGCCAAGTTTTCTACATGTAGAAAACTTGGAACTTTTGCTTCGAACAGAAGCTACTCTTTTGGCCTCACCAGACTCGCCTACTGAGAACAGGTGTAGGTTCTAAAGTCTAGGACAGAAATTCCCAAATGGCCCCCACAGCTGAGAATGCAAACTAAAAACAAGGAGCCCCACTTCACGAAAGGTCACAAGAGACAGAACCAGGGTGGGCAGGAGGAGCTGGGCAGACAGACTCGTGCAGCAAAGTCACGCTGACTAGGTTCTCACGCTCCGTGCCCAGGATCTATCTTCTCTCAGCCTGGCTGTTCCACCCAGCTCTCAGCTCATCTAGGTGAGTGTCCCTTATATGAACGCAGAGATTTAATGCCAGCACCAGATGCTGCCCAAGGGCTTCATGTGGGTGGGCTGCACCTGCATAAAATGCAACAGCACAGGTCCCCATGCCCGAAGAACAGTGGTGGTATTTGCTCACTGGCATAAAATTCAAGTGCTAAGAAAAAAATCAGCTCTCTGCCAGGAATAGTGATGTACATCTTTGATCCCAGGAGGCAGAGTTCCAGGCCAGCCAGAGCGACAAAGTGAGACCCTGTCTGCAAAGCAAAACAAAATAAAACTTCAGACTTAAGAGATGAGAATCCCTTTACAGAGTGACAGGTTCTGTGATGTCCTCTAACACTCAAAGGGGACAAGGTGATGTCACAGATGTCTCTGGCATCATTGTTAAGTCTGGCCTGGCTCTACCCCTGCTGCTGGTCACTGGGTAAGCCCAGGGCCTGGCTTTCCCGAAGAGCACAGCTTCCTGTCCCAGCCATGGAGGCCAGAGTTCACACTGGTTCTTCAGGGGTTCACTCCTCATCTTCAGAACCCTTCATGAACTTCTGCGTGGGTAAATTCCTTCTAGGTCTCTTCCCCCCCCCCCCCCCCCCCCCCGAGACAGGGTTTCTCTGTGGTTTTGGAGCCTGTCCTGGAACTAGCTCTTGTAGATCAGGCTGGTCTCAAACTCACAGAGATCCGCCTGCCTCTGCCTCCCGAGTGCTGGGATTAAAGGCGTGCGCCACCATCGCCCAGCCCTGCTAGGTCTCTTAAGCTATCTGAAATGTAACAGCTTCAAGAGAACTTTCTCATTTTCCCAAATGAAGTAGATTCCATATTCATTATTTTCACTTGGTGGCGTGAGAAGTTCTGAACCAGGCCTCATGTGCCCCAGTCTGACTTCCTGACTCCTCCTCCCACCTTCTAACTCTTCAACTCTAATCTGCCCAGCCCCAACACACAGCAGTCATAATAGGTATTAGAGTGACATACTCATGTGCAGAGAGAAACGAAACCACGAGCCACCTCAGAGCTCCTGTCTGAGCCAGGGCAGCCCTCCCGAGCCCAGAAGACCATCTGAGGACTGCAATGTGCACTCCATGGCTGAACTGCAGCTCGCCGACGTAAACACAAAGGCTTGGCATCTTGCTGGTCTACTGTGAGCTAGTATGACCCTAGAATTCCCTAAAAGTGGAGCTGTTGTGGTTGCTGATTCCACTACCGCAGAGGGCAAGCTAATCCACATTACTCTCAGGCTCACAGCATGTGACACCTAAACACTAACAAAGGCGATTCAGGCACTGTGAGCACTTGGACTCCATGGGAAGTTCCGTGTTTTCAAGATGGGATCTTGCCTGCTAGGTGACGATTACAGGGTGAGAGTGACTCAGTGGGAAGACAAAAGAGACCCACGGCCTAGCCCGAGAGAGCAGCGTTACCTCTGAACCATGCCTGTAACGGATGACAAGAAACAGTTCATGCTTTTGGAGAACATCTCTGCTCCTCTCTTGAAAAAGTTAATCTGAAAGATACAATGGCAGTACTCTGAACATCAGCTGGAAAGGTCACAGACGATTCCCTGATTATGAGATGGTGTGGGAACAGCTGATGTGGCTCCAGCCCCTCCTTGCTGGCAGTCTGGCAGCATCCCTCCACGGCGGTTAAGATGCCTAAGTCCACAGTGTGTTTGTCAGTGGGGAAATGGAGCTTGACAGCCTTGCTGAACTGCAGGAGACACCAGGATAGAGAGAGGGAATAAACCCTTGGCGCATACTAACAGTGCCAATAACCACAACTGATCACCTCTGAAACTGCCACCAGCAGCTTTCTCTTCCGTGAGTCTGAAACCAGTTTTACCACTAGCATTATGTGGAGAAGAACCAAGTGACAGATGCTCAGGACCAGCAGGCATGGACAGATATTTGATGGGGTATAGCATGAGATGTCCACCCAATGCAGGGCTAACATCTGCCTGAGCACACTCCCTGGGCCAACAGCTGGGTACCCAACACATGTGAAGGGCCAGACAGGGGAGAGAGAAAACGCTTTTGGGCATTACAGATGCCTGCAGCTGCCCAGCCGAAAAAGCTCCAACCTGCTTCTCTGGTGGGCTTTCCAAAACCTGGACCTGAGGTGCCTAATGACAGGGACTTAACAACTGTGAACCACAGGCAGGCAGACAGACAGAAAGCACCTAGCATGGGCAGTCTCTCCATGTGCCTTTTTGGCTCATCTGGAAGTGGATCCTGGCCTGGGCAGTGGGCCAAGAAACTGAAGTCTCTCCCTAAAAGGCCAATGGATGTTATCAGCAGGGTTTTCTATCCTTCCCTCGAGTCCGAGAACACCCTGGGAAAATGTGTGCACCTGTGTCTTTAGGTCATCAGGGGTAAGTACAGCTGATGAGGAGGATTATCTCATGAGGCAGCACACACATGCTCTGTCTGGTCCCTGACCTTTGATTCAGATCAAAATTGTAAATCCATTTCAGTCCCTGAAATGTCAACCAAACAATACTCATCAGCTAATTTTCATCGTTTAAGTCAGCCTTCTGCTTTCTTATGGCTCCACCTCTGGGGTCTCTTGTCCTTCCTTGCTGACCTCCTTTGGAACATTGTTTTAACAAGCTTGCTCTCCAGTTACTCCGAGCTCTCTGGGGTGTCAGTCCCAAGCACATGATGAACAGAGGGGGCCCTAAAGCCCTGCCTGGCGCTTACCCTGTCAATGCCATATGACAGGTCACTTTATGTACTCCGAGATCTGTGCAGGGCTCCTGAGATGGCTCAGCCTTGCCACCAAGCCTCACACCCTAAGCTTGATCCACAGGAGCCACATGCTGGAGGGAAATCACTGAAGCCTGCAGTTGTCCTGTTATTCCTACATGCAGGCCATAGCATGTGCACGCCCACACATGTATGTACACACACACAAATATGATTTTGGAAAACCTATACAAATAATAAAACCTCAGTATTGAAATCTGTTTTCTAAGGACCCCTGATGGCGGTATTGAAGTCTGAGTGGGTGCAGCGTGCACACACATGAGCTAACACAGGCGGTGCCCCATAAACACCGATCAAAAGGGCTGAGGCAGGCACACGCTTCTGAGTCACCCAGCAGCTCATGTCATGAGCGCAGGAGCTCTCAGCTGAGGAAAAACTCCAGCTCTGAGGACTTCAACGTTCTATGGAGAAGGGACTACTACCAGTCCTGCCTCTTGAATGAGGAGTTTTCAGATGCAAAATGAAATGTTCCTTCCGTGGTCCTCTAACCTGATGCCTGGGCCACCCAGCAACAATGGCACGGTTCTGCCGTTCTAGGCCGGGCTGTGTGTGTACAGTATCTACCTCTCCTCTCCTCTCCCACGGCCGATTTACAATCACTTAAAAGCCTGGCTGGGGAGACAGTGCAGCCATGGGCTGTGAAAAGCGAGGAACCTCCTGGTCACATCCTTTGGGTCCTGGCAGACTGTCCACCAACCAAGATCCACAGACTGCCCAGACTGGAAATTTTTATCTGAGACGGTAAATACAAACCCTTCCTGCCATGCTCCTGGGCCTGCCGGTGAGTAGGGATTACTGCCCAAGGTAAGGGCTGCCAGCCTGGGAGGGCACACAGGAAGTGACTACAAAGTTCATGTTCTCTAACAAGTCTGCCATCTCAGGGCCAAGTGCAGATCCTAGAACCAGGAGAAGCGGGGGGGGGGGGGAGGACAGAAAGTCAGCATAGTGGCCATCTTTATTCAGACGACAGAGCAGCTAGATTGCAGGTATGAGCTGAGTTCTGTGAACTCCCCCATCAACGTTTAGCAACTGTATTAGGGATTACAGACAGTGTGGGTGGCTGCTTAAAGATGCCCATACCCCCCCCTTTCCTAACTGAAGCCGATGATAAATTTCTTTGGAAATATATGCAATTTTAAAATGCATACAAAAGTCCAAGCTGTTCATGTATGTTTTAAACTGGCAACTGGTCTTAGGAACATTTGGTTTCTTCTTATCATTTTTAGTTCCCAGACTGTAAATGACCTAAGATTCTAGGCGCATTTCTCCTGTCCGACATAAGGGTTGACAGTCACAGAGGGGGAAGGCAGGTAAAGCTCAGGCTGGCCCGACACGCCTCTGTGCCACCACAGCTAGGCTGGCATCCTTAAGTGAGAGCATCACTTAAGACTCAGCAGATCACTGAGGAGGAGGGAAGGAGTCGAGGAACTCCTGCACGCAAGACTTCGGAAAGCACAGGGCATGCCATTGGAGAATGGCCCTGGAGGGAGCACACTGGCAGTAACTTCAGGGGCACGCCACGGGAGACCGGCTCCGCCAGAGTGAGCCTGACAGTGCCGAGAAGGCACAGGCACACCCTCTGTCCAAGTCAGCCACCCAACTTAGGTGGAAGTGAGCCACAGTACACACACCGGGCTCTAAAACCAGCCACAAGGCCTGGGAAGAAAGCTGCAACTAGGAAAGCAGAGCCAGGACAGGCTTTCCTGGGTGAGAGGCGGGCGGGCAGGCAGGCTCTTCCCTGAGGGAGGCTTGAGATTGGGCCATAGCTTCCTGAACATATGGCCTCACAGGTCAAGCCCAGCTGGACGCTCTCCTAAGAACCGAACCCCGGGAACATCCCCAGGATACAGTGCATCTGTTTCTATGGCAACACTCCCATGTCTCCTGACCACTGCTCTGGGTCTCCCCTCACGATGCAGGGCCCTACCTGTCCGTGGGCAAAGCCTATCAAGGGTTCCATCATGGCCATCCGCTTGCGGTACTGCAGCGCGTTGAGCGCACAGTAGTACTGGAGGGATGACAGGTGCTGCTTCCGTCGTGCAGACGCCACCTCTTTCCCGACTTCAGTCTTCACCTACAGAGAGGGAGAAGGATAACTTCAAGTTGCTCATGGGGTCCAAGAATTCTGCAAGGGGCGAACGGACGGAACGAGAAAACCCATTCTGAGAGGGCACTGCAGATCCAGAAAGACAAATGTATGTATCAGACGTAAAGCAGAGGACCAGCCTACAGTCCGCAACCCCAGAGACGCTAGAACCCTCTTCCGGAAACAGATGGAAGCAGGTACAGACCCACAACTATCCGCTGCCGAGCTCCCTGAGCACAGTCGAGGACAGGGAGGAGTCAAGACCATGATGGGGAAACCCAGATTCAGCTAACCTGAGCTAGTGGGAGCTCACTGGCTCCAGACTGACAGTGGGGAACCTACATAGGACTGAACTAGGTCCCCTGAATATGCAGGGGACAATGGTGTGGAGTGGGCAGTGTGTGGAGCCACTGGCAGTGGGCCCAGGATCTACCCCTAATGCATGGACTGTCTTGGTGGAGACCATTCTCTATGGAGAGATACCTTACCCAGCCTAGGCACGGGGGAGGGGGGGCGGGGGGGGATACAGAGTGGCTTGGTCCTGCCTCAATGAGGTGATTGGACACACTTAGCTGACTTCTGAGGACTGGATGTGGGGTGGGATGTGGGGGAAGGAGGGGAACTGGAGGAGAAGGAGGAACTGGGATTGATACATAAAAAATAAGTAATAATTAAAAAAGAATTATGCAAGAGCACAAAACCAGGCATATTTGGTTCATCGCAAACATTTCAAGATGAGCATAAAGGCATGGAGATAAGGGTCCACCTTGGCTTAACAAGAAACTCCAATGAAAACACCCAAGTGACAGCACCTCGGTCCCCAAGACTAGCTGAGGCAAAGCCAGTACTCAGTGCTGTGCACTGGGAAAATGCTACAGCAGCAGGTGCCAAAAGCCACAGAGTTTGGTTCATGCACAAGTCTGTAGTCCCAGGAAGTTTAGCTCAAGGAAATCATGTAACAGAAGTAAGAATTGTACGCCTGAAGATTCAGTTGCCAGTGGCAGCAGAGAACCCGAGAGCACCACGCAGAGGTCACCCAGCTGGGTGAAGAGGTCCAGGACGAGCTCCCTACAGAAGCGACTCTGAAGGACACTCACCCGCTCGTTCTCCTTCTTCTTAGGGAGCCTGCTGTATTTTGCCATTGAAAGGTCATGCTCTAAAAAGAAAAGGTATCTGAGCATCTATCATAAAACACTGACTGTCTAAGCCCTGCCCACCCTGAACTCGGGCACTTCCCAAGCCTATGCACCCCAAATGGAGAGATGCCTACCAGTGCTGGCGAGCCCAAAGAGATCCTTCAGAGTGCTGACTTCTGCACAGGGGAGAAGAGAGCATGTTAACACAAAGGCGACGGAGAGGATCAGGGCACGGGCTCTGCCCACAGGCGCAGGCCTGGTGACCGCAGAGGCTCTTCACCCCCAGTGGTCTATAAGGGAGATGGAATCTGGGGACTGGCAGATGGGACATGGCAGGTACTTGTCTGGAAACCTGGCCTACAAGCTGAGGCGCTCAACTGTCTAGAGCATTTCCCTGACAACAGGTGGGACTACAGTGTGGCCCAGAGTTTCCCGCAGGCATCACTGTAGAAATCTGATTTATTAGTTGCCGGTGGACACGGGAACTGCACTAATGAAAAACGGCACAAACCGGTATACTGCACAGCCACAAGTCAACACCAACAGCATGACCCCATAGCGTGGTGATGCACCCATCAGCCACCAAACCAAAATGACAAAACAGTCACCAAAAGAATGATGGCCCAAGATGAAACACTGAAGAACACAGGAGGCAGAACCTGGAGGTGTGATCATTTCTACCTTCCTAACACAGCCCATGCCACTCCATCAGACAGCAAACACTCTAAGCTCTACACACCTTCTCAGTCTGTCTGCAGAAGGCCTGCCTGTCCTCCTTCCCCTCGAGCAGTCTCCTTTCTCTGCTCTAACTTCCTGTCTCTCCTGCCCTCCCCAGCACACTTTCACAGGGCAGCTGTGGGGCATGCTGGTGTGATATAATGAAGATATAACAGCAGGAGGATCCCGGGTTCAAGGCCAGCTTGCGCTATATTCTTAAGGGACTGGAGAGACGGCTCAATGATTAACAGCACTTGGTACTCTTTTAGAGGATCCGGGATAGGCTCCCAGAACCCACATGGTGGTTCACAGGCATCTGTAACTCCAGTTCCAGGGCATCAGATACCTTTTTCTGTAGACATGAGGCACACATGTAGGAATATACATTCAGGGAAAACATCCATATGCATAAAATATAAATTAACTTAGAATTTAAAAGACAGTAAAATGTACACTAAGGCGCTGTCTGAGCAGACAGGGGCCAAATTCACACTTGGCTGGGACCAAATCCTTCAAGTTTATGTCCCTGTGTCATGAGAAGAGGATGACTTGATCAGGTTTTTATAGCTAGGAGAAGGCTGTGTGCCACCATTTAGGTGCTGGGAACCTTTGCAAACCTGGATCCATGGCAAGAGCAGCCCCTGAGCCATCCGTCTCTCCAGCCTCAAGGTTATACTTTTTTTTTAATTAAGGCTTTTTTTTTAATTAAGATTATAATTTTTTTAGTCAGTCTACTCAGCTATAATTTTTTGTTTTTTTTTCTAATATGGAATATTTCACAGATTTTCATGTCTTGTGTATGGACCATGCTAAGCTAATCTTCTCTGTATGCTTCTAATAATTATATATAATTCTTTACTCTGTAAGTAATAAACAAGATTAAGGACACCAGCATTAGGACCTTTTGATTCAGCTTTCTAGCACCAAGTTTTTGAATAACGCCTTTTTAATACTCATTTGGATTATTCTTTTATTTCAAATACATCTTTAATTATTGTAAGGTTCTCTTTCAGTTTGGAAACGGAAATTCATCTAAAAGGCTACCCAGGTGTGGATACCAGTTAGACTTCCTCACTCCCCACTGAGCTTCACGGGAGCATGCTCACAGCCCTACCCTAAGAACCCGATGCCCACCTCAGCACCCTCCACAGAGAATGCCTGGCACTACCCACTCTAAGAACCCAATGCCCACCTCAGCACCTTCCACAGAGAAGACCTGACACTGCCCACTCTTGCCCTCCAAGCTTACACTTCATAGGCCAAAGCATTCGTGGTTCCCAAGAATAGTTGCTTCTACCCATAAAACATGCCCTGGCATCACTTGGCAAGCGCTTACAGTTCAAACTCCAGTTCAGACCACCCAAGCCAGAAAGCCTTCCATGAGCCCCTAGGCCCAAGAAGTCCACAGGTCTCTGGAGCACTTTCTCCAGCCCTGGGCCAGCCCTTCCACAGCCTCACTGCGGACACTGCCGTGATCTGCATCATGTCTGTCTTGTTTGCCTGTGGCCTCCCTTGGGTAAGCCAGGAATGTGCAGAACCGAAAGTTTGCTAACGGAATGGCTTTAAAAACCACTCTTGCTGGCAGTTGGTACAAGCCTTTAATCCCAGCGCTCTGGCAGAGGCAGGAGGATCTCATTGAGTTCAAGGCCAGCCTGGTGTACAAAGCTAACTAGTTCTAGGATAGCCAAGGCTACACAGAGAAAGCCTGTCTTGAAAAAACAAAAACAGCATTCTGGATCCCCATGTGTTGAAAGGAATGGACACAGTAAGAATTAGGTTAATTCAGAAGGTACTGCACCGAGCCTGCCACTTTACCTGTGAGGTCCTTTTCACGAAACTGTATGACAGGAAGAACCATAGTGTCTGCCAGCTGCTTGGCCAGCTCTGTGTGGAGACCATTGAGCTGAAAGTAAAGGGCTTAGTTGAGAAATGATACACTGTACTGCTGACGTGTACTTCAGCAGGCATCACCAGGCACTTCTGTGTGCCGAGGTGGCCCAGGTGACGTACACACACATACACACCCTCATAAACCACGGACCAAGGAGGGCCGACTGCGGCATCAGGCACTTCTGTGTGCCGAGGTGGCCCAGGTGACGTACACACATATACACACCCTCATAAACCACGGACCAAGGAGGGCCGACTGCGGCACCAGGCACTTCTGTGTGCCGAGGTGGCCCAGGTGACGTACACACACACACACACACACCCTCATAAACCAGGGACTGAGGTAGGCCTGGAGGGCTGGCTGTGGCATCAGGGAAGCTCGCCAAAGGCTTCTCCGGCTCACAGTCCTCTTTGCTCTCTGTGCAAACGCTGGCTCTATATTCTCAGGCTGGGCCACACCCTCCTAGACACACAGGGCACTGGCCAGCACCGAATGCAGATTTCTGGCAGGACTCTGGCTTGCCACCTCACCAGACCTGTCAGCAATCTCACTCACAGGAGCTATGGTCACACCAGAAAAACCAGCCTGCTGGGAACTGACTGGGGTTAGCTCAGCCCGCAGCCAGCAGATCCACAGACAGAGGATGCTGCTGTCAGTGTTACCACCTGTGGGCCAGCTTTCCGTGCCCACCCTGTGAATGAGGGGCCATGTACAGCCCCACTGTACCCACAGACAAATAACACTAATCCAGATCACACATGACCGGTTCAGCTGGGATGTGATTGTGGCTAGGAATGAAATCACTCTTTCTCCACAACTGGGCAGACAGGGTGCTCTGGATGTCACAGTGCTGCCCAAACCACACATCCCATAATGAGGCACCAGTGGTGTCCCTAGTGGGGGTGATGAGGGGCAAGCACCTCAAGATCATTTTTGTGGTCAGCAGCTGGCAAGGCGACCTTCAGTAATGACAGCAGCCATCCGGGCCACTGCCCCATGCCTGTGCATCTCCTACAGGGTTGCCCTCTGGGGTCAGGGTTTAAAGATCTAAGGTCAATCACCATTAGTGTCTCCTTATCTCGGCCCCGTTGAGGTGTGGCGACTTTCTTCTGAGATGGCCCTGTCAGTAAATGCCACTGGGGTTGGAGGGCTGAACTTTCTCCTAGAATGACTGCAGTAAGAACTGTAATGGTTTCCATCAACACCTAGCTGAACCTCAACAAGCCCTCCCACTTCGCCCACAGCCCTAGCTTGGCGGACATCAAGCAAGCAGGAAAGTGATCCCACATGTCATGGCAAAGTTCCCGCCCAGTCGTTCTCTTCCCAAGGATGGAATTTGTGTCATACATCTTCTGTGGGGCATGACAGACGCACAGGCCGACGACTTCCGACCACAGCAGCTCTGCCGAGCACGCTCTGCCCCCCTGCCCTGTGTGTCCAGAGGCTGTGAAAGGAAATGGGACTCCAGAGGGCATTTCTGGCTCACAAGAAAGATCTCACTCCAGGACAGTCTATCAAATGGCCAAACATCTGTCTGCTCAGCTGGCTCACCTTTACAATTCACCTGGTTCTGGTACAGAGGGAACTACGTCAAAGCTATCAAAGCTGTTCTCTTCTCGTCCCTAAGCCCAGCTGCTGGTGGCTTAGTCTGGACACCAGGAAGCTGTGCAAACCTCTCGGCACCGCCCTCAATTCAGTCCATCAAGAGAACCACATTGCTTCCCAGAAGACAGTGGGTAGCGAATGTCAGCTGGGCATACTCGCCACACGGCTGACAACCAGCCTCACTTCCTCAGAGCCTCTCTTCCACGTATGGGCATATGCGATTTTGATGGAAATATCCCGCTGCCTCCCCGTGCTATTTACTCACAATTAATAACTGTGTAAACTGAGTAAATAAAAAGAGTCTTCATGCCTTTCAAAAATCACCTTGCTGCTCGGTAATTACATCTGCGATAGACTCTATATTCATGTCAATATATTTTTACACTTATTCACTGGGTGTGAGCATGCACGTGTTTGTGTGTGTGTCTGTGTGTGTGTACATCTGTGCATGTGTGTACAAGCAACAGCACCCTGTGGAGTCTGAGGATGACTTGAGGAGTCAGTTCTCTCCCACTACCACGTGGGCGCAGGCCTTGAGCTCAGGTCATCAGACTTAGCAGCAAACGCCCCTACCCGCTGAGCCACCTCGCTGGTCTACTGACATACTTCAGAGACCCCAAAGCGAATGACGAGTATGACGGCTAATCATGACGGTCAATTAATCATGACGGTCAATTAATCATGACGGTCAATTAATCATGACGGTCAATTAATCATGACAGTCAATTTGCTATATGTTGGCTAATCATGACTGCCAATGATAGGTTTGTAATCACTGTGGAAACAAACCTCTAGGCATGTCTGTGATCAAGTTTCTAGATTGGCTTGAGAAAGGAAGAGCTTCCAGGAAGCCACCAGCAGGAAAGTGGTATAGCCGGGGAGGGAGGAAGCTCTGCCCCTCCCCACACCCTGCCATGAGTCACCACATCTGCTGGTCACTGTGTCCTTCATGGTGTCTTTCAATCACAAGTGGTGACCACATGAGTCCCTGAGCTATGAGCCGGTTCTTACAAATGACTAAACCCCAGTGTAGAGCCGGTCAGTCAGATGCACCTCAAGCCTGGGTTTATAACTGGCACCCGGAGTCAGGGCAGTTTAGTAGGACTGGGCTCTCCTTTACTGTGGGACCCTGGGCATTCAAATACAACAGGAGAAAACAGTCTGCTGTCTTCTCCCCACTGTTCAATGGGACACAACAAAAACCAGAACTGGGTGGCTTGTCTACCTCTGCCTCCAGCGCTTCCACAAAGACCACCACAGACCAGGCCCTGCTGAGTGAACGAGGGAAACACAGCTGGTCCAGTTCTAAACAGACGCCAGTGTCCAGAACGACTGTTGCTCAGTGCTGGCCACAGCATGTTTCCTATGACAGCACTCTGCAGATTCTTTGAAAGCTGGAGCCCATGCACCCCAGGGACACAGAACGATCTCCTGGTACCAGCAGTAATGGAGCTCTGAGGGCTTTATTTAAAGCAATGCTGAAATCAAACCCTGCACATGCAAGGCAAGTACTGTACCCTGCACATCCCCAGTCCACTTACGTACGGTTTTACAACTAAAGTTTATGTAACTTCCTATAACAATGGTTTCCCACAAATATAATAAAGTTACAAGAACAGGTGTATAAAATCGTATGTCATGGATTGAACTGGGTCCCCATCAGAGGACACATCCATCCGGAATACAGGACCTGGGAGTGCGTGGAAACGGTCTCTAAAAATGTGATCAGGGGTGTTAAACAAAGTACTATGATTTTCCAGGTGACCCAGGCTCAGTGACAGTTGTCTTGAGAAGAGATACATGTGGCAGGGATGCTGCTGTAAGCCAAGGCACACCACGAGCCACCAGCTGCCAGGAGGAAGGGAGAAGTCCATCTAGGCCCTAAAGGAATGTGGTTTTGCAGACAACTCGAGCTAGTGTTCTATCTTGCAAAGCTTCTAGAGAATGAAGTCCTAATATCTGAAGCCATCTAGCTGTGGAATCATATCAGGGTGGCCCGAGAAACCAGAGGACCAAATGCTCAGAAGTCCTTGTGGTCTATCTTCCCTCCAGAAGGCAAGTACGGAGCTAGCCCCACCTCTATTGTGGACTGAACCACAGAAATCTGAGGAGGTGTTCTAACGCAGAGGGAGGCAAAATAGGGACAAAAGAGCTCATAGAGAAAAGTTTTCCAAGTCTTACCTCATCCATCACTTTGGAAAAATAATGTAGTGTAGAAATGACCTCTTCATCACCTTTGCCCAGAGCAAAATTCTAGGACAAAAAGAATCAGAAAGCCAGGTGTTAAATGGAACTCTGACAAACCCCACGCTGGCACCCACTTCCTTTCCTCTCCCAGGCATACCCCGTCAGGTTCCCTCTGCCTGTCTGAGAGGTGGACCAACAGCCCTCCCTGGCCTGGCCATCTGAACAGGATGAACAGATAGGGTTCTCTCCTGACGGCTGGCACTGAGTGGCTTGGCCTTCCTGGAGACCAGGAACACTCGTGGGCAGTTGATTAGCTCAAGACTTTGGGATGATCCCAGGTACATTTTATCAGTGAGAAAGGATAAGAAGAAAGAAAGGGAGGCAGAGAAGAAAAGGCTGCATGCAGGGAGGACACAGGGACCTTCGGAGGGTGTCCTCGGAGAATGCCTTTAAAAGGGGGAGAATGCCTTTAAAAGGGGCCTCCTGGGTTCCTGAGCACAGCACTGTGCAGTGCACCAGAAGTTACCTGTTTTTCATATGCCAGTAGCTGCTTCGAGAGCTGCTGAGTGGCCAGGCACATTTCGTTCTGCGGGGAAGAGAAAAGCAAAGTGCGTCAGTTTTATAAGTGGTGTCACCACTGAAACAGAACGTGTGTGCCTTGGAAGTGATCGTTTTTCTTTACAGACAGGGTCTCTATGTAGCCCAGGCTGTCCTGGAACTCAAGAGCCTTCCTCCTCGGCATACTGGGATCACAGGTTTGGCCCACCACACCTGGCACAGGCTGTCCAGGCAGGATCCAGAGGCCATATCAAAAGGCTGAGCTTGCTTTAGAACCAACCACTCCTTCTGGTTATTCAGGCAGTAAACAAAGGTGTGAGCAGACACCGTCCCAGTGCTCACAAATGTATGACACAAGGGGACATCAGAACAAGACACAGACATGATGAGGATCGCAAAGGAAAGACCCTGGGTGAGCCAGGTGGTCCCGACAACGGGACTCCGCTGGACTCTAAAGAGAGATGCCTAATGAAGCAGACCTGCAGAAAGCCAGGGGGCTGGCCAGCAACAGCAGCTTTCCAGAAGAGGACCCAGCACTGGGGGCAGCTCTCAAGAGCTGCCTGTGGATGGTAACTGCAGCCAGGGCTGCAGAGCAGAGGCTACACAGCCAGGCAGGGCTGCAGAGCAGAGGCTACACAGCCAGGCAGGGCTGCAGAGCAGAGGCTACACAGCCAGGCAGGGCTGCAGAGCACAGGTAGCCAGGGTTGCAGAGCAGAGGCTACACAGGCAGGTGGCCGCCTGCAGACTGAGCCCGGTCCTGGACCTGGCACCAAGAATGGCTTAAGAGAAGCATGGTCATCCCCAAGTTCCACAGATCAAAGGAAAGCACAGCCTGGCAAGCCTGGTCGCTCTGCATGGCTGGTATGCTGGTCCGGTACCAGCCCTGTCTCCCACCCTGCCATCCTCCAGCCTCTGGCCCCAGCGGCTGGCCAGTCTTCCCTCTACCAATGCAGAAGACCTAGACGTAGTCTCTCTTGCTTCTAACGCTATGTTCAAGCTGCTCTTCAGCTCAGGGTTATTTCTAAGATGGTGCCAGAACACAGAGTGTGTCTCAAGGTGACTTTTGTGGCCTTGGTTTTCACTCATTCTTTCTCTGGGGCTGTTATTCAAGGGCAAGTCCTACACTCAAGAGGACCTGGCCTATTAGAGACAGAACCCATGTTCTGGGACCTTCTCAGCAGAACAAGCCACACAGCTCCCCAGCTACCGCCATCTGCCCCACGGAGCAGGCTCAAGACTGAAAACACGGTTCTCTCTCTCCCAGAATACAGTCACACACAGTCACACTCGATCTCTTCCAGAATACAGCCACACAGTCACACTCCATCTCTCCCAGAGTACAGTCACAGTCACAC
>NW_026067932.1:9752281-9892643 GCF_014885135.2 Alexandromys fortis
CACACTCCATCTCTCCCAGAATACAGCCACACAGTCACACTCCATCTCTCCCAGAATAGAGTCACACACAGTCATACTCCATCTCTCCCAGAGTACAGTCACACACAGTCACACCCCATCTCTCCCAGAGTACAGTCACACACAGTCACACTCGAAGTCCTGGTTTCAACTGCCTTCCCTGCCCCAAGTGCTGCTCCTTTGGGGCTGATCACAGGTGGCAATCACGGGGCCAAGGAAACAGGTGAACACACAGAACCCATCACCTGTTTAGACGGGGCAGAGCAATAGTTCTTGGCATCCAGCAACCACTTAACACATTCGATGACTGATGTGTGAAAAGATCAAGAGACTCATCTAAACTAGCTCCTGTAGACCAGGCTGGCCTCGAACTCAGAGATCCGCCTGCCTCTGCCTCCCGAGGGCTGGGATTAAAGGTGTGCACCATCACTACCCAGCTAAACTCCAAATCTTAAACACCTGCAACCAAACTGAGAAAAACTCCTGGTGTACAGGCCTGCACCACAAAAGGCCATAAAACACGAAGGCCAGAGGAGGACGTGGATGAATCCTCTGAAGAAAGGGTCTCCACCATGGGCCACACAAACAGTGCCTGCTTTGAGTAAGTGGAGCTTGTCTGTGGCTGGCACCTGCCCAGGCTCTCCCTGTGGGTTGGAACTGGCATACTCAAGAATCACTAAGTAGCAGCTAATACTGTGTGGCTGACCCCTGCCCTCTCCTTTCTCCTTCTATTTATTCTCTGCCTGCCAGCCCCGCCTATCCTTGCTCCTGCCTCGCTATTGGCTGTTTTAGAGGCCTATCAGGTGTTTTAGACAGAGTAACACAGCTTCACAGAGTTAAACAAATACAGCATAAACAAAAGTCACACACCTGAAAATAATATTCCCCAACAAGAACACACACATGCGGTGCCTGACCTGGTGTGACACTTGTGTGTGTTTAACGAATGAAGAAGCCTGGCTGCCTCCTACAGGCTTCACCTTCTGCTGCCAGAGTCACAGGTGGACACCTGCTCACATTGCTTCCCGACAGGCACAGCAACCTGTTCAGCTTAAGAGCTAACTCTGTGTGCGTGCATGTGCGTGTGTGTGTGTGTGCACATACTTAAAGAGAAGCAATTTCTTCTACATTTATTTGGTGTCTGTATGTGAGCATGTGGAACTCAGACAAAGGAACTTTTGGGTCAGTTCTTTCCTTTCACACATGGGTTCGGGGGGATGAAACTCAGGTCATCAGGCTTGGTGACAAGCATCTTTCCTGCTAAGCCATCTCTCCTGACCTGTTTGCATAGTGTTTAAATATTTTCACTCCCCTTCTCTCTCATTTTGCTTCAGCTGGAGATTACTCTGTTTCTGCATCCAAAGCAGGCTCTTAGGGCCCACGGTTTTCAGATCTGTTTGGGGGGCAATATTTCTATGCTCAAGCATGAGGAAGAACAGCTTCAGAGCTGGGTGTGGGGTACACAACTTTGTTTCACACAGGCCAGGGCTTCATGGTAAGACCCCATCTCAAACAAACGAACGGCCAAAACCCCAAACCAAAGGGAGCAGCTGCAGGGAGATGACCGGATTAACCTGCTTTGCTGGGGGAGAAAGGAGCTTTATCATGGCTGTCTCTTTGAAGAGAAACTTACCAAGGGCTGGAGATAGGTCAGCGGTTAAGAGCACTTGCTCTTCTTGCAGAGGACAGGAGTTTGACACCCAGCACCCATGCAGGGGGCTCTCAACCTCTTTAACTCCAGCTCCAGGAGATCCGACACCCACACTCTTAAAAACTTTATCTAATTTATTAAGACACCGCCCTAGACCAAAGCCACCAACCAGAGCGGCTCGTCTTCCGCTAGAGGAGAAAGGGCCGGTACTGAGAACCGCCAGTTTCACTACCCTAGCAACAGACGGCCTTCCTGGCCACGGCCAGAGCCCCCATCTGTCTGACAGCTGAGAGGATGATCTATCTAAACAGCTCTCTCCTAAGCCTGAGTCCAGTGGTAAAAAATAAAAATAAAAAAATAACTTTAAACATATTTAGGAAAGAAACAATTATCAGACGCACAGATTTAAAGCAAGTACCGTATCAAATTTGTTGTATGCCAAATGTGTGCCAGAGAAACCGCACAGACGTCTTTATGTTCTTGTCTGGGCACCTCAGGCATTCTGAACACTTGTCCGGTACTGAAAAGCAGCACAGAGTCCTAAGCAACCAGCTTTTGCTCGCTAGTATGAAGGGTGTGTGCCTTCTTCTTCCTCTGCTCACTCCTAGCATGGGCAACGGCTCTTCTGCCAGCTGAGAGACAAAATGGGTCCACACGGGCCCCTGCCCCAAGATGCCAACCCCCTTGCTAACATGCAAGCTCACTTCAGAGGTTAAGCCAGATGAAATCTAAACACCCTCCAAACAGCCACAGTAAGGGGTCAGCTCTCAGAACTCTATTTTTCTTTTTTAAAACTGTAATTGTCACATTATCATTGTGTTAATATAGCAACAGGAGTTATGCATACATACTGTGCAGTGCGTGTGCACACACCTGATTTTATTTATACAATGTCTGTAACTTAGATAATTCGTATCCTAACCTTCAAAGAGGGCATTCTGTTCTACTGGGTATATAATTAAAAAACAAACAAAGAAAGAACTAGCTAATCATGTCATTATCAAACTAGTGTGTTAGGGCCCGACTGTAAACTAGTGTGTTAGGGCCCGACTATAAACTAGTGTGTTAGGACCCGACTGTAAACTAGTGTGTTAGGGCCCGACTATAAACTAGTGTGTTAGGACCCAACTGTAAACTAGTGTGTTAGGGCCCGACTATAAACTAGTGTGTTAGGACCCAACTGTAAACTAGTGTGTTAGGGCCCGACTATAAACCTCTACAAATTCTCCTCTACAGGACGGCACCTTTCAGTATTTTATAAGCCATAGAAACCGTATCTGATTACAGGATAGAAGGCTAAGGTATAAACAGGTACATTTATTGAAGTCTAGCACATAACATGGTCTACGATGTAATTAATATTAGTAAAGATAAAGAGGACACGGTTTATAAATCCAATACATGACAGCCATTTCTTTATGTTAGACACCCGCTTGCTCTTTCATTCCTGAGGTCATACTTAATGTCAACATTAACTTCAGAGTCCTTTTATGTTCCCAAAGATCCCTGGCCTTTCTCTAAATTAGTCTGTGCTCACATGGCATACGGAAAGTGTCTCTACCCAGGGAACAACTCCTGTCCCGATTCCCAGTCAAGGCTTCTAGCTTTCTGTTCTGAGACATCAACTTTAAACTCACCCTCTCTATCTTTTCTTGCTCTTCCTCCTTCTAAACCAAGCCCAGAGGACACTCATTGAGCAGAATCCGAAGTGTACCCAGCAGGCTGATTAAAAATACCTGTGTCTTACCGGCCACATGAAACTACTTTAAAAACGTAATAGTGAAAAACTATGTCTTGGTTTAAAAAAAATCAAACTCTAATATAATTCAATATATTTAAGTATAAAATATTTAAGGAATAACATGAAATAAAACCAAAAGAGCTGGGGGCAGGGGAATGGACAGAATGAAAACAGAATATTACTAACTTAAAATATACACATATCAAAGCAAGCAAAACACATCTCGGTCCTTCCAGTGACCTGAAAAGTCACGGCCTGCCCGTGCCCGTCTGGATGCTGCTGGCCAGCTGGCCAGGGCATTTCCGCAGCTCTGCAGCAGCCAGCAGGGAGGAGGGCTGTGGCCGGAGGACAGACCACATGACGGCCATGTGCTCCGAGTTAAAAGCCCAGCCCAGCCTCTTGGTATGCAAGACCTACTTAATTTTGGCACACTGAGCCACAATTCTGGCCTAGAAGAAAAAAATGCGGTAGGAAGTGTTTGGACTCGGCAGCCAATGGCTATGACAGTCGTGGAGAGCAGGGCAGAGGTCCTGCAAGTGGGAGACACGGAGCCATGGAGGTCTCAGAGCTTGGGAGCGTTAAAGAGGAGGCAGGGCCGTTTAACGGCAGCATTCAAAGTCACTAAATAGCAAACAAGGAGGTCAGAGGTAAGTACGGCCAATTTTTCCCCTATTGTATAAATCTGGAATACTCAGAGAAAACTACAAAAACATTCAAAATAAGTCAACAAGGAAAATCGTAGAAAAGTCCTCATGTTCCCACGTTCTGAAAGGCTCATCAAAACAAATGAGGGCCGACGATCACAGACAAGTACAAAGCTCTCCTGAACGCCAGACTAGGTCTGCGGCCTGGGAACGGGGCTGGGCAGCCTAGCACGCCTCAAGGCCCAGGTTCAAAGCCTAGGGCTGCAACAAACACTTTGTTTTGAGGCAGCGTCTCACCAAGTAGCCCGAGCTGGCTTCAAACTCAGAGGCCCACACAACAGTGTGTCCCACCAGCAAACACACTTTCTGTTTACTAAGTTATTCTGGCCTGATCCTGCAGTTTGTGAGTCTATCTCTCTAGCCCTGACGCTGGCTCTGAACCATCTAGACTTGTCCCTTACTCCAGCACCCCATGGCCCCTCCAGAGCTTGTGCTTCAAGAGGGAACTGTGAGCTGGGTGTGCTGGCATGTGTCTGGGAGACAGAGGCAGGAGGATCATCAGCTACACACTGAGCTCCAGGCCAACCTGGGTCACTAAGAACCTGTCTCAGAAAATAAAGAAGAGGCCGGGTAGTGGTGGCAAACACCTTTAATCCCAAGCACTCCAGAGGCAGCGGTGGATGGATCTCTGTGAGTTTGAGACCAGCCTGGTCTACAGAGTAAGTTCCAGGACAGCTAGAGCTACACAGAGAAACATGGTCTCAAACAAAGAAGAGAAGAGAAGAGAGGAAGAAGGGAAGGAGTCAGGTGAGCCTCCTCCTAGGCCTTCCCACGTTCAACAGCAATTGTCTGTCTCCTGGCCCTTTAAGTTCTCTAAAGGCTAAGACTAGGGCTCTTATGGCGGATACTGACTAATGACTATATACAAATCTATTTTAAATTGTACTTTATTGCTTCCTTTTGTGTATGGATGTGCATTCATGTGTGGCTGTGCATGCCAAGCACACGCGCGGGGGTCAGAGAACAACCGGTAAGAGTTGGTTTTCTTGTTCTACCATGTCAGTTCTGGGAATGGAATTTAGACTGTCCAGCCTGGTGGTAGGTACCATGACCCTCTGAGCCATCTTGCTGGCCCCACTAGCTATACATGGCTGCCTGTGGCATTTATACCGTTCAAATCATCAAAGAGCGAAAGGAATGTAAGCACATACAGATTTAGGGTCACTGGAAACTACTGTTACTGATACTCTGATGAGTAACAATTCTGTATGTCAGTGACTCACATCTTCCTTAGAAAGCGACACGTGAGGCGGTTCTTGTTTGTAAAGAGATTTGCTTTTGCTACTCAGCAAATTATTTTTGCATGGATTTGCAAGTCGAGATGTTTGTTCCTCAAAACAAAGAGGCACCCCCATCTTCAGAGGAAAGCCTTTGAAAAGCCATTTCTGCCCTCCCACACTGACATCCAAGACTGCCCAATAACGAGAAAAACAAATGGCATCGATACACTGAGCTCACTCATTCACAGTGGGGAGAGCGGACACCAGTGTCTCCCTTTGGGGTTGGAGTCAAAAGAAAATCAAAAGCAGTTATGTGGGTCCTCTCCTGTGCAGGCTACAGGAAGACCCCAACTCTGTCTCAAAGGAAATAAGACTCCTTGGTTTTCCGAGAAGGAAAGTAAGAAAAACAATTCTGATATGTGAACATGTTCATGCAAGGGGTACATATCTATACATGTGTGCAAACATGTTCGTGCATGGGGGTACATATATGTGTGTGAACATGTTCATGCAAGGGGTACATATCTATACATGTGTGCAAACATGTTCGTGCATGGGGGTACATACACATGTGTGTGAACATGTTCGTGCATGGGGGTACATATATATATACATATATATATATATATATACACACACACACACACACATGTGAACAGGTCCACAGAGGCCAGAGCTCAATCTCCTGTTCCTCCCTTAGAAGCCATTCCCTTCCTGAGATGGTCTCTCCCTCGGAGCTCACAGATTAGGGGTCTGCCTGTCTGTACCCACAAACACTGGGCAGACACTAGCCCAATACCATGCCCAGCTCCGTTAGATGGGTTCTGGGGTTCCACCTCAGGTCTTCACTAAGCCATTTTCTCGGCCTCTGGTTTTATTGCAAAATTTTACGTGAGATTTCTTTTCAGACTCAAACTTTTCAGAGAAGGGTGAACGGCATACCTGTGCTCCATAGACACGTTGCATGGCCTGCAGCAGCTGGTTGGTGTAGTCTGTGAGGGTGCCAGCATCTTCCTCAAATACACTCAGCAAGGAGCGCGTCTGCAGGAAGAGAAGAAGGGGTTAATCTTACTCTCAGCGACAGCTAGGAAGGAGGGAGGGACACATTGAGCACAGGACAGTATCTGTCTGGTGAACTCTGCTCTCGTCCTTCCCACAACAGAGCAGGAACAAGCAGACAACACCTGCTCAGGACCAGGAGAGAGAGCCCATTCCCACAGACTAGGCGTGCAGCCCAGTGGAGAGCATCTGCTCCACCCTAGGCCCTGGCTCTCGCTCAACACCGCAGGAAACCACGAAAGACAATTGTCTGTGCTGACCTCAGTGCCTACCCATGCACAAGTCCACTCAGCAACCAGTGTCGGGAAGGACAGCCTCTCCTTCCAGTCCACTCAGGGAACATGAGTCCCATAGCGCCGAGCACCGGGCTGGTCACCCAGCACAGCCACCACCACCAGCTGTGCGGGTGTCTGCAGCCCAGGGTACCCTGCAGACTGCCACTGTTTCCTCTTAAGATAGCACACGGTCAGATTCTGTAGGGGTGGGGAGGGAGAGGGTAGTAGAACTTTTTAAACTCATGGCCAAGTATCGCAAATGTCCTGGCCCAGTGGTAGAAGCTCTTGGTGTACAACTCAAGTGGCAACCATTATGCTGGCCCCTTCTCTCAGGAAGAGCTCAGTCCTGAGGGCAGAAGTGCCTAGAGGGCAGTTCCTGCCACATTCACACAGTGTGTGACACACTACAGGGTAGTTCCTGACACACTCACACACAGTGTGTGGACACTAGAGGGTAGTTCCTGCCATACTCACACAGTGTGTGACACACTAGAGGGTAGTTCCTGCCACACTCACACACAGTGTGTGGACACTAGAGGGTAGTTCCTGCCACGCTCCCACACAGTGAGTGACACACCCTGAGCCCTAGTGGAATCTTTACACGCTGGGTGGTGTGCGAACAGACTTATGGCATCATGTAACAGAGATCTGTTCACATATGTGAATTTGCAACAGTGGTCAATAGCCAACGAGAAGAAGCAGGAAATGGAAGCCGACAGTGAGGTCACACACAGAGCGCTTTGCAAACCATTATTGCTCATCACTTTCTTGCAAATGAATTTCAATTCCTTCTTTTTCTAAGCCATCTAAGCTAAAATAAGGTCAGAAGTGGTCTGTGTGGCCACTATGTTCTGCCACTCTTGGGGTCTCCCTGCTGCTAGGGCACCACCTACCAGGACCAGAGCTCCCTGACCCAGACACTCTGAGGGACTAGAGTAAGGACCTGGCATTGGGATCTTTGCTTCTCCCCACCAGGCCTACTCTTGACTTTTCTCACAAGCTGGGTGGGGGCTTATTCTTCTTTGCCCTGGGTCTTCCCGGTCAAACATAAAGTGAAGGGATCACAGGCAATGAACCGTGAAACATAAGACAGTTTTGTACACAGATCTCCATGAGGACGGGTGCTCTCACGGCAGACGGCTCATGCCAGAAGAGTTCTGCAAACTTCCTAAAATTCAGACCCAGAGCAGGAGATGCACCGATACCAGGTATAAACAAAGACGGCGTCAAGTGACACACCGCTAAATAGATCATACGCACAGATTTTCTTTACCTTTCTGTTCTGTGTGAATAAGTATCACTGCTATGACCCACCAGATGTCATAATCCAGACGGATGACCATCAGGAGGAAAAATGGCAGCTCCTGAAAGTGTCATGTTTGGTTATTAAAATGGTGACCTGCGCTCAGCATTTATGGCACCTGCCTCTCTGCTCTCAGACCATGTGTGCTGAAGCCCTGGCCAGAGGACTGTGGGGACGAAAGTGACATCAGGGTCTCGAGGACGCTGTGATGTGGGGGGTGCTCACAGCTGGTGCTCAGAGCTTTAAAAGGTGGCTTCATCTGAATGCTACAGCCGTGTGCATATCTAAGGGTGTGATCCAACAGTGCGGTTGCCTGTGTGTTCATATCTAAGGGTGCCTTCCAACAGTGCGGTTGCCTGTGTGTTCGTGATCCAATGCAGCAGGGTCCCACAGAGCTTACAAAGATCCAAACACCCTTCTTACTATAAACGGCATGCCTGGGGACACAAGAAGCGATACAACTAGATTATGGAGATTTTAATTTTTAAAATTATTACTTGTTCATTTAGCTGAATCCTAATGTTTTCTCTTTATACTCCAAGGAATAAAATAAAGATGAGAGATGGCTGGAAGAGGAGGGATGCACAACCGTCTCCTACAAAGTCAGCAGGAAGAACTCCAGGGGAACTCCTTGGATCAGACACTGATAGGCACGGGACATTTGACACTAACGCAACAGCTTCATAATCAGATACCGTGGTCACATTGCGCTTGCTTTACAGGAGCTGAAGCTGGGGCTCAGGGTGTCCCATCTCTGTTCTAGCTTCCTTATACGTCACACTTACAACACTGAGGGAAGTCAGGGCAGGAGCTTCAGCAGAAACCACAGAGGAACACTTACTGCTCACTCTTGGGCTCATGCTACAGAGTTTCCTTAGCCCGGGTGCCCTTCCCCACCCATGCGCTGGACCCGCCCACATCAATTAATAGTCAAGACCAACCTGAAGAACAATTAGCTGACTCTTGCTGTGTCACACTGACAATTAAAGTAACTATGAGGACCTCCCAAAGCTGGTCCGGCTGAGACATAAATCGGGTCCACTGCAAGGACCGTGCCGCCAGCAGCATCAAGAGTCTCATCACTGGGTGTGCTCTGTGGGGACAGCCCAAGACACAGGAGGACTGGAGCTGGATTCTCTTTGACTACCTCTCTTTCCTTGTGTGTTTTGTTTTCAGGGCAGGGCTTCCCTGTGTAGCCTTAGCTGTCCTGGAACTCACTCTGTAGACCAGGGTGGCCTCGAACTCACAGAGATCTGTCTGCCTCTGCTTTCCGGGAGCTGAGATTAAAGGTGTGCGCCACCGTGGCCCAGCTGGATCATCCCACTTTCTATTGCTCACCTCCAGGAACTGTCAGAGAACTGCATCATGGTCCTGCCCTGTTTTAACCATCTGGGCACTGGACTAAAGCGGACAGTGATCATGCCCGGTAAAGAACGCCCAGTTCCCAAGGGACCGCTCTGCTACACACAACATCAGCATCCGCTGTGCCCAATGTACAGGCGGAGAGAGGAATGCCCTGACACACAGAATGGATGTGTCAGGAAAGGTACGCCAGATGCTCAAAGTCTCACACACGGGTCCAACAGGGGTGTGCACTGTGTGCAGACAGTAATGTCACTCAGCTAGGGAGCCACCGTGGTACACGGTCACGCTTGACATATGCTGTTTACTCTTCAGAACAGCTCAGCTGAGGAGCTGTTTTCATTCTCATGTTATGCGCACGCACACCAAGGCTCAGAGGCTGAAGAAAAGCCCCGGTAAGTGGCAGGCTCAGGGTCTGACTCCATCCTTTCTACAAGCCTACATTCTAGGGGAATGTCTGCAGCCAGACAAGCAAGACCAAGCACTCTGTGGGCCTGGTCTCTGCTCCACAGCATTCCTTTACCTTAGAGTAAACATCCGGGTGTTACCTAACCAAACAGCCCTGACATTCTCAATAGCACACAATTGTGTAAGCACCCAATTTCAAAGCGCCCATACTTTGTTTCTTTAAAATGTAAGTTAAACAAAGATGTTTATCCCCCTAATTTGGTGTAGGGAGAGAAACATCTTAACAGAACGACGACGAATAGAAAAATGTGCTGTTCACAGAGATATGGGACAAACCCGCTCTACAATGAAGCCACACAAAACCGGGCGTGTTTGGAAGCATCTCACTGAGATAAAGAATGCTCTGATTGCTGAGGAGGACTGCGCCCAGCTGGGCCGCGGCACGACCTCAGAACCAAGTCTTTCATCTCTGTTTCCGCTATACCTACTGCCAAAGAAACACAGCTCAACCCACAACACCAAGGATGAAGCAGTACTTCATCCCACCTCACTGGGAAATCGTGTCGCATACAACATGGGAGAGTAAGACCCTAAAGAAGGGTGCAGGGTGTGCTGCTGGGGCTCCGGGCTATGCCTCTGTCCCTATCTATTACAGCAGGACTCACACTGTCCCGGAACAGCCGCTTATCTGCCCCAGGAACAGACCGTAGCCAGTCAAGGGCAGATAGGCCTATCTAGTTGATGGTCATGTTTCCAGCAGCTACCAGAGCCTGGCCAGCCGGGCAAAGGCTCACAGACAGAGATGGGGACACGTCTCTTCACGCTCCAAATACTCATGCACCAGTGATCAGCAGAATGAATATATACACCAATACTAGTTTTGCAATACAGCATGCAAACCTGCACGCTGAGGAACAGGAATCAAACCGTCATATCCAAGACCCATCAACTTCTATGCAGTGCTTGGGGCAATTAGGTTCAAATACAAAAGCTTCCTATTCACTATGTCCTGTGTAACCAGGTTATCCAAGCAACCTCCTAACTCTTCCGCCTCCACCAAGAAGAAACAAACAGCTCATGGGATCTCAGTATCTTTTTCCTCTCCTTGTGAATCAATATTTTGCATCATAGAAAGCCAGGTGCTAGGGAACAGGGCTAACTTAAACAGTCCCCCAGGTTGGCATGCTAAGGCCCGGCTCACTCCCCTGCACCACATAAACAAAACCCTTTACTCCGCTGCCTGCACTTCTTTAGTGTACACATTTGGTTTCTCCGCCCCTCCTCCATCTTACTAAGTGATCTCGAGACTGCTGGAAAGTCTGAGTGCGTGAATGAAAAGCATGTAGTACCGGGCATATGCCATGTACGATCCATGTTCAGCCCATAACCCAAGAGAGACATGAATGCAACTCAATACACAATTACAAGCATTCTTAACTCATTCAGATTTCTGCAATTTTTTTTCTTTTTGCAACTCTCCAGTGTAAACTTTGGAGATGATAATGGAGCCCACAGAAGCCAAGAGGTTGGACAAGGCATTCGCTCTTGTTTAATTCTTTCACATAAAAAGAAAGAAACGGTTTCAGCGGTACTCAGTTCCACGCCTCTGGGTCTCCTGGGAGGAGGGCTGCCGTCCTGCACAGGCTACACAGAAACCAGTGACAGCCGAGCTCTGAGGACTGTGAAAGACCCTAAAGCTAGCTTCTCTCCCACACAGCCACACTCAGAAGCCCAGAGAGGAGAGAACCAGTCTCAACAGCAATGACAGATTCCAACAGGTGGCTCAACGTGTAAGGGCACTTGTCACCAAGTCTAACAACCTGCAATCAATCCTTGGAACCCACGTCGTGGAAGGAGAGAAGCGATTTCCACAAACTGTACTCTGACCTCCACGTACACATGCCCACAGCCACACACGTCTATAGGAAGGATCAGGAAATGTCGCAGAAGAGGGGGGTGGAGAGAATGAGGGGCAGTGTTGTGGAAGGCTTCTTCTGGACACACTCGGCCCTCCAGCTCATGAACTCACAGCAATGTGGTCACCTCCACAAGATAACGCCAGCCAACATCCCAGCATCAAATGGAGGCACCCAGAGGCCCCACCCTCAGCTGAGAAGCTGGCTGCTGTTGGCTTCTGGGACAGTCAGTTTTCTTTGGGGGTGTGGCTGCTGGGAGGTCACCCTGGTTCCACTGGATGCCCAGACACACCCATGCATATGAGGAAAGCAGTCATTAGATTTTGTGTGTTATGGGGGGGAGAACAGGAAAATGGGTGGGAAACAGGCTGGAGGGGATGTCTGGAGAAAGGGGAGGGGGAAGAAGGGGATATGATAAAGATACACTGTAAATATGTGAAATTATTAAGGAATAAAAAAATATTCCTTAGAAGAAAGACAACAAAACAAGTGGCCAAATTAAATAAGAACTTTATAACTTTGCAGGGAAGCCAACTATCTAATAAGCCTTTACTAAAGAAAAAAGTGTTAAAAAAATTTTTTAAAATGCCAGATAAGAATGACAATGTCTCTAAACATCCCCCCCTCAGCTCAAAGTTGTAGATCACATAGATAGGATATAATTTTAAACTGCTCCACCACCTTCAAGACCATCAGCTCCACATCCCTTGTCTCCTGTAGTTTCTGCAGATGAGAAAATTGAGCCAGAACTGCAACCCAGGTCTCCAGACTCGTTGCCGGTGTCTTTCTGTGTCTCCAGAAACCGAGTGCATCCTTTATGCCACTCAGAAACAGAACACACCCACTCGTGTGACAACCTGGAACACTACCCTGGGTCACGTGCACAAGGACAGCCTGGCTCAACCATTGCCACGGCTGGCTAGGAAAGCAGTCTATGGTTGACCTTCAGCGTCCCCGAATACAAAGCGAATGGAGATCTCTATTCCTAACCATGATGATCATGACTTCCACCTGCTCAAGTTCAGATTCTTTTTTTTTTTTTTTTTTTTTTTTTTTGGTCAAGTTCAGATTCTTAAAGCAGGTGGGGAAGACTGAAATGCCTCTCCCACCACAGGCTGTGGTCCAAACCAAACACCTGACAACCGGCACTGTACAAAGAGGCCGCCAAAAGTTAGCACAATAGATGCCAATCTATAAAAAGCAAACAACAACAACAACAACAACAAAAAAACAAATCAATAAAAAAAAATTAGACTAGGCGTGAGAGCGCCCACCTGTAATCTCAGCACTCAAGATGGCAGTTCAAGGCTAGCCTGGTCTACAAAGCAAGTTTCAGGCCAGCTACGGACGGCTACCTTAGTAAGACCTTGTATCAAAAACCAAGTACTGGGAGTAATAATCACAGCTTACTTGGGAGTAATAATCACATCCTGCCTGAGGACAATCACAAAGAAACGAGCTCAGGACACAGGTGCACACTGCCCCTTTTGATTTCCCCTTCAAGGGAGAGGGCCAGAAGCGCAGGTGAGACCGTCAGAACTTCATCTGGGAGGCGCAATTAACTCAGGAGGAAAAAAGGAAGGAGACCAGAAGGAGGGGAGAAACTGTAAAAGAACAGTTTAATCCTTTCTAACATTTTAGGGACAGAGACGCCAGGGGATAAACGTATTTAGTTAACTAAGCTAGGGATGCTGTATCAGAAAAGCTAGGAAGAGGACAGGAGGTTAAGGGAACAGTGGCTCCCTGGAGAAAGGCGTGCTGAATTCTGAACCAACGACACTCGGCTCCGCCTGCCAGTTTTCACTCTCCAGCTCAAACGACTTGATTCACATCTCCACGACGCTAACGAAGTCCCCCCCCCACACACACCCGCACACACCACCACCACCCCGTGGCTCAAATGAGGCCAAAGTTAATTTTCTCTTCACCACTAGAAAAAGTGCCAAAGGGAGGCCTGGGTCGACGTTCCAGGCTTTCTCTGCTTCCCATTCCATTCTCTTGGAATCGGTGGTACCAGCAGTGCCTTTGCGCACAGCGATGGCATCTTCTCCTGCACCAGACTCTTTAAAAACTTTCCTGTCCTAACTCCCGGGAGGCGGACAGCGAGGCCCCCGACCTCCCCAGCGGTACCTGGGGGCTGTCCTGCAGCGCCTCCTCCAGCAGGAGCTTGTCCACGGCGGGCATGGCTCGGCGGCGGCGGCGGCGGCGGCGGAGCGCGGGACTCGAGGCCAGGGACGCAGGGCGCTCCGGGGACTGGAGGCTCAGCTCCCCGCCCGCGCCTGCCCTGAGCCTGGCGGCCCGCCCCTCGGCCCGGCCCCCCGCCGCAGGGATCAACAGGAAGTGTGGCGAGCGAAACGGGACACCGGAAGTGCGGCGACCTGGCTTCCGCGCTTCTAGTCCTCCGGGCTAACGGGGCGGGGCTGGGAAGTTCTGTCTCGAGGTCCTCCTCCCCGGTCCCAGTGGTTCCAACTCGGGATGGAACGATAAACTTAATCTTTGTTTTTGCGGTTGCACTGAGTGCTTTTTCTGTGTGGGAGGAGATAAGAGTGAACAGATTTTGCGGCTGTTTTCTGGTCTCGGTCTCTCTCTCTCTCTCTCTCTCTCTCTCTCTCTCTCTTTCTTTTTGAATCAAGCTCTTCTGCATCCCAGGCTGTCTTCTAACTCCCTGTGTACCTGATGGTTCTGAATTTCTCATCCTCCTGCCTCGCGCTCCCGAGAGTGATGGATTAGCAAGCATGCACCACCAAACCTGACTTATGTGCAGTGCTGGGATCCAACCGAGGGCTTCGTTCATGCTAGGCAAGCCCTCTACCAAAGTAGCCACATCTCCAGCCTCGGCGTCTTCTTACTTATTTTTCATTTTGGGGCGGAGGTGGGAGTTGGGTTAAACTGGAGAGGTGGCTCAGCAGTTATTGGTTATTGCAGAAGACCTGAGTTCGGTTCTCAGCACCGAGGCCGCGGCTCACAAGTGGTTGTAACTCCAGCTCTCTTTGGTCTCCTTGGGCACTGCTCTCACGTGCACATATTCCCTGCATACATACAATTTAAAGTGAAACAAAACAAAATATTAATATATTTAGTGTGTGGAGCCTAAAAGACAATTTGTGAGAGAGCTTTCTCCTTCCAACCATGTAGGTTCTGGTAACTAAACTCAGGCCTCAGGTTTGAAGGGAAGTGCCATTAATCACTGAGCCATTTTGCCAACCTCTGGCCTCTTTTTTAAAATGCTAAACAGCTCAGAGCACAGATGTGTGTGTGTGTGTGTGTGTGTGTGTGTGTGTGAGAGAGAGAGAGAGAGAGAGAGAGAGAGAGAGAGAGAGAGAGAATCATCTGTGTTATTTAGATCAGTGCTGACTGATTTGGGCCATATAATTAGGTTTAATCCTCTTGGTTCATTATGGTTTGTCATTTTGGAGGATTTCATAATGAAATTTTCAGGATTGGAAGGGGTAGATAATTTAGTTCTGTGAAGCCATTTAAAAGTGAGAAAAAAGAACACCAGCAATGAAATATCCCGAGGGGAATTTGGCATATATTAATGACAAGAGTTTCAGTTGACTGACAATGAGATGCCACCAAAATCAACAGGAAGAGTACAACCCTGCACAAATTCCACATCTTGCGGTAACCACCTGAACTCAGTGTTGACTGTGACATTGGTAAAATCAGGAATCACCAGGGAGGGGTCATTTAGATTAGGTTAGGTCTGGCTGTCTGTGAGGGATTATTTTAAATTACTTGAGGTGGGAAGGTGTACCCTGAAAGTGGATGGCACCGTTCCCTGGGCGTGAGTCCTGGATTACATAAGAGAGAAGCAAACTCCAGCATTCCCTTACTTCTGCTTCCTACCTAAAGTGGCAGTATAGCCGGCTCCTGCCACAAGATGCCATGTGGCCAGCTCCTGTCTGAAGATATTGTGTAGCCAGCTCCTCCTGAAGATACTGTGTAGCCAGCTCCTCCTGAAGATACTGTGTAGCCAGCTTCTACAAGCTCCTGCCTCCAGAAATTCCCTGCTGTGAAAACTGTGAGCCAGAACAAAATATGTTCTCCCTTAAGCTGCTTTTGTCAAGATGTTATAACCACAGTACTAACACAACAAAGATACCGCCAGCTTCAGCAAGAAAAATCTGTGTGGGGGCTGGGGAGATGGCTCAGCCGTTAAGAGCACTGCCTGCTCTCCCAAAGGTCCTGAGTTCAATTGCCAGCAACCACATGGTGGCTCACAACCATCTGCAGTGAGATCTGGTGCCCTCTTCTGGCCTGTAGGCATACATGCAGACAGAATACTGAGAACACTGTATACATAATAAATAAATCGAAAGAAAGAAAGAAAGAAAGAAAGAAAGAAAGAAAGAAAGAAAGAAAGAAAGAAAGAAAGAAAATCTTTGTGGCAGACACCACTGAAAATGAACTCAGGTCTGGCCTGAGCTATTTATGCCTTCTGCCTAGAGTCCCCCTGTCCCCCCACCATATTCCTTGTTTTCTTCTGATGACATCATACCCTATCACGTTTCTTCCTTTTCCTTTATTTTCCTTCCAAATACTGTTCAGTTAAATTTTCCTCACACAGTCTCCAAACTGTCCTGACCCAAACTGCCTTCTTCAAGGCCAGACTGTGGTTCTCGCCATCCCTGATCGTACAGACTAGAACAGGACGTGGTTACACCAGAGGGAAGCGTATACTCCCTTTCATTAGGAAGAAATGTTAATGGAGACAGCGTCCCACAACACCCTCCGAAGGCTCAGACATCTCATGGGGGGAACAAACCATATTTTTCATATATCATCTTCTAATTAAAGTACCTTTCATTGAACACCAATATTCAAAATTATCTAAAGCACATTCTTACACAGTTTCATTCCTTTTTGGCATTCCCTTGCTACATTATGGGCTAAATGGCCTTAGTGGGAATTCTTGGCACTAAGTGCCGTTCATGACATTGTTTCTGAGGGAAAATGTGTCTCAGATCCAAAATAACTACTTGCAAAAAACAACAACAACAACAACAAAAAAACCAAAAAAAAAAAAAAAACCTCTAGGAATGTGTTTGTAAATTGGTTAAATCCACTTCACTATTTCATACAACCATTCGTTCATGTAATATTCACTCCTGGGAGTTAAATACTCTCCCTTGCTTTGCTGTCTTGATTCTATAGGAGGAGTTTTATGTAAACGTAAAAACTGTCAAGTCTTTCATTAAAGTGCATGTGCTCGTGTGACACTGTGGTCACGTGACACGGTTGTGAAGTGGCTTTCCTTTTCCAGCTACACCTAGATGGGTGCAAGGTTCCTGACAGCTACGGCAGAGAATGCCTGTGGCTGAGCGGCGAGGACCAACTGGTGGGAACTGTCATCTTCCCCTTGCTGAAGGTCAGAATGCAGTGGGGACAGGGAGACGTAGAAGGACAGCAGAGAACAACGGGGGGCTTCAGAAGGCGAGAGAGAAACTTAGAAACTAGGAAAGCACGGTGGGAGGGGGCGAGGCGGGGTGGGGCGGGGACGGCGAGGGGTGGGCGGGGCAGGCAGCTCCTTTGCTGGGTTTGCAGTGTGCTTCTCACACTTCTCTTCTGGCAAGTTCAAGGCTGGCCTGAAAACCCACCTCCCTTCTCTTCCCCCCTCCAGTGTGAAGAGCACACCCCAAGCAAAACCAATCTTCCCGACCCCAATATGCTTCAACAACACTTGGCTAGATAATTCTACAGCGCTGTTTCTATTCTGGTCCCCGCTTTACAGGTAGAGTGAGCAGAACTTTATTTCTTTCTAGAATTGTGGTGCTTCAGACACCACCTGACACCCGGACAGTTACTCCATAACTGCTTATTGAAAATCCGATGCGCGTTGCCATAGCATCCACGTGGTCAGTGCTCCAGAGTCTTCTGGGAGTTTCCATCGGTCTCTGTTCCCTTGGTAACCACACTGCTGCTCCTTCAGTCACTCACTGCCCTGACTCTAGAAGCCAAAGGCATAAGAGGAAGCACACTGGAGCCCTCTACCCAAAAGCGCTTGTGTTTGAGAAGGGAAGACGATAACAAATTTGAATTGATAAGCCTGTGATAACAAGTAGTGGAGGAACCGAGGAGCATGGGCAGTGGAACGGACAGCAAGGGTCCATAAGGTGGCCAGCACTGGGGCTGAGAATTAAATAAACAACAAACAAAACCTGATGGAAAGAGCCTGTGCAAAGGCCCTGGGCCATGCTTAGCAGTGTGAGGAAAGGCCAGCGTGCCTGGAGCAGAGGGGGAGGGGAGAATGGGAGGGGATGAAAGAGAGGCTAAGCCCTAGTCACAGAGAACCTGAGTCCTGGTGAGGACTTTGGATGTTATCCTGTGTGTGACAGGAAAGGTATGAACAGCTGGGTGACAAGGGCTGATTTACATTATTTAAAAAAAAACTTAAATATATTTATGATTTATATTTTAAGGCATTTGTGTGTTCTAAAGAAGCTATAGAAATGATCAAAGTCAGAGGTGAGGCCCGGGTCAAGGTCTGGGGTAGTGGAGGATGTAAGGAGGAGTCACTGAGATCTGTGCAGTGCAAACCTGGCAGAAGAGGGTGAGCAACAGAAACTGGGCCGAGTGCTGGGTTGCCCATGGAAGGACTGGGACAAGCAGGTTGGTGGTGACATCCACTGCTCTGTGGGAGCCTGTGCACCTGAGCAGTCTTTTAGATGACCAGTGCAGGGTGTTGTCTGGATGCTTCAATATCCTTCTCTGCAATTTGGTGGAGAAACTGGAAATTAATCAGCATGCAGATGGCTCAAAACACAAAGGAAGATGACATTTCTTAGGGGCTCATTGCAGACAAGAAAAGGGAGAATTTGAAGGACTGAACTCCAAGCAAAAACCCAGACCTGCTGAGGTAGGAGGAGCATTGAGAAATGAATACGCCCCTTCTAGAGGCCTTAGAATTAGGGAACGTAAAGACCACCTCCCCCTAAAGGGTTCCTAAAAGAATTAACCCACTGTGTCAAGAGAGACTAGATGGTCAGCCGGGAGTGGCTGTCCTGTGGCCTGCAGAATCGTCACTAGGAGGGTCGGCAGTGAACCTGGGAAGAACAGTTCTACCCGAAAGCAGGATGGTTGTGGTCAAAAACAAGGAGGAAAGATGATGATTCCAGAGATTTTCCAGCAAAGGGGAATGATTGCAGGGGAGGCGACGGCACACAGAAAGTAGAGAGGAAGGGTGGTTTCATTGCCTTGAGCAGGGAGGTGTTGCAGACTCTAAGCACACTGTTTAATCTTTATGAGTCCCACTGTGCTGCTCTGAGCGACACAGGAGTGAAAATACCAACCACAGGCTGTTTCCAGGGACCCCTCTCTTGGTGTCCTGCATTAATTGGGACTTTTGTGGCTGCACACGACAGGGAACTAACTCCAATTAGTGTGGAAAGGCGGGAAAGGAGGCTGCATTTCTCGGGTCGTTTGCTTGCTCTCGGGAGGCGCTACAGTGTGGGGAGGATTGGAGACGGGGACACTGGAGGAGGAAGTGGCAATGGGGAGTAGACAAGAGTGAAACCCAATCAAGGCCAGGGGATGGCCTTGGATAGAAGCAGGGACAGTGTGTGCCAAGGCATACATGTGACAGTCATTTGGTAGATTAAATAAGAACGAAATTCTTTGCCAGCAGTTTTTATTGTCCCGGTAAGATGAGAATCAAGGCCATGAGCTCAATGCAGTGTTGGTGAAGTGTGTGGGATGCGTTCAGGGAGTGGAGAGGGTGGGAAACCGTCATTTGGGGACAGGGGCATGTGAGATATGAGGACTAGTGCCCCAGGGCTGGAGCGATGGCTCAGTGGTTAAGACCATGATTGTCTATAGTGGCACTGTTTGTGACAGCCAATAGAGAAACAAGAAGTGACTTCATGGCATGCCTAGACCATGGAACACTATTCAACAGGAACAAAGTTTTCACTTCCTACACGGTGCATGAACCTTGACAACATGCTAAGTGGAAGGAGCAAGACACAGAAGTCCACATATTCTACAGAGCCAACCATATGAAATGCCCGGCCTAGGCTAATACTCAGAAACAGAGAACAGAAGCCGCACCAGTGGCCAAGGCTGGAAGATGGCAAGTTAAAGGCCTGCCTGAGTTGCAGAATGAATTTGAGGCCAGCCTCACTGACTGAGACCCTGTCGCAAAGAGCTAAAAGAGATTTAGCTCAATAGTAAGGGGTTCACCAACACATGTAAACTCCTAGGTCTCATCTCTCTGTAGAGAAGGGGAAAGCAAAAGATGGAGAGAGAGGATGCTTGGTGCTAGCGGCTCGGGGGAGGAGGGAGGAAGGAGTGATTAACAGCAGGTGTGGGGATGGATGCTTTGGGGTAGTGAGAGTATCTGGGATTAAACATTGGTGATGCCAGTACAATTTTGTGAATTCACTAAAAAAATCCAAAGGGCCATGCTTTACAATGCTAAATTTTCAACAGAATTGGGGTGCATGATGTGAAACCCAAAAAAATTCGATAAAGAAGTTTTTTTAATGCTGAATGTTGTCTGATGTCAAGTTATACCACAGCCACAGTAACAGCACGGCCCCGGCAGAACAATAGTCCTGTGGGCCAATGGAATAAAATAAGGACCCGTAAGTTAACCTAGCCACCAAAGTTTTAACACAATATATTCTGGGAAAAAGGACAGCCTTTTTCATAATGGATGCTGAGGAAACAAGACATGTGAATGCAGCAAAATGAACCTGGGTACGTATCCCTTACCCTGCATAAAACCTAGCTCAACACAGGTCCAAAACCTTAACATTAGACCCTAAAACTCTGAGGAAAACACTTGACAATTTTGGCAGAGGCAAGAACATTCTGAAAAGGACTCTCACAGCTCAGGAAAAAATTCTCAGGAGCTGACAAACGGGGTAAATGATAAAACTCCTGTATGACAAAGGAGGACTATCAGCAGTATGGAGAGAGGGCACAGAAGAGAACACATCTCCAGCTACTACGTGTCAAATAGGGGGTTACTCTCTAGACTATTTCAAGGATTTCAAAAGCTGAAACACCAGAAATGACCAAATTAATCCAATCAATCAGTCAATGGGCTGATAAACAGACAGTTCTCAAAAGAAGAAACAGATGGCAAATAAGTAGGTGTTTCAATCAGTCTTCTATGGCTGTGAAGAGACACCATGACCACGGCAGCTCTTATAAAAGAAAGCATTTAACTGGGGCTGGCTTTCGGTTTCAGAGATTTAATCCATTATCATCAATGCAGGAAGCATGGAGGCACACAGGCAGATCATTTTGATTGAATCGCCTGGCCTGGTGGGCACCTCATGCCTCCCTCTGGAAGAGATTATGGTGCTAGGGGCCCTCATGGGTGAGCTCCTCCTCCTCTTCCTAGTCAAGGTTGCCATGGGGATAGAAGAGCTTAGAATCTTGCTTTTCTAGTTTTGCCATCACCCACAGGAGGAGGACCCAAAAGCGCGTGGCAGAAGAAGACCTGCAGACTGCTGGGATGGCAGGGTTGATTTCTAAGGTGAAACCTGGGACTGCAATAGACACGTGGAGCCTGTGGTGGTTTGAAGGAGAGGGAAGGGAAGTGAATAGTGAAGGCACTATTAGGAGGAAGCACATCACTGGCTTGGAGGTTTGAGCTCAAGCCAGACCCAGTGGCTCACACTGTCTCTTCCTGCTGCCTGCCAGTCTGGCTGTAGAAGTCTCAACCACGTCTCCAGCACCATGTCTGCCTGTGTGACACAACACTTCCCACCATGACAAGGATGGATTCGACCTCTGAGCTATGAGCCCGCCCCAATTAAATGTATTCCTTTATAAGAGTTGCCAGGGCCATGGTGTCTCTTTACAGCAATAGAACCTGACTAAGAGACAGAGCCCATTAGAACGGGATGACTTATGAACAGCAGAGAAGAGCCACATGGGATTATTCCTATGCTCAAGGAGTCATGGCTCGTATGGTGATCTTGGTGGACCTGCCATTAGTACACAAATAACTACTCCCAAATACTCGACTGGATTTAAAATCTGCAAAGGGTAGTTAGCAGGTTAGACAAATCCATTATGCGTCAGGAGCTTCAGTAGAAACCCATGAACCTTTGAAAGGATCCAAAGACTCCCCCATTACCATCACAGGGTCGGTCGCGGGACCAGACTTGTATTTTATGGCAAACCTATGTCATGAACACCGGAGTGTTAAGATGCAGGAGCTGAAGATGCTAAAGGATTCTAGTGCAAGATAGTTCCCCTTTCTTAGAGTCTGAAGCAGCGTTTTGCAAGGTTTTCGTAAGACCAGGAACGAACTGAAGGAGTCTCTGTAGAAACCTCCCTGTTTAAAAAGCCGGTAGTCCTCCGCTCCCCAGGCGGTCGGCATCTAAGGCGGCTGACACTTCCGCTGTTCACTGGAGGGGGCGCTCTAGCCCCTCACAAACGGGACTGAGAGGAAAAGCGATGGGCGTGGGGCAACAAACATTGAAATTTGGAAACAATAAAAGACTTCATTTGAGTTAATGCGATGGAAGAAAACGGCGATAAATGGTACTGACCAAATGACAAAACAAGGAAACGTGCCCGAGAGCAGGCCAGGAGGCAAACCTTGGACGCCTGCTGGGAGGTAAATCTGGACGCCTGCTGGGAGGTAAATCCTTCCCAACTCCCAAAGCAAGAAAAAGTTTAGAGAAATAATGTCCCAGTCATAAGGCCACCGACTTTGAACTCCTGCAAAATGAGTAACCAGACCCTCTGCTTCCAGCGACCTTCAAAGTGCAACAAACTGGAGCCTGGGAAACACTCCTGAGAAGTCAGGGCCATGCCCGGGGACTGTTTGGTCACCGAGCTAGAACCTCAGAGTCACGGCAGCGTGGGCGTCCCTACATGCCCGTGTGTTGGTCACAGAGCAGAGTTACTGGTGGTCCACAGGGTGGTTATAGACTTGGGTGCTGGGCCTGAATTGGAGCTGCAGACGGTTAGTCCTGAGTCTCTGAGCATGTTCTGTGCCTTTCTAAACCTCACCGCTATTCGTCATGACACAGACGACAATGCCTGCCGTTTACTGCGTCTGCGGGTGGCTGACACATGTCTGTGCTACTCGGGCCTCTTCCAGTAGCAAGTGACAGAAACACAAACCATCGAGAAAAGGTCTGGATGAGGGGGGCTGGATTTCTTTGATTGTGTGAGGAAGGGCACAAAATAGAACTAAGACCGAGAACCTCAGAGTCCGCAGGGCTCCTCTCACCTCACACTGAAACCTTTCCTTTAGGCCGGCATCTCAGAGCTTCTAGGCTCACTTCTAAGAAAGAGGGAAGGCTGAGAAATCCAAACAGGGTTGGGTGGGGTGCAACCGCCATTCCAGCTACTCAAGACACTCACGACGGACTAAAACTTTGGGGTAGAGAAAGAAGGGAAAAAGCTCAGCCTGTTTTAGGCCACGGCTGCCCTCTAGTGGAGCGCCAGCTGCAGCTTTGAATGTGCGCATGTGCACATTGCCTGGTACCGCAACCGGTCACCTAGGTCGGAGCCATATGCCCAGCAGTGGAGCTGGTACGAGAATAGAGATGGGGAGAGGAACCCGCAGCCCAAACGTGATGAGCCAAGTGCCATGTCTCTCGTCCCAGCCCTCCTCCCAAGTCTTCCTCCCATTCCGGCATGTCCTTCGGAGCAGCTAAAGCCAGGCTCTGTTCCTCCCTCTTGCTGTTTCTCCCATGTTCGAGTGCCCTGTGCACGGTCTTCTGGACATCTCTCTGTCCCTCTGTCCCTCCACTGTCCTGCGTCTGTCCTGTCCTCCGTGGTAGCTCCTCCTCCTACCCTGCTGGATCTCCTCGGTACCCCTCTGCTCACTTCTGCCTTTCAGAGAGCTTTCTAAAATGACAGTCTTGCCTCTTCTTTGCTCAAGTATTCTTTTTATCTCTTTAATTTTTATTACGTTTATTTATCTGGGGGGCGGCGTGCATGTGTATCAGCGTATGTATGTGAGTGGTGGGCGGAGGGCAACTCGAGCGAATTGGTTCTCCTCTTCCACCCTGTGTTCCTGGGAATGAGTCTCAGGACAACGGGCTTGACAGCCTTTACCCTCTGAACACCTCTTAGGCTCTTTCTCTCTTTGAATGCTTTAATTCCATTGATGTTTGTTTTGTTGTAAATTGGCTTATTTAAAGTCTATGTTTTGGTTAGTTTTTTATTAGGTTAACACAAACTTGGATTATTTCTGGAGAACCTCAGTTGAGAAAGTGTCCCCATCAGATTGGCCTACAGGCAAGTCTGTAGGGCATTTTCTTTATTATTGGTTGATGTGGGAGGACCCTGTGGACCCTGACGTGCCTGGGCAGGTGGTCCTGGCAGTATAAGAGAGAAAACTGAGCAAGCATCCCTCCCTCTCCTCTTCCCCTCCTTCTTTGTCCCTTTCCCTCCCCTCCCTCCTCTTTTGGGCTGGGAATTAAGAGCCTTGTGCACACCATACAAGCTGCCCTGCACCGAGCCCCACCCCCAGCTCTGAGGGAGACAATTCTCGTGGCTCACCATCAAAGGCAGCTACTCTTCCCTTAACCTGACTGCACTCGTGGATTTGAGGTTTAGGTCTGTGTCACGTTTGCTGCATCTGCTCATTTCATCTGGGCCTCGGTAGACCACAGCTGGCAGCAGAAAGAACAGGATTACGGTGACAGAGGCCTGTTTTCCACCATCCCCTCCCTTCTCCCCGGCTCTTCCCTGTCTCGCTTTCCATCCTCACAGAGTCTGTTCCAGTAGAGATGTCAGTAGCAAAGACCTCCTTACCAGACATGTCCTCTCTTACAGCTTGTTCTCCCCAGTGCTCTCCCAGTGGGGATACCACCTTCCAAGCTTAGTGAGACTGAAAGATTGGAGAGAGTCACTGTGGACATGATTGTGTGTGATCTAGAGGTTAAAGCCGTGCAAATGTGTCAGGCGACGATGCAGATCTTTCTTTTTTTTTTTTTTTTTTTTTTTTTGTTAATTTTGGGTAGGGCTGATGGCTTTGGATCCATGAAGGTTCTTCTGTTGAGTTGTTTGGGTCCGGGCAGAAGTGACCACACCAACCGCACCTGGTTAGTTGAGTTTGTGCATCTTTTTCCTCTTCCTTTTAGACAGAGTCTCGTGGAAACCTGTCTGGCCCTGAGCTCACTCTGTAGCTGAGGACGACCGTTAGCTTCTGACCTCTCCATCTCCTAGGTCCCCGATGAAGTACCTTGAAGTTATGGCTTGATCACACCATTGAAAAGTTGGCTTCTAGTCACAGGGCATGTGAGGTCACTCTGCTCACCTGAAAGGCCACCAAAGGCTCAAACGAGGCTAATTGGATGTCAGTCTATGGAGAAGGAAGCTAGCCGACCGATTTCAACCCAAGTGGAAATCCGCACGGGCTTGCTAATAAGAGTATGCTCACTGCTAACTTTCCCTTGAGCCGACCTAGAGTCCGCTGCTGGGTCTGGGGACTGGCAATATCAGGAGACCAGTGACACAAAGCAAGTGGACAACACAGCCTTCCTGATAATGATACCCCTTGGGCCCTGGGAGGAGGGTATAAAGGTCAACTCCATATCTGCAATAAATGTGTCTGCTTCAGCTTCTGACCTGACTCCTGGGGTCTATGTCATCGACTTCACCCCCTCTCACCCCCTTCCCCAAGGGATGACCAGAAGGGATAATCACTGTATCAACTCTGTTCACCTGGAAGGTCACTGAGGTTCAAATGAGGCTAATTGGATTGTCCGTCTATGCCTGAACTTTGTTCCAGAGCAATGGTTTTTGCCAATACAGCAATTTGCCATGCTTGGGATAGAATGAGGACAATAGCTATCGACTGCAATGGCTGCCAGAAGCTAATTTCTAGCATCCCTCAGATACTTTATATATTATATAATATGCTAGTCCTAGCATCCCTCAGATACTTCATATATTATATAATATGTTAGCTCTAGCATTCCTTAGATACTTCATATATTATATAATATGCTAGCTCTAGCATCCCCTAGATACTTCATATATTATATAATAAGCTAGCTCTAGCATCCCCTAGATACTTCGTATATTATATAATATGTTAGCTCTAGCATTCCTCAGATACTTCATATATTATATAATATGCTAGCTCTAGCATCTGTTAGATAATTTATATATTACATAATCTGCTAGGAGTATTGCCCAGGGTTGGGCTCACATGCATGAGGCCTGTATTAGTTATGTTTCTGTTGATGTGATAGAACTCCATGAGCAAAATCTACTTACAAAAGAAAGTACCCATTTAAACCTATGATTCCAGAGAAAGAAGAGCCCATCAACATTGGGACGATGCCCTCTCAGTGTATCCAACAGTATGGGGGGGGGGCTTGAGTACCAGCCTCAGTACCCCCTCAGGGCTCAGAATTGGACGTCTATGGCAGGCAAGATCTGAGGGTAAGAAATTAACTCAAATACGTTCCATCTGCGTGTTCTTTGTGTGTGGGGGAGTGAAAGGGCGTGGGGAAGAATAAGGGGGAAATAAGGAGAAGAAAGGAGAGGAAGAGGAAGAAGTAGAAGTGTGTTTGTGTGTGTGTGTACCCAAAGAGGCCAGAAGAGGGCCCTGGGACCCTTAGAGCTGCAACTGTAGGAGGTAACTTAGAACTGTCCAACATGAGTGCTGGGAGCCAAGCTCAGGTCCTCTGGAGGAGCAGTAAGCACTCTTGGCCACCAAACTGCCCCTATAGGCTCGTCCTTAAATTAAATGAAATGCAGCTAGACTTGTTTCCTTAGCCCAAGTTTTCCTCTGAAGTACCGGGCACCTTTTCATACTGAAGAACAAATTTAGGGCCAGTGATAGCTCAGTGGGTAAAGGCTCTTGCCGCCAAACTTGACATGAGTTCAACCCCCAGGTCTCACTTGTTGGAGGAAGAGAACTTACTCTTGCACGCTGTCCTCTGACCTTTACACACACACATGCACACACACACACACACACACTAAATAAATGCAAAACTATTTTAAAAGCGACTCTAACTTAACGGAAGAGATAAAGTTAAAAGTACAGGGCTATAGAATCAGCGAGAGCATTCACGATACACATTTGAGCTAACCCGATGAACAGTAACCTCTTTGAGAGGGTATGCGAGCTCCAGGAGAAGATGGCAATAAAAGCAATTTATCTTTGCAAATGGGGATGTGTAGAGAGCAGGCAAAGTGCTTTTCTGCAATCACAGCTATTACTGTCGAAGGAACTCAGGCTGTTTCCTTAGTGACAGAACCTCTTTTGCATATGGACAAGCGGTTGTTTTCTCTGCTGCCGCCTGCAAAGTTTCGGGCGGCTCCCTGTTTTCTGGTTTACACCGGCATACGTACATCTTTAATAATCATTTCCTTGTACGGCCTGAAACACATGAGCTGATGGCAGCATTAGCCGCCGTCAAAACGGACTCACAGCAATGCGGAGAAAGAAGCTACTTGCCAAAGAACAGGGTAACCCCGCTTTACCAAAATCTAAGGAAGGAGAAACTTTGGATAAGTTAATCACTCTGTGCCAGTATTCACCTCAAAAGGCTGTGACAAGATGACAATCATCTGGGGCTGTGTGGGGAGACATCAGCTATGACAATTAACACATTCTATTCCCCAAACAGATATCCGTGCTTATTACAAACATTTCCTTAATCCGTTCTGTAATAGCATATTCTGAATTTAAAAGCTTGGTGATAGAAGGTGGAGGCTCTTGGTTTGACCCTGAGCAGTGCACATTTTAAATGTGAGAAATCTGGACAAAAATCTATAACCTTCCCAGACCTTATCCCCTAACTATGATCCCCGTGAGGAACTGGGAGCTGGGCGATTCATTATTCATTAATTTAACAAATATTTGTTGAGCACTTAACCGAATCCAGCTGAGCACTTGCTACGACAGACTTCCGCTTCTCTGCATGGGGCTGTTTATTATGCACAAGGTGTCCCCGTGCAGGCGCTGTGGCGGTCTCAGGGCCCTGGGTTCTGTGACGCGGCTGACAGCCAAGCATCCTCACTCCGCATGAAGGGCAAGCAGAACTGGGGCTGGCTGGCGATGTTGTTTCCCATTCCTAGTCTGTTTGGGTCTTAAGAACAAGCGCAGACAAAACGTCTCCCTAGTATGGAGTCCCAGGAAGCAATCGGGACTGGAACACAGTGGACCGGCCCCACTGTAGACTCTCGGGACAGAACACTAACACGGGGGAAGGGGTCTATAAAGCAGCGGGTAACCTGTCGTCAGCGGCAGAGCTGGGGGATGGAAACTGAAAAGTGTAAAATAGAACTTTTCACTCCCTCTGGCTTGCCCCTGTCCTCCTTCCCCCCAAACCCCTGACTTAGAAGAGCTGCCCCTGTTCCAGCCCCTGCCATGCTCGCGTCCCTCCAGCAGACTCTCTTCCGGCTCCGGTTCCTGTTGCCTGGGGCTGCTGGTCCGCACCACCCGGTGAAGGCTGTTGTCTTCTGTCTCATAACCCACATCCCTTGGGCACTTCCATCATTTGCTCTTTATGTTCCTGGCACACATCACTGTTTTCTTGTTTCCATCCACATTCATTATTGGTTTTGAACGCCAGGGATGTTTGCCCCAAGAGTGGGAGGGATCTCCTCTGTGTGGTTCTTGCATGTTCTCCAGGATGGACGGGGCATAGGGGCGCTCATAAGAAACGCCTCTTCTGTTCTCTGCTGTCAGACAGACTTGAATCAAGGCGATGGATGCCTGTCAGGGGGACTTATGAGGAGAGGTGCTTGTTTTGGCTTTCAAGGGTCCCTGTGTGCAGCCACAGGATCCGTGGGTTCGGGGCCATGCTGAGGCAGAATGTCCAGGAAGGGGAAGAACTGAGAGCAGAGAAAGCTCATTCCACGGTGGGAGCAGAGAAAGGAAGCAATCAGTGAGCAGTATAACCTTCCAAAGCATGTTCCGAGTGGCTTCCCTCCTCCAGCTAAGTCCTGCCATTAAAACTTCCAGAGAATAATGCCCCTAGCTGGGGACCTGGTATCGAGAGACTTTAATAATATTCAAAACCTTGCCTGTTTTAATTAAGTAAATAAGTAAAAACTATAAATGAAAATAGCAGTCTGCAAGCCTGTCTTCTTCATGCTGATTTCATGCTAGCAAGGTGAGAGGTGTTTGGGGAATGACAGTCACACTGAGACCCCAGAGGGTATTAAGGTAAGACTAAGGAGGCAGAAGTTGAGTGGCTTGCAGGCTTGTTCCTGTTCTGTTCCCTCTGACATTGCTGGAGGTCGTCAGACTCCCTGCCAGGGGAGGAGGATTAGGAGGAAAGTACCTGTGGCTGTTTTGAGAATTCAGGGCAATCAATTACTAATGCAAAACTGACATATTGTGGTGGTCTGAAAGAAAATGGCCCCCAAAGGGAATGGCACTATTAGGAGGTGTGGCTTTGATGGAGTAGGTGTGGCCTTGTTGGAGGAAGTGTGTCACTGTGTGTTGTATGAGGCCACTTGTTAGTTTCCCAGCCATTCAGACTCCCGAAATAATCACACAGAAACTATATTAATTAAATCACTCCTTGGCCTATTAGCACTAGTTTCTTATTGGCTAACTCTTACATCTTAATCTAACCCATTTCTAGTAATCTGTGTATCGCCAAGCAGCTGTGGCTAACTAGGTAAAGTTCCATCCAACTCAGGCCAGGCTCCATGGCTTCTCTCTGACTCCACCTTCTTTCTCTCAGCATTCAGTCTAGTTTTCCCTGCCTATCTCTGTTCTGCCCTGCTATAGGTCCAAAGCAGTTTCTTTATTAATCAACGGTAATCACAGCATACAGAGGGGAATCCCACATCAACTGTAGGTGGGCTTTGAGGTCTCCTATGCTCAAGCTACACCCAGTGACACAGTTCACTTCCTGTTACCTTCAGATCAAGATATAGAACTCTCAGCTCCTTCTCCAGCACAATGTCTGCTTGCATGTTGGCATGCCCCACCATGATGATAACAGAATAAAACTCTGAACTGTAAGCCAGCTGCAATTAAATGGTTTCCTTTATAAGAGTTGCATGGCCATGGTGTCTCTTCACAGCAATAGAAACCCTAACTAAGACACACACACACACACACACACACACACACACATAGACATATATACATACATACGTACATACACAACAACACACACATATTTGTTTTGCAAGACAGGGTTTCTCTGTGTATCTCTGGTTGTCCTGTAACTCACTCTGTAGACCAGGCTGGCCTCATATTCACAGACTTCTGTCTGCCTTTGCCTCTCGAGTACTGGAATTAAATGCTTATGCCACCACTGCCCAGCTGCAAAGCTTGCTTTTTAATTCTTAAATTTTATTTGTGTATGTGTGTGATAGGTATATGTTAGTATGGATATCTGTGTGTGTGTGATGGGTACATGTTAGTATAGATGTGTGCATTGTGTGTGCATGTGTGATAACTACATGTTAGTATGGATGTGTGCATGTGTGTGTACATACATGTGTGTGCATGTGAGGTAAGTGGTTGGTACATGTTAGTATAGATGTGTGCATGTGTGTGTACATACATGTGTGTGTGGTAAGTGGTTGGTATGGGATGTCCTCTTTTCTCTCTACCCTATTTTTTGAGACAGGGTCTCACACTGAACCTGGAACTCAGTGATTTGGCTAGGCTGAATGACTGATGAGCTCTGAGGATCTGATTTCATTTGGTCCCCACACCTGGCATTTACATGGGTGTTGGGGATTGAAACCCAAACTTCTGTGGCAGAGAATGACTGAACCATCTCCCTGGCCTTGTTCATACAAAGCTCAAATATCTTAAACACACTGTTGCCCTTGGGTAGTTGTTTGGTTAAACTTCAAGCCCCTACCTCTGCGCCCACCCTCATACCTCTATCTCAAGGTTACTCTCCCAAAATGCAAAACACTGGCCAGTAATTCTTCAGCACACAAATAGGGGAATGACTCACTCAGAAAAGCACTTGCCTTGCAAATGTGAGGATTTGAATTTTGACAGAGCCGGGCTTGATGGCAGCGCCTATAATCCCAGCAATGAAGCCATGAACGGCAGAGACAAGTGGATCCCTGGAAACTCGCCTGGCTGGCAAAGATCCAGGCCAAAGAGAGATTGATCTCAAAATAAGAGACACGCACAGGGATGGACACACACACACACACACACACACACACACACACACACAGGGCAGGGATCATCCTCAGGGTTCTGAGACTCTCCCAGGGACTCCTCCATGTCGTGGAAATCTGTAGGTCTTTTGGCTGTAGCTGTCGCTCTAGTCTTTTTCCTCTTGATGACTAAAGCATTTTAGAAAACAAGTTAAAGTCGGGTGACAATGAGAATAACCTCAAATCCCTTCACGCTTTTCAAACCAAACGTGTAAATCGCCAGGATATAACTTAGTCACTGTACTATCGCTGTGCAGAGACACCATGACCACGGCAACTCTTATGAAGGAAAACATGTCATTGGGGCTGGCTTACAGTTCAGAGATATAGTCTGTTGTCAATGTAGCAGGAAGCAGGATGGCATGGAGGCAGATGCTGGAGAGGCGGCTGAGAGGATCCACAGGCAGCAGGCAGAGCGAGACACTGGGCCTGGCTTGAGTGTTTGAAACCCCAAAGCCCACCCCTAGCGACTGACTTCCTCCATCAAGGCCACTACCACTCCAACAAGGCCACATTTCCTAATCCCTGCCAAGCAGAGCCACTCCCTAATGACCAAGCATTCAAATCTACGAGCCTAGGGGGAGCCACTCCTCTTCACACCACCACAAAACATTCGGCCGTGTTTCAAATGGCCAAGAGAAGCGAGATGGAGAGACGCTGGATTGGGCTGTGCACTGCCAGAGTGGGAAGCTCTGGGGAAAATAAAGGCAAAGAAATCCCCGAGGTGTAACTTCTATAGTCCCAAGGAGTGAATGGCAATGAGAACTGGGAGTGTCATGCAGTCAGTTCCTAGAAGGTGGCACTCAGTAGCTAAGCAGGGAAGTCAATAGGTTGCCAAAAGTGACGGCATTGACTCCCATTTCACGCACTTAGGAAATATCAGAGCTGCGTTCTCAAGCAGACAGAGCAAGGCGGTCTCTTTGTGATGGTGAAAGATTGCTGACACTTCCCTTCCCTTGTTAATGTGGCTCAGTAGAAGCTCCTGTGCCTCACTGTGTGGCCCAGGCTGGCTGAACACACGGGGAGCCCCTTGCTTTCATCTCAAGGGATGAAAGACACCACATCCTGCTTGACTAGAAACGTGGTCTAAATTGAAACAACAATGACCTGCCGTGATACACACGTATCAGGATGGCCCAAACGCAGACCTATTAGAATGATGTCTGACTTCTTGATGGAGATCCTTTAAGCCACAAGTGCTGCAGACACCAAGAGACTACAGACGCCAGACCAGATTGGTAGCACCAAATGCCCAAAAGGGAAAGGTCTAGAGCTTATGGGTATGTTCTTAAGTTGCTAGAATGAGATATTTCCCTTTTACTCTTTGGGGGGTCTGCCATCCAGCTCCCAAATAAATACATCGAGACTTATTCTTATAAATACCCACCTTAGTTTTACTTGTTTCTAGCCAGCTTTTCTAACTTAAATTACCCTGTTTCTCTTTAACTACATTTTGTCTCTGGGCTTTTTACCTCTCTTTAGCCTCTATATCTTTCTTTCCTTCTTACTCTGTGGCTGGCTCCTGGTGTCCTCCTCAGCCTCTCCTTTTCTAGACGTCCCCTATTTTATCCTCTCTGCCTGCCAGCCCCCCCCCCCCACCTATCCTTTCTCCTGCCTTGCTATTGGCCATTCAGCTCTTTATTAGACCAAGCAGGTGTTTTAGGCCGGCGAAGTGACACAGCTTCACAGAGTTAAACAAATGCAACATAAAAGAACGCAACACATCTTTACATCATTAAACAAATGTTCCACAGCATAAATGAATGTAAAACATCTAAGCTAATATTCCACAACTCTGGTTCTTTGACGATAGATATAACATCAGCAAGATAGATTGGATAGACCCTTATCCAAACTGACTAAAGGTTGAGAGAGAATAAACAAATTAACAAAGGGGGCACAACAACAGACACCGGGTAAATCCTGAGAATCATAAATAAATACTTTAAAAACCTGTACTCAACAAAATCAGAAAACGTAAAAGAAACAGATAATTATTTTAAATAGATACCGCTTACCAAAGTTAAGCCAAGGTCACATAAACAATTTAAATGGACCTGTAACCCCTAGTGAAATAAAAGTCATCATCAAAAGTCTCCCAACCAAAAACCTGAGATGGTTTTAGTGAAGAATTCTATCAGATTTTCAAAGTAAAGTTAAAGCCAATACTCCTCAAATTATTCCACAAAATAGAAACAGAAAAAAAAATTGCCAAATTCATTTTATGAGGCAACAGTTACCCTGATACCAAAAACTACCTAAAGGCTCAACAAAGAAAGAAAATTACAGACTAATTTCCCTTAAGAACACAGACGTTGGCTGGGCGATGGTGGTACACGCCTTTAATCCCAGTACTTGGGAGGCAGAGGCAGGCGGATCTCTGTTTGAGGCCAGCCTGGCCTACAAGAGCTAGTTTCAGGACAGGCTCCAAAACTACAGAGAAATCCTGTCTCAAAAAAACAAAAACAAAACAAAACAAAAATGCAAAAATACTCAACAAAATACTTGCAAACTGAATCCAAGAACAGAGCAAAAAGATCATGAATAAGTAATCTTCATTACAGACACTCAGGGATGGTTTAATATATGGAAATCAATAAATATAACCCTTCATACAAACAAACTGAATGGAAAAAAAACCCCACATGATCATCTCATTAGATGCAGAAAAACCTTTGACAAAATCTAATACCCCTTCATAATAAAAGTCCTGGAGAGATCAGGGATACAGGGACATACTTAGACATAATAAAGGCAATTTACAACAAGTCTATAGCCAACATCAAATCAAATGGAGAGAAACTCAAAGTAATTCCACTAAAATCGGGAACAAGACAAGGTTGTCAGCTCTCCCATACATGGCCAATAATAGTACTTGACATCTTAGCTAGAGCAATAATACAATGGAAACAGTATGATCTAGCTATACTGCTCTTGGGTGTATACCCAAGGACACTTCATCCTACAGCAAAGACACTTGTTCAACCATGTTCACTGCTGCTCTATTCATAGTAGGGAAAAACTGGAAACAACTTAGACGCTCCTCAACTGGAGAATGGATAAAGAAAACGTGGCACATTTATACAACCGAGTATTACTCAGCTGTTAAAAAGAATGACATCATGACATTTGCAGGCAAATGGCTAGGACTAGAAAAAAAAAAACAGCCTGGGTGAGTAACTGAGACCCAGAAAGACAAATATGGAATGTATTCATTTATAAGTGGATATTAGCCATTAAGTAAATGAGAGCCAAGCTACAATGCAGAACACAGCGGGACTCTGAGGGTATCAGAATTCTTCTGTGTAATGCAGACAGTGATTGCATGGAACATGCACTTGTCAGAACCTGAGTTCTTGAGCATGCTCAGTTAGTGGTCATGCTTCCTCATTCATCTTAATGTTAAAAATGATGAAAGTTACTAAATTTATATCAATAAAAATGATGAAAGTGTCTTTGGGTGGGGACACTTTTACAATAACAGAGTCTATTCTGTGTCATTGTGTGTGGGACCCAAGTTAGTCTTCTAGGCCTTATCTGAACTTCAGAGGCGGGCTTCCAGGTCAGGAGGCGTCTAGGGCAGCAGCTTTAACTGCAAGTGACTGTCCTTGACAATGTCTCCTACTGGCCAACACCGGACACACACACACACACACACACACACACACACACACACACACTCACTGAGTGTAGCATTTGCTCACCTAAATGTATGAGTGCTGCAACTTGCCAGTCACACTGGGGAAGGAATGACCCATCTGTGTGTCTGGCCGTCATTCCATAATTGAGTATGGAATAATGGATGGTTATTACCGGAGCAGCATCTGCTAGCTGGCCCTGACTCAGGCCTTAGCTTGGGTTTAATTTTATAGGCAAGACCAATCCAAATTAAGCCTCTTCTTTCTTCCTTTCTTTCATCCTTCCTCCTCTTTCTCTTTTTGTGTGTATGCTGGTCTACATGCATGTTTATGTGAGTGTTGGTGTCTGCGTGAGTGCACGTGTATGTGTAATGGCAGAGATCAATCTCAGGAGCTTTCTAAGACAGGCTCTCTCACTGGCCAGGAACATGTTGATTAGGCTATGCTTGCTGACCAGCAAACCCCAAGGACCTGCCTGTCCCCACTCCTCGGTGTTGGAATTACAAGCATAGGTGATCACCCCACATGGGTTTGGGACTTAAGCTCACGCCTCTGTGTCTGGTTGGGGAGCACTCTGTTGGCTGAGCCATCTCTCTTCCCTTCTGTTTGTTAAGATAGGGCTCTTGCTGGGTCAGTCTGCCCTGGAGCTGCAATCCACCTCCCTCATCTCACCGAGCGGAAAGATCAAGCATCCCTTACAAAACCTGGCCAGCCAGTGGGAGGGTGGCTCTCCTCCCCAGAGCAGCTGAGGGAAACACAAGTGTGGACCATTTGCGTTAAGACACCTGCCAGGTCCTTTTCTGTCTGTTCTCAGTTGTGGCCATGCGGCAGGTTGGTCCTAAAACAATGAAATCCTCCCACGGAGCACAACTCTTTTAAGAGACAAAAATTGGCAGAAGAGAAAAACCTTCATTGTTTTGCAAAAAATTCTTAAAGCAACCACCTATAAAATCGTTGACTTCCCCGTGTGCCTATTTTCCAAAGGAAAATAAATATCTTTTCAAAATTACCTTTTGTACAAAAGACAGTGAAAATGTACAGGTTTCTGTTTATTTTTTACTAGAAGGAATCTTTGACAAGCTGAGAAAAGGCCTGTCACATTTAAAGGCATTTTTATTTTCTATTAAAACTGGGCTGAACATAGGTGTGCTTCGGTGATTCTAGAAAGTCACGGTTGGATTTTAAAGCCAATCACTCTTCTTAGATGACATTATTGAAAACCCATTTGGCAAAAATGCAAACTAAAAGAAGGGAAGTATTCTATAAAAATGGGACAATCCCTGAGTTTTCAAGTCATTTCTTAGAGTTTGTTTTTAAGACAGAACTGCGCTATCTGCAGGGCAGGTTTACGTAAAGGAACAAGTTTTTAAAAAAGATTATGAGTAAGACCAACAATGCTCCTATGACCATAGCTGAGCACATGTCCTTGTGGCACGACTGAGCATCCTTTGGATATATACCCCAAAGTGGTATTAGTGGGTCTTGAGGAAGGTTGTTTCCTAATTTTCTGAAAAATCGCCACACTGACATCCAATGAGGCTGTACCAGCTTGCATTCCCACCAGCAATGCAGAAGTGTTCCCTTTCCCACACATCCTCTCCAGCATAAGTTGTCATCAGTGTTTTTGATCTTGGCCATTCTTACAGGTGTAAGATGGAATCTCAGAGTTGTTTGGATTTGCATTTCTCTGATGGCTAAGGATGTTGAATATTTCTTTAAGTGTCTTTCAGCCTTTTTAGATTCCTCTGTTGAGAGATCTCTGTTTAGGTCTGTACTCCATTTTTTTTATTGGATTATTTGTTCTTTTGGTGACCAATTTCTTGAGTTCTTTGTACATTTTGGAGATCAGACCTCTGTCTGATGTGGGGTGGTGAAGATCTTTTCCCATTCTGTAGGCTGTCGTTTTGTCTTGTTGACTGTGTCCTTTGCTTTACAGAAGTTTTTCAGTTTCAGGAGGTCCCATTTATTGTTTCTCTCAGTGTCTGTGCTGCTGGGGTTCTATTTAGGAAGTGGTCTCCTGTGCCAATGCGTTCAAGTGTACTTCCCACTTTCTCTTCTATGAGGTTCAGTGTGGCTGGCTTTATGTTGAGGTCTTTGATCCATTTGGACTTGAGTTTTGTACATGGTGACAGATATGGATCTATTTTCATTCTTCTACATGTTGATATGCAGTCATGCCAGCACCATTTGTTGAATATGCTTTCTTTTTTCCATTTTATATTTTTTTCTTCTTTGTCAAAAATCAGGTGTTCTCAGGTGTGTGGATTGATATCCGGGTCTTTGATTCACTCCCATTGGTCCTCCTGTCTGTTTTTATGCCACTATCAGGCTGTTTTCAGTACTGTATCTCTGTAGTAGAGTTTGAAGTCAGGGATGTTCCCAATTCTCAGATGTTTTCAGAGGGCCACACCAAGGATGAGACAAGACAATGCACACAGCACAGTAGCGTAGTGCCCAACATGGGCTTTGTGCACATAATAGTTTTGATGATGGCATCGCTGTGCTGGTTTCCAAGCACTGTCTATTTTATAAAATATAGAATCATGGAGAAAGAGAATGCCAAACTTATTGTTTTTGTTTTTTATTTTTCATTCAAAGTAATGAGTCTAATGACTGTTTTAGAGAATTAACATTGGCAGGATGTGCAGATTGTCACTTTGATGAATTCTCATAGTCTATGACAAGATTTGACGCGGAGTTTTCAGAACTCTTTGGGCTTGTCAAAACCCTATTCTGTGTCTTGTCAAGCATACCAGCATATGCTATGAACCAGGAGACAAGCCATAGGAAAGAGCTGTGTTAATGGGAGCACGTTTTTTTTTTTTTTTCTTTCTGGGTCCCTGCACCACTGCCAACCTATGTAGTTACAGCGTTATATCCTGGAATTCCAGCTGAGGTTTCTTTCTTTTTAAAAATTTGTGTTTATTTTATATGTCTGAGTGTTTTGTTTCTGAATGTATGTATATGCACCATGTATGTGCAGTGCCCACAGAGGCCAGAAGAGGGCATCCCAGAGAACTGGAGTTACAGAGAGTTGTCATGTGGGTGCTAGGAACTAAATCTAATCCTCTGCAAGAAGAGCAAGTGCTCTTAACCACTGAGCCATCTCTCCAGCCCCTTCTTAAAAATGGTTTATTTTTGTGTGTGTGTGTGTGTGTGTGTGTGTGTGTGTGTATACACACACGTGCATACGTGTACAGAGTTCAGAAAAAGGTGCTGGATGCCCTGGGTCTGGAGCTAGCTGCTGGAGTTGCAAACTGCCTGATGTGGATGCTAGGAACCTAACTCTGGTCCTCTGGAAAAGCAATAGAAGCCTCATAGCTGCCGAGCCACCTCTGTAGGCTGCCAGCCAAGATTCTGTCTGAAGATATTCCACAGCTGATGTGTCTGTACTTTGTTCATGTATGTCTTCTAGTAGGCTTGGATAGAAAATGTATTTCTGAACTAGGCAAACCCGACAGTCATTTGCCCTGTATAAGAAGATGATATATGTGTGCATGTGTTGGAGGAGGCAGCTTGTTTCATTCCCAGCTGCTCAGCCATGAAATAACCACACAGGTATGTATTAATTAAATCGCTGTTTGGCCCATTATCTCTAGCTTCTTATTTGCTAATCCTTACATCTTAATTTAACCCATCTCCATTAATCTGTGCATCACCATGAGGTCGTGGCCTACCAACAAAGTTTGAGCATGTCTGTCCATGGTGGTAGCTCCATGGCTTCTCCCTGACTCTGCCTCCTTTCTCCCAGCATTCAGTTTAGTTTTCCCTGCCTGGCTCTGTTCCCCTATAGCTCTGCTGTAGGCTCAAAGCAGTTCCTTTATTAACCAATGATATTCACAGCATACAGAGGAGAATCCCACATCATGCATGTATATGTGGTTGTATATATATGTATGTGTGTCTATGCATGTATATATGGGATCATGTATTATACTATCTGTATATATAGTATAAATTACATATATTGGAAGGTTAGTCTGAAAGGAAGCCTTACCAATCCTCTGCTGAATGACAGGACTGGAAACAAAGAGGGGAGGGCAGAGCCCATGAGCTGTTGTTTCAAATGTTCCTTCCTAATGCAAGGCCATTACCTCTCTCATTGCTCATTGCTCATTGCTTCTCGGAGACCAAGATGTTCCTCCAGTCCTATGCAGTTTTCTAGTACTTGGATGTACCAGGAATGGGCGATGACAATGGCAAGGCTGCAACATTGTATCCTTTTAAATCTGGGACACGCTGAAATAACAAGGACCAAATGATGACGAGCCCAGTAAAAGCCCAGCACTTGCTGTACAAGGAGCTCTAGATAAAGAGGAAAGTCGGCTGTGGTACCTTGAGACTCCCTTTTAGCCAGCACTCAGTGATCCCAGAAGAGATTAAAAATATCAACAAGGCTTTTTGTTTTTCATAAAAGCCATCCCACAGCAATCATCAGGCTAAGAGTAAAACACAAGGCTTTGGCCACTCTGAAATGCATTTTATTTAACTGCCCAATACCTGGGCATGTGAGTGGAATATCTGCTTCCAGCATCCTTTCAGAGAACAAGGCAATGAGGCTAATGGAGGCATAATGAACACTTATGTGGGAACTACGGCTGTGTGTGAACTGGCCCGTCTGCACAACACTGAGATTGTGGAACTTCTGTTGTACCCGAAATGGGTAGCCATTAGTTTGTCTAATTGGTGATTTACTTGATCCGCAGACTTCGACTTCCAGGCTTACCTCACCGTGTCCAGCCCAGCTGGCAGAGCTAAAACCTGGCAGCGAGGCTGAAGTCTTGCTGACTTTATCTTTCTGGGGCTGGTCCATGATCTCATCTCTGTCCATGGGCTGAAGCATCCTTACGTAACTGAGTCTCCTGGAACTGAAATGACCCAGCCCATTTTGGGAGGCAGATTGTCACCATCCAGGCCGACTGTAGTCCTGTCTTACACTGAGCAGAGGCCAAGCTGCTGGCCAGTGAGTCAGACTGCTGCATGTTACGGACACATATGCGTACCCTTGAGAATGTGATAGAGTCTGTCAGACCGCTTGCATCACTTAAGCAAGTCCCTGCTATTTCGATAGCCAATTTATAGCTTATAGATTTCCTTAATTTTCTTTTTTCTTGGGGGGGGGTAGAATTACTTATTTTTTAAAAAATCTGTTAAGCTTTTAAACATCGCAGCGAGTAACTATGTGTTGATCTTAGTTGTATGGACTAAACCTCGATTTACCAATCTTTAAATACAGAAATACCAGTTTTATGTGTTTTTTTTTTTTTTTCATTGTATGTCTCGGATCAAGGAAGGATTTCAATGCTTGTCTTCCTAAGTTTGAAGCCCCTGGAGACACAAAATCCTTTCCCATTTAATTACATGTCAATTCAGAATTCTTTAAAGAAATATTGCTGCATCTAAAGATTAAATAAAAAGCATCCTTCAAAATCAAGAGGGAGACAAGACTCAATTATAGGACAGCTGTGTACTCCTTGTCAGTGGATGTTAGCCCCTCCTCAGTCCCCTTCAACAAAGCAGTGTCTAAAAAGATATGGTTCCAATAGGCGTTGGCAGGGACCTACGTGAGTTCTTGGGGATCATAGTAATGCTTCCTCAGCCCAATCTCCTGGGGAATCTGGTGTCTCCATCTTCATTCCCATTCTTGTCCTACGACTACCAGGCTGACTCAACCATGAACTTAATTCGGATTCTTGGCCCTGGACATCTGGTTCATCTGCTAAGCTAGGCAATGGGCCGTTGCACTGGCTGGAATGAACTCTTGGCTGTGCCTCCACCTCCCACGTGCCTCTCTTCCACGGACCCCACTGTTTATTGGTGGGGTACTCCCTCCCCCAAGCAGCCCTACCTTGCAGTTGTGAGTCATCACGGGTCAAGACATTCATAAAAATCTCATTCCTTTTGGTTAGAAAAATTGACAACAGACTCGAGAGCGGTGTAAGGGTCAACGGAGGTGAGGAGAGGCAGAAACCATCCCAGCTATAAAACAAACGCCTGGGAGCTAGAAAACCCTTGTTCTTGGACGCTATGCTTGGACGCTAACAGCCACCTCCCTTATCTTGGAAAAGACAAAGTCACCATGCCAGGAGCAGAAAGGAGGGAAACAGTAGGGTCTAAGTAATTTTTAAATTGCATTGCTCAGCTTCTGCACCTGCTCTGGACTTTGGACCTCTTACCCAGTCAGAAAAATAGGCAACTCACCAGTCAAGCCTGGGTAAAGTTGGCTACTGACAGCCGAAAGCAAGCGCATCTTAATTAAGAAGTGATGTGGGAGTGTCATATATCAATCTGTTGATTTCATTGGTTAAGTTATAATAAACCAGCTGCTTGGCCTCATGGCTTGGAACATAGATGGGAGGAGTAAACAGAATAGAATTCTGGGCGGAAGAGGAAGTGAGGTCAGACTCTGCGCTGCTTCCAGAGGGACCGGACAGCCGCCATGCTCTGCTCTCCCAGGCAGCTGCAACCCACAATGGACTTAGGCTAGAATCTTCCCGGTAAGCGCACCTTGGGGTGCTTACACACATCATTAGAAATGGGCTAGTCCAGGTGCGAGAATTAGCCTGTAAGGGCTAGAGTTCAGGGGCCAAGCAGTTCTTAAATGAACACAGTTTGTGTGCTGTTATTTCGGGCATGAGCTAGCCAAGCGGCCGGGGTGTTGGGGACGCAGCCCCGCCCTCCTATTTCAACAAAGAAGGGAGGGTGAGACTAAGAAGCAGGAAAGTGTGCGCCAGTGCCCAGAACCCTAGCCTGGGTTTTGTTTGCTTGCTTTGTTTATGGCAGCAATAGAATCAGGGGTGAAGTTCTGCTTCCTGAGGAATCAACCAGTAAATGACTGATGGTAGATTCTGTAGCCACCTTTTTCCTCCCCTAGAGGCAGGTCCCATCCCCTGCAGCTTTCTCTTGAACACAGTGAATGAGAAAGCCCGGCTGCCATGTGGCCTGCAGGACCTCCACTTGTGTGGCTATGGTATAAGTTAACCCCACTTTGTGTCTGCTTCTGTGCTCCTTGGCAGGTAGCCCAGCCCAAACTAGACATCACAGTAGGAAGCTTGCTCACCCCCTGAAAACTTAGAAGCTAGAACCCTTTTGCTCTGTGTACTTAAAGGGCCTGTAATGGCTGTCTATGTCCATGACGCATGCTCAGTTGATATCCATGATCTGAAGGGTCGGGTTCTACCTTCAGGACTCCTACACGCTATACATCCTGGCCATCTCTCTTGATCGGAAGCTCTGAGACCCGCCTCCTAATAAAGCTTTACTGAGGGGCATACTCCCACGTCAGTACCTTTCTGGGAACCATTTCCTCGTTCCTTTCAAGTTATAACGATAAACGCAAGCAGAGAGGAGACAGACAGACAGACAGACAGACACCAGCGTAAAGTGGTGGAGACAAGATAACAAATCCAAGAGATCACCAAAGATAAGCAGTTCTTATCGGTCAATTCTGTGGAAAGGGATGCAACAGAGAGCAAAGGCAAAAAGGCAGGAGTGATGATTTGGCACAAGGCAATGGTTTCCCCACATCTGCTAGGAAAAGACACTGCAAGACTAATGTTGAGGGGGAATTCAGTGAACTCTAGGTTTGGGTCTGAGCAATTGAGAGCGGAGGCACAAAGGAGGTTGAGGGAGGATTCAACCTGAGGCTGGTGAGCGGAAGAAAGTAGCCAACAAGCACATGGCTTCGTCTTTGTTCTATTCAGCTGGAAACCACTGTACTTCCAAGCTGATACAGTGTCCTGGAGGGCGGTGGGGATTAGAAGAGTGGGCATTGACATCGGAGTATATTTATTTAGTTAGGTAGCCCAGGCTGGCCTGTGATTCGCTATGTAGCCCAGGTTGGCCTGTGATTCACTATGTAGCTTAGGCTGAGCAGGAATCATAGCATTCACTGCGTTAGCCCAGGTTGACCTGTAACTCACAGCAATCCTGGTGCCCAAGGCTCTCAACATCACAGGTATGAGCCACCAAGCCCAGCCGAGGTAGTGTGTGAAGTCAGGGGATTAGAGAAAACGTAGAGGGAGTTTTGTGTTGAAATAAGTGCGGCGGGGCTGCGTCCCCAGCACCCCAGCCGCCTGCTAGCTCATGCCCAAAATAACAACACACAAACTGTATTCATTTAAACACCGCTTGGCCCATTTCTATCTATCCTCTTCTCGGCTAACTCTCGCACCTGGACTAGCCCATTTCTAGTAATGTGTGTAAGCACCCCAAGGTGCGCTTAACGGGAAGATTCTAGCCTACGTCCATCCTGGGTCAGAGCTGCCTGGGAGAGCAGAGCCTGGCGTCTCTGCTCCAGAGAGCAGAGCTGTCAAGTCTGAGCTCACTTCCTCTTCCTCCCAGCATCCTATTCTGTTTACTCCTCCCACCTATATTTTAACCTATCAGGGCCAAGGAGTTTCTTTATTGCTTAATCAATGAAATCAACAGATTGATATATGGCACTCCCACATCAGTTCTGGAGACAAAGACCGGGACTACCTGGAAAACAGAGCCCCCCCCCCCCCCAGTGAGTTCTTACAAAGACTCGTGAAGGGTGTAACTTGCACCTGTTATCCTAGCACTTGGGAGGCAGAGAAGCAGGAGGACCGGAAGTCCAAGATCCTTCTTGGCTACATCATGAATTCAAGGCCTGGGATCCTACTTAGCATTAACTGTCAAACTACATAGCCCAGAATAACCTAGAAAAAAGAGAAAGGAATCCCAGTTGAGTGATTTGTGTTTTCCAGGCTGGTTTGCGGGCGTGTCTATAAGGGTTTGCCCTCCTTGTTAACTGACAAAGAGGTGTCCAGCCTGCCGTGGGCGGTACCATCCTTGGGCAGGTGGTCCTAGGAAGCTAGCTGAGCATGAATCAGAGTGAGCCAGAGAGTGAGCCGCAAGCAGAGTCCCTCCATGGTTCCTGCTCTGATTTCCCTCAAAGACACTGTGATCTAGGGGTTGCAGGCAGAAATAAATCCATTCCTCCCCTAAGTTGCTTCTGGTTAGAGTGTTTTTATCCTAGCAACAGAAAGGAAATTTAAAAACAAAAACAAAAAGCCAGTCACAAAGCAAACAAAAGCCAAGGCTCAGAGAAGACTGTCAAGCCCGGGGAACAGAACAGGGTTCCTGCCGCACTGTTCTGAGACACTGTGTAAGAGGTGGCATTTTCTAGACATGAAGGATCCAGGCAGTGATAGCCTCAGTGATGGAGACAGGAGGGGTAGCATAGGATGGGACTGTTACCCGAGCATTTGGAGGTGGAAGCAGGAGGATCTGAATAAAGGAGATGCAGGACGCTGAGGATATCAAAGGCAGGGCGCCGAGGGCTTTGTGCTTGGTTGTCTGCCTGAGAGACTTTGGCTGCTGGAGCGGGGCATGCATGGCTCTGGTAGGCCTTGCCCTTCTTCTACATTCCCTCTGCCTTGCTAATCACTGTTAGATTACATTCCTAAAGCTGCCACCAAGGTCTAGTCCCTTATCTGGCCACTTTCTCCACCTGAGGCTGACCACCAATGTCTAGCTATCAAAGTATTCAAGTCCAGCCATCAAAGCCCCCTTTGGCTCACCTAATTAACAAGCCCATTCAGAATATACCACCACATCCTGGCCCGTTCTAACAGAGACCTCCCTTCTTCTCTTCTTAAAAATTATAGCTGCAAGGTCATTTGCTGTTCTCTGCCTGTGTCAGAAGGTAGCCAGTTTCACTTTTCTTCCTCACTTAAGAAGGATCTGTGTGGAAACAGATGTTTGGGTGTGGTTTGCGCTTAACCCGGGGTCCAGAAGGGTGTCCCCGCTGTTCGGGCAAGGGAGCAGGAATTGAAGGCTGCCTTATTCAGCTCCGGGGCTCCCTGGGGCTCTCTGGGGTGGCTTTGGTTTGAGAGTGAAATCTCCCACAGGTTTGAACACTTGGTTCCTAGCGGGGTGTCATTTGGGAAGGTGGTGGAGCCTTGTTGGAGGGAGCAGATCATGGGGGTGGGCCTTGCTCACCTTCTGCTTCCCGAGTGTGGGTGCAGTGTGACCAGTTAGCTTCCTGCTCTTCTCCCCATGTGTTCCCTGCCTGCTACTGTGTCTTCCTGGTTGGACCGAGGAATCCTCTCAAACTGAGAGCCAGAAGAAAACCTTTTCCCTTTAAGTTGATTTCGGTCAGGGCATTTTATCACAGTAACAGAAGGAGCTAAGACAGGAGGTAGTCTTTCCTCGCTAAGGACTGGCTGAGGCTCGTGGTTTCCAGCTGGTGGAGATTTAATCTCATTAAAAAGCCTTGTAGGAGCCCAGTAATTTACTCACGAGAATTAACCGGGGTGTATATTTAAAAATGTAAATAGTGATTGGCCAGCACGAGCTTTCAAATGCCGCCTGCTGGCGCTTGCATTTCTCAATCTCCTCGCTGCCGGAAGTTTACATCCCATTTTCTGTAGAAAAAGAGCCCAGCCCGCTGCCTTCAGTTGTCCACGTGACTGCCTTGGTTTCTAGACAGTGCTGGGGAGGAATACTGCCTTTACGTAAGCTATTGAGCGAGATAATTAAAGCTGATTTTTAAAAGTTTAGTGTGTGTGTGTGGGGGGGAAGAGGCAGGAAATTGGTGTCTATGATAATATTTTACTTGAAAAAGACTTACATATATAGACTGCCCACCCCACCGCCCATTTAAGGGGTCATTCTGTCGATGATGTCACAAGTGTTTCCCGCCCCTAGAAAAGGATATGTGCTTTTGTAACTAATTAAGCCATATAATAAAGACGTTAGATATGAATCTCCTGCGTTCAAAAAACAAACAGAAGACCTACTTTCAGAATCAAATAACCACAACGCTTTTCCTAAAGTAATGTGACCAAGCCTGGTGTGTGCTGTGGGGGAAGAAGGGGAAAACATTATCAATAATCTTGGAAATTGAGAAAGCTGCCTTGGTAATTCACACAGAGCCGTGTACTAGGTATTCCAGGTTTTAAATTGTTGTGAAAATGCTCACCTCAGAAAACCATTCCTAGAGAAAGAACAAAGAGAGCCCTGGGGAAGGTAGGCGTGTTCCTTCTGAGGTTCTCACAGCTGCCAATCACGTTTTGAGAAACCAGGGGTGGAAACCTAATGTTCCTTTAGGATTTCTGTTTCTCTTCCTCTGTTTGCAATGTGTACCTTGGCTTTTCAAAGAGCCTTCTTTGGAAGAGCTGTCTTCTGACAAACAGGAGTTTTAAATTGATAAAGAACCAAAACAATTTCTTCTGTAAGTGCGACTCAGTTCCCACCCTAGACAAGATCAATATTGTCAGCTGGTCAAGCGTCCCCCCTCCTGATATTTTATGCTGTCATATGCAAATACACATAAATGTACATATTTGCATGTGCATAAAGATGCCTTAAAAAACTTTGCATCTTGAAATAGCTTATGAATTACAAGAGCTCAAAATCGGTGCTCTGTTGTGTTGCCAACAGCAACAAAAAGTGAGACCCCCTGTCTCACTTTGGCAAAGCATATGTCCAAAACGAAGGGCAGGGGCATTATCCAAACCCTGTCAGCACAGTCTTTATTCCAGCCGGTCATTTTTTTTTTCCTCTTCAAATAATCCCTCATCCCACAAAATTGTCGTTTGTCTTCTGAAAAAAAAAATTTAATATCTTTTTCTCAGCTCCTGGGGATTGTTTCTTGCTCAGCAAAACTTTATGGTTGGCATATACAAAAGCTCCCCTCCTAAATTCCAGCCTAGCCCCTCCAGAACTTCAGCTTGACTTTTATAGACACTTCCCCAGCTGTCCTCTGCCTGCATCCTGAGGTCATTACTCTTTTCCTACCCATTTAAGTTTTCTATTTAACGCATGCACAGGTGAGCCTGAATGTATGTCAGCACACCGTGCCTTGTGGGGTACCGGTCTTGGATCCCCTGGAACTGGAGTTACAGGTGGTTCCAAGTCACCTGACACAGGTGTTGGGAACTGAACCTTGGTCCTGCCAGCTGTGACTCTTAACTGCTGAGTCATCTCTCCAGCTTTATTGATTTGAAATATCACTTTTTGAGAATATCACATTGTCATATAATTTCAGGCCGATGTGTAGGCTTTCTATTGTATTCTATTAATATGTCTATCTTGGGGTGCCAATGCTTATAAAAGCATAATTTTTATTATTATAAGTGTGCAACTTATTTTCACACTTCTTCAAATTGCTTCTAAAATAGCTTCTGACCACAATGGCTGCTTGTCCCCAGAATAGGTCTCTTCTCCACAGCTTTGCTGTTCATGATGTCACTATGGAGTGATTCTTATTTTGTTATTTTATTTGAAGTGTTCTATACTTCTTACTCAAATTCCATTGTTAGCTTGGACCGTAGTCCCTGCTTTGGCAGAGATCTGTAGGTCGGAGCAGGAAAGACAGACATGGGACACTGGCGGCGAGGAATGAAGGGACACGGTTATGTTTAGAAGAGAGAATTGTTAGTTCACCCTACTTGGTACCAACCCCAAAGTTCACACGCTTGTAGACTGCCCCGCTTGAGAGAGGTCCCTTATTTCTTCCTGGGGATTAAAGAGGCCATGGCACCAGCCGTGGATAAACATGAATCTAGAATGCCCTAAGCTAGTTGCTCCCTTAGATGTATGCATCTGACACTGGCTCAGGAGTCACATTTTTGTTGTTGCTTGGCTAAGGATCATATCCAGGGCTTCATTGTACCAGGCAAGCCATCTGCTGCTGAGCTAGACCCCAGCCTGTTCATTGACACAGTTTTAAGGAATGACTTTTTTTTTTTTTTTTCTGGTCAGGGGAGGTGTTGTTTGGAGCAAGGTAGCCCAGGCTGGCATTAAACTTGCTCGGTAGCCAAAGATGGTGTTGAACTGAACCTCCTGTTTCTTCCCCTCAGCCGTGGGAATGGCTGATGCACACCACCACACTCAGATGTCAGTAGACTTTTAGACTTTTAGACACGCAAATAGAACAATGGAAGTAGAGGGTGTGTGTACAAGGGAGCAGCTGTAAGAGCCGACCTTGGGCTGGGCAGTGGTGGCGCACACCTTTAATCCCAACACTTGGGAGGTAGATGCAGGTGGATCTCTGTGAGTTTGATCCAGCCTGGTCTACAAGAGCTAGTTCCAGGACAGCTAGGACTGCTACACACAGAAACACTGTCTCGAAAAAACAAACTAAACAAAACAAAACAAAACAAAACAGAAAAGAGCCGACCTTGGCTCCAAGCCACGTGAAAGGAAGGGTCATGGGAAGCAGGTCGGAGAGGGCGAAGGAGCAGTGGTGGGGCACCTGGGAGTGGCTGGAGCCCAGAAAGCTTGCTGTGCTTGATACTTGAAGAGGGAGCTGGAAACAGGAAGCCGTTCTCAGAGAAAGGTTGGTGGCCACCTGCCAACACCATCCTCATGAGGCTCCATACATCACATGACTGAGTCGAGGGTTAAATTTGTAGCAGCCGCTGGTGGGTACAGGAGTTACCTCTGGAACGTTGCAGAAGGGGTGGCCACAGCATGGGGTGACCACGTGTTTGTAATGGATTCATCTGAACAAGCTGGAAACAGGGACGGATATTGATATGTATTTGTGACATAGAGTTGGTGACACTCAGAGTGTGCATGCAGGGAACGAACATGCTGGCATTCGGAAATGCTGATTTCAGACGCGTAGCTTAGATGGGGAGCCGGCATGTCAGTGATGGGCAAGGGGCATCTTAGAAAAGATGACCTTAGATGCCAAGGCCAGGGAACGAGAGAAGAAACAGGAAGAATCCACGCGGGAGACCTTGTGAGGGCTGGCAGGAAATGACAGGAAATGGTTTTTATTTTAATATATTCAGTAGATTGTTTTATTTTTATTCCCTTACTTTATTTTATTTCCTTTTTACTTAAAATAGATTCTTTTCTTATATAATATATCCTGATTACTGTTTCCCTTCCCTCTACTCCTCCCCACCCCCTCCCCTCCAGATCCACTCCCTTCTCTCTCGTTGGAAAAGAACAGGCTTCTAGGGGATGACAACCAAACACAACAAAATAAAATACAAGATGTAGCGAAAAGCTTCTTATCAAAGTTGGACAAGGCAAACCCACGGAAGGAAAAGAGCTGAAGAGAAGGTGCAAGAATCAGAGATCCCACTTGCTAATACACTCAGAAGTTCATAAAAATACTAAACTGAACACACACACACACACACACATACACACAAACACACGCATACACACACATGCATATACACACATATACACATAAACACACAAACATACACATATACATACACACATACACACGCAAATACACACACCTCACATTTATGTAGAGGACCTGTGTAGACTTGTGCAGGCCCTGTATATATGACCTTGGCTCAGTTGGTTGAATAAAGAAACTGCCTTGGCCTTTTGATAGAGCAGCACTTAGGTAGGCAGAGTAGACAGAACTGAATGCTGGGAAGAAGGGCGGATGGAGAGCTGCCATAGAGCCACCAGAGACAGAAATGCCAAATCTTTCCAGGTAGGCCACTGCCACGTGGTAATATACAGATTAACAGAAATGGGTTAAATCAAGATGTGAGAGTTAGCCAATAAGAGACTAGAGATAATGGGCCAGGCAGTGATTTAATGAATACAATTTCTGTGTGATTATTTCGGGTGTATTTCGGGTGTAAGCTAGCCAGGACAACAAGCAGTCTACCACTCCTGTAACACCCTTTCACTCTTTCTGCCTCTTCCACCTGGGTTCCCTGAACTCTAAGGGGAAGGATTCAATGAAAGCCTCCCATTTAGAGCCAAGTGTTTCATGGTCTTTTTCTCTCTGCTGGGGGGGGTGGGGGGCGGGGGAGAGTCCTTGTATTTGTTCCCATCTGCCACAAGGGGAAGCGTCTCTGATGATGGCAGATCAAATCACTGGTCTATGAGTATAGCAGAATAAAGAAGTCTTTTTTATCACTCTTTTTTTTTTTTTTTTAAGACCAGCAGTATTTGGTTTTTATCCTAAGTCTCTGGACTATCCAGTTGGGTTCTTGGCCACCCAAGCAGTGTTGGGTATGGGTTCCATCTTTGGAGTAGGCCATATTTGGAGTAGGTCAAATTAGACATGAGATGGTGACCCCACCAGCTTTGTGCCACCATTGCCCTAGCATATTTTGTAAGAAGGACAGAATTGTAGATCAAAGGCTTTGTGGCTGGGTTGGTATGTACACTTCCCTTTGGGTAGCCCGCAGAGGACCTTGCCATACCAAAGACATTGGGATGTAGGGGTGAAGGCTCTCTGTAGGCACCACCTTGGCCTCTCTAGCTTCAGTGAATTGCGTGGGTGTTGTCTTCAGCAATGGGGGCCTTGCTGTCAGTTTGTGGAGGGCAACCTATTATCCTGGTAACAGACTGAGTTGTTTGGGGATGTCTATGGGATGTCCGTTGTTAAAAATAAACCATTTTATTTATGGCCAACTATTTAAGATCTTTCGTTTCCTTTTAAGGTAAAGCCTGCTGCCCTTTCTTCTGATTTAGTATTGAGAATAGATGTACACAATGAGATCCATGCTCATAGTCTTCGTTATAGGTACTTCATCCTCATCCCTGTGAGGGCCGTGTGCTAATTAAATTTCCCTTACTGGGACAAAATACCTGAAACGATCAACTTAAAGGGCAGAGATTCATTTTGACTCATGGTTTTGGAGGCTTCCGTCCATGGTCAGTTGGCTCTGTTGCTGTAGACTATGGTGCTCTAGTTTATCATGATTGTACGACAGAGAAGGCCTGTCAGACATCTGTCAGCCTCATCATAGACAGGAAGGGGAACAAGAGATGAGACGGGACTGGGATCCAATGTTCCTGTAAGGTCACCTTCCCAATAACCTAACCCCCTTCTGCCAGGCCTTGTGTCTGAAGGTTGTGTCACCTCCCCCAAATAATACAAGCTGGAGCCCCAGCCACGAGTCTTTGGAAGACATGTATGTAAACCATAGCGTGTGTCCACGAATCAACACAGAGTGATGGACGGTGGAGTTCTTGAGTTGTGGTCTAAAAAGCACAACACATGCACGGGACCAGAGCGAGTGGATAGTGGTGCGAGGTCCATGAGATTTAGAGGCACAGTGATGAAGATGTTTGGGTTAAGGCTTCACCCCAGCCCCTGGCATCCATATATCCAGAGTCTGAAACATTTGGGTAGAAGGTTCCATCCCAAGCCCCTCCCCTAGGGGTTGCCTCAGTCCAGACTCCAACTGAGAGAAGGCCTGCCAAATGATGACACCTCCCCAGAGATGCTCAAGGCAGCTCCTACAGGGTATTTAAACTGCCCCCTCTGGGGGCTGGAAAGCCATCCAGGGGCATTGGTATCCATTAAACCTGGGCTTTTTCTAATTTGGTTTAATTTGGTCTGATTCGGATTATTATGTTGGCGGAGGGGCTTGTGAGGTACAGAAACTTTTCAGAAGAGACACACCCCACCTTAAGAGGAGATGTGATTCCTGCCCTTCCCAACTGCCAAATATCTGTATAGGAAAGCTTCACACAGCGTGTACCTGAAACTGTTAATAGTTATGACCTACTTCTGGGTTGTGGGGCTGGGAATGGGAAGAATTTAATGTTCCGTCATAGGCATTTCCGGGTTGTCTGAACTTTAGGCAAGACTAATAGTGTACTTAGAAATTAAAGAGATTAAATGTGGCTCAAACTTTAATGGGAACTGGGATTTAATAGAGACAGAAAGTAGAATGGTAATAGTCAGGTATGGCTGAGGGGGTGAAGGGACTTTTCTGTTTGTTTTTGTTTTTCAAGAAATGGTTTATCTGTGTAGCCTTGGCTGTCCTGGAACAAACTGTGTAGACAAGACTGACCTTGGACTCAGAGATCTGTTGTGTGATTTTTTTCTTCTCTTTTGGATTTCTTGGGAGGGGGAGTCACCACCAAGCTCCCAAATAAATCACACACAGAGGCTTATTCTTAGTTATGAATGCCTGGCCTTAGGTTGGCTTGTTTCTTGCCAGATTTTCTTAAATTATCCCGATTACCTTTTGCCTCCGAGCTTTTATCTCTCTCTATTTCTGTATACTCTGTGACTTGCTGGGTGGCTGGCCCCTGATGTCCTCCTCACGTTTTCTCTCCACTCACATTTCTTCTTCTATCTATCCTCTCTGCATGCCAGCCCCGCCCACCCTTGCTCCTGCCTCGCTATTGGCTGTTCATCTCTTTATTAGGACCATCAGGTGTTTTAGACAGGCACAGTAACACAGCTTCACAGTTAACCAACACAGCATAAACAAAAGTAAAACACATGAAAATAATATTCCTCAACAGAGCTCCGGTCCTGCCTCTGCTTCCTGAGCACTGGGATTAAAGGCGTGCGCCACCATGGCACAGCAACTTTTTTTAAACATAATTTTTTAATTAATCATTTGGGAATTTCATATCATGTACCCTAATCCCACTCATTTTCGAGTCCACCCATGTCCACCCCTCACCCCGGTAGCATTCCAAAACCCAAAAGAAAACTAAAAACAAAAACCCCAAAACAGACACCAAAACCACTTCACTCCGTCTCCCCGCCTCTCCATCACCTTTTCATTCATCTTAGTCGCAATGTGAGCTGCAGTGTGTCGTGCAGGATGTCCCTTTGTCCATATGTTTACTTAAAATACAAATGTTCATTGTGTAATGAGTTGTTGGTCTGGTTCGAGGCCTCTGGCTTCTGGTACACCATCAATACCGGACCCTCACAGAGAGATCCTGGCTATGGTTCTGCAGGACCAGTACCTTCACAAAGTCCAGCAGGTCATGGATGAGGAAGATGCTGAGGTGGATTATCTCAAAGCCCAGGGAAGCAGTGGAGCCAGCTCTCCCACTCCGGGGGTGAGGGGCAGGGCCAGCTCATTCTCCCAGGGCCAGTGGTGGTCAGTGCTGGCTCAACATGGCCTTTGAATCTCAACACACATGGTTCCTATGAGCCCCCCTGCCCCGTGGTAGCATACAGACCCCCGCTGCAGCAGGACCCCAGAGCCAGACATGGCCCCCAGCAACAGCCTGGGCACAGAATACCAGGTCCCTGCAGTGCAGACCAACCAGATCAGCGTGGCCCTGGTGGCAGCATGACCCTCAAACGCTAACATGGTCGCAAGTGGCTGAGCACACCCCAAATATCCGCACGGCCCTCGGTGGTAACAGAAGCCATGGGCATCAACCCAGACCCTGGCTGGTGTAGAGCCACAGACCCAGACATGGCTTTCAGCAGCAGCTCAGGCCCAGATGTCACCATGGCCCAGGGGACAGGCCGCTCTGATCAGCGTGGCCCTGGTGGTGACATAGCCCTTGGACACTATCATGGCCACAGGAGGCAGCCCAGACCTTGGGCATCCCTGTGGCCTTTGGTGACAACACAGACCCCAGCTATATAAGACCACATTTTATATAGTATACTATATATGTAGTATATATTATATTTAATATATATCGTATATTATATTTAATATATATAGTATAGTATAGCTTGTCCAGTTTTGGAGGACATTGCTCAATGTGAATATTTAAAATGGTCACGATAAGAAAGGCCAAGATGGTAAATTGTTCCTATATGCATTTTATAATTTTTTTAAGGTGTGGGATTTGTGTACGTGCCTATATATGTGTTCCCGTATGAGTGTTGTTGCCCTTGGAGGCCAGAGAGGGTTTTGGATCTCTTGGAGCTATAGTTACAGGTCACTGTGAGTGGCCTGATATGGGTGCTTGGAACAGCTGGAAACTGAACCCAGGTCCTTTGGAAGAGCACTCTTAACCTCAGAGTCTTCCCTCCAACCCCAGTAAGGGGCTTGCAGATATTTTAAGTGTAAGAATGTGATTCACCATGGGCATTGAGTGGAGAATTATATTTAATGCCCATGTATGGTCAGGCCTTGAGGATTCGTGAGCATTTGAAAAATGTAAATCTGTGTCTCTCGGTATAGGAATGGAGGTCTGTGGCTGTGTCCAGGGTCACTTTCCCGATACTGACTGCCCTTTTAGGAAAGAAATGCCCAATGCTTATTCCTTGTGCTGCCCTCCAACCAAAGCTCGGAAGTCGTTAATCATACAAACTTGTATTCTTATGGTTATGAATAACCTAGTAGATTGATTTCTGAGCGAAGAGTAGAATCAGCCATAAGGAAGTGATTTTAAAATACTAAAGACATCAAATGATTTGAACTCTTCCAGTAGCTAACCTGGGACGCCCTGCAGGGTCATGTGCCTGCTCTAAGCTTGTAATCAGAAGTCACGGATGGAGCCTGCAAGGGTGGGTGTGGGGTCAGTTCTTGCAGTAAGGATACTGAGTAGAAAAAAAAATACATGCTCCCGTGTACATGTTTGTTTACACCAATCTAAAGGGCAGGATAGAGAAAGGCGCAGAATACGTGATGTCCCAAATTCTCTGGCAATTCCAGGGGGCACCTTAAACAAATCTGCACCCCGAGGTCTTTCTTCTTACTTTCAAGGGTGTTTATTAATAGTAGTCATTACTGAGTAGATGCTATCTATTTTGACCCTAAAATTGATAATTTCATCTGTTTTTAGGGACAAGAGAGTTAGCTGATTTGTGACAGGAAAAATACGGCCGATAAGTGGCACCCATTTAGATAAAACTAATGGTTTTTCAAAGCGTGCACCAGGGACTAGGGAGATGGCTCCCAGGGTAAACTGGTTGCCTGGTAACTGCGAAGCTCGGAGTTTACTCTCCAGAACTCACCTAAAGAAGCCAGGGGCCGTGGTAACGGGTAGTCCTGGCACTGGGGAGGTGGACAGGCACACGGTTGGCAGATTCCAAGACAGTGAGAGACTCCATCTCAAGGAAGCAAGGCGGACAGCTCCTGACGACTGTTCTCTGGCTGTTTTGTGTGGTCACAGTATGGCGGGTGTCTTAGTTAGGGTTTCTATTGCTTCGGTGAAACACCGTGACCGAAAGCAGCTTGGAGAGAAAAGGATATCTTGAGCTTACAGTTCCACATCACAGTCCATCCTGAAAGGAAGTCAGGGCAGGAACTCAAGACAGGACCCTGGAAGCAGGAGCTGCAGCAAACACCGTGGAGAAACATTGCTTCGTTGACTCGCTCCTGCGGCTTGTACAGCCGACTTTCTTATCCCTCCCAGGACCACCTGCCTGGGATGGCACCTCCCGCGGTGGTCCGGGCTTAAGAAAACGCCCGACAGGCTTGTCCACGGGCCAATTTGATGGGGTTATTTCTTTCAGCTGAGGCTCCCTCTTCTCAAACAACAGCATGGAAATCGCCTGCTTTGCGCATGGAAGTCCTGTGGTTCAAGGAATGATCTGGAATCTAACTTTGTATTTACTTAAGATTTAATGGGTCATTTGGGGGAAAATAATGAGAAATCTGAAACCGAGGGCTGGCTGTGGAAACATTTGCTTTCTTACACAAATATTCTTTTCCTCCCCTCCCCCCATTTTATAAATAGCCTGTCCTGTTCCAAAATAGACTTACTATTGCTCTGGTTGGGAAAAACTCCTCCCAAAAGTGTGATTTGCTGAAACAGACCTTTTATTTTTTTATTTATTTTTAATTATTTGAAAAACAAACTATTTAGAAAACTGTTTCAACCAGTATCATTTCCATCTTCTCTGAATGATTATTTGGAGCCGCCACCCCCCCCCCTTTCTGTCCCTTGATTGGCTGCATGGGAATTTGGAGTTTGTGAATGTCTGTTGCCTGAGTTTCAGGGCAGAATGAGACTATTTCCCTTTGAATGCCCTTTAGGGTTCTGAAGAAAAAGGTGGTAATATATATGTGAAAGCCCTCTGCTTACAGACAAGAACAATTACTGAATTAATAACTACCCAAAGACTTGCCTGTTGTTTGAGGCTGAAAATCTTGTAAATTTGTTGTGGATCGTATCATAACTTATGTTTTTAGCAAATAATGTGTATCTCATATCAAGGAATATTTACTGTTTTGAAATTTTGCCAGATTTTGCAAATAGTTGGAAACCCCAGGTACAGTCATCAGGAGTCCAGATGTGGAATTGGCATTGCATGTTTTTATGGTAGGATTTGGAACTGAGAGTCATATTCGGCTTTTACATACCTACTGGATGAAGTTTCCTATGTTTTTCTTTGTGAGCCTCTAGCCATTAAGGGCTGAGCCATCTCTCCAGCCAAGGAAGAAGTTTCCATGCTCCTGTTCCTCTTCATTCTGCTCAAGTTGCTTTTCTCTCTCAAAAAGTGCTGTGTTGAGAATTCAGCATTAAGGGGGAATGGAAGAAAAAAGAAAAAGGTATAAGAACTGGTATCTCAAGGATAATTTAAGGATGGAGAGTTATATCAATTTTTAATAGTGGCAGAGGAATTTGATGTGAAATATTAAACTACAGCCCTTGGTGGGGGCATCCAGTGTCTCCAGCTCCCTGTGTAGCTGATGATGACCTTGAACTTTTGATCCTCTGTTGGAAGATTGGTGTTGACTGGAGAGGTCGCAGTCTCCCCACAGCTGGCAGCTTATCTCAATGGCCTGGGGAGGTGGGGCTCCCTCTCTCCAGCAGAACTTCCTGCCCCTACCTGCCCTTATTTGGGGAAACGTCCCTGGGCCTGGAGGACTTTCAAACCTTATCTGAAAGCTGTCTCTAAACCAGCTGCTGACTTATCTTTAACTTGAGCCCTGCTGTAGATCCCAGCTTGAAGTTTTCTCTGCAGCACATACTAGAAGCCTTATGGGCGGAGTGTGCCTCTTATGCAAATTAGGTGATGCTCAGGCCGCCATCCCCAGCTTTTATATTTCCTTTTCTTCCTGGGATAAAGTGGAGTTGTAACACTGAACAGCTGTCTCCATTGACTCAAGCTGCCTGACCCTGATCACTCTTTTCAGCTCCCTCCGGCCTCCGAGTCTTGTGGACAGAAAAAGCTAGGGCGAGAATGGCCATCCTCCTGCCTCTGCTGCCTAAGTGCTGAGATCACACATGTGCAGTAGTAGCAGGCCCAGTCTTACGCAGAGCTGAAGATTGAACCCAGGTCTTTGTGCAAGCACTCTACCCATGGAACGACACCCTCAGACTTGGGACTATTAAAGAGCATTCTTTAATATGGGGCTGACAGTGCATATTTCACTAAGATATTGCAATGATAAACAATTACGAGTCTCAATGAAAGATTCGATGCTTTGGCTCTTGACCACTAAAATTCAGCCTGTTCAGAAGGCGTTGGAGTATAAACAAACTTCAGTTTACTTTCTTTATGGATCTTTCTACTCAAGGACCTCAAGGATGTGAGACAAAGTATCATGTATCTTAGAAGTGTAGGAGGTGGGTAGAGATACAATGTTCTAGCTGATGTCCCTGGACTTAGGTTTAGGCATTTTTACTCCCTCCCCCTCTTATGTTTCCATTTTCAACTTTCAATTAGTTGTTTTTTTCTGCCGCTCATCATCTCTGATTACTTATTGCACAGACAAGGACTCCCAAGTGCTGGTAGTGCTTGAGGCTTGGTGGGTACTGGGTAATTGGAGAGCTTGCATCTGGAGGGAAGGCTTAATTCTTTTAACTGAGAAGTTAAACGAATAGAATTTATCTCATTTGCTTGGTGCAATGGTCCCTGAACCTGGGTGATCAGCACACTCCCCTGGGTAGCAGGCACTTTCCTACTGTTGCGTTAATTTCAGTAATAAGAGTCGGCTATGCAAGTGAGTAAAAGAATTTACATTGTGCCGAAGGGTGAAGAGCAGAAGGCAAAATTCTCCTCTTTCTGCTTCTTGGGGTACCATTAATATATTCCACGCACTGCCTTCCAAAACCTTTCCTATGGAACTCATCACATGAACTTACACATGCTTCACAGACATGTCTATTCTGCCCATAACTCGTTTAGCCAGGCTACTCGCTGTCTGTCGGGCACGACCATATATGGCACACACAAGTCCTCTGCATGCATATTAGCACACGCCTTTGGCCACAGCATTTGGGACATAGAGGCGGGTCAGCCTGGTCTACATAATGATGACCAGGCCAGTGAGGTGCTGTGGAATAATCCCTTTTTTTTTTTATTTATTAAAGATTTCTGTCTCTTCCCCACCGCCGCCTCCCCTTTCCCTCCCCCTCCCCCGTCAGTGTGTGGATGCACCCCTCGCGGTCCTGAGTTCCTTGCTTGTGCTCTCTCTCCTTCTGCTCCTGATTTGGACCTTGAGATTTCAGTCCGGTGCTCCAATGTGGGTGGAATAATCCTTTTGTGCACTGTGAAGATGTGTTGTTCTCGTGGTTAATAAAAAGCTGATTGGCCCATAGCTAGGCAGAATTTTCAGGGCAGAGAGGATGCTGGGAGGAGGGCAGAGTCTCAAGCCAGACTGGGAGAAGCAACATGGGAAGTTCATGGATGAGGTAGATGAGCTTCAGGGAAACACACAGACTGATAGAAATGGGTTAGTTTAAGTTGTAAGAGCTGGCTGGAGATAAGCCTAAGCTATTGGTCGAGCATTTATAGTTAATAATAAGTCTCTGTGTGGTTACTTGGGGAGTGGCTGGCAGGACAGGGCTGATTGGCCATTTAGGTGGAAAATTCCGCCTACAGTGAGGACTATATAGTAGGACCTTGTCTCAAACTAAAATAAAGGAAATAAACAAACAAAAAGAAACATGTCTTCTTAAATTCAGATAATCGCAGTTTCTCCATCATCAGTTGTAATCATGTCAGACCTCACCCCCGTGAGAAGAAACCTGACATGGGTCAACTTCCAGGAGCAAAGCTTTAGAGTAGCTCAGATTAAGTCCATGCCCAGGCACTCCTATGGCTTTTGGACCTGTGGCTAGGCAGTACATCTTGGCAGAAATGAATGGCAAAGGAAACTGCTCCTCTCAAGGTTGTGTGTGCCTAGGAAACCTGTGCTGAGTGTCAGGGCACTCTCCACGGAAAACGGCAAGACTGTAGAGAGATCTGAACAGTAGAGGTCTATATATCCTACCCCTGAGGTCAAGGGTGCCAGAAGATGCCAAGCAAATACTCAAGAAATGTATCCAGATCACGGAACTAGTGGGACCAGATCATGGAGAGATAGAGATGACTCATAATTTTGGAAAACGAGAAAGGCTAGGGAGAGCGGTACAGACGGGGATCTAATGGAATTTCTTTTCATAATTAGGACAGTATTCACATTTGCAAATGTGAACAGAAACTGGCGCTTCTTGTGGAGGAAGTGAGACCTCTTCATTAGCAAATGAAGTGTCGAAGGCAGTGGTTCTCAAAGCTGTTACCCTTTAACACAGTCCCTCACGTTGTGGTGGTCCCAACCATAAAATTATATTTGTTGCTACTTCATAACTGTGATTTTGATACTGTTAAGAACCATAATGTAAATATCTGTATCTTCCGATAGTCTTAGGTGACCGCTGTTAAAGTGTCCTTGGAGCCCGAAACACGTCACAACCCACAGGTTGAGAATGAATGGCCTAAGGTGTAGGTGGAGGGCTAGCAACTTGCAGAAAATTATACATGAGCACACCAATGTGGGGCTCTTAACGCCCATCTTATTTTCCTCTCTCTCTCTCTCTCTCTCTCTCTCTCTCTCTCTCTCTCTCTCTAATCATGACTACGATATAACAGACCAGCAGGCCACCTGGCAAATGAGAGAGGAAATTTATTTTGCTAATTTTAAGCGCATAATTATTTTAAGTTAGACTGGGAAGGGAGAGGAAGAGGCTATGAGATCAATCACACCATTGTTATAGCAAGGTGCTTGCTAGGCCAATGTTTATCAACACAGTGTCTCTATAAGGCCAGGGTCCACATCACCTGGAGGGACATGGGGTAGGGCAGGCTCACGTGTCCCCTTAAGGTGCAGGTTCCCAGATCAATCGCTACAACTGAACTGGGGAGTCTGGGCTGCCAAACCAGGCTCAGCTGACCAGTGCTGCTGTATTACACAAATGCGAAGATTACACGCTCGTGGCATGTCCCATGAGTGACACAAGAACCCAGGTGTGCCATGTACAGGGCACACAACACAGATGTTGGCTTCTGAGCCCTGCAGTAGGAAACTCTTGCCTGAATTCATTCCACTCTTGCTGCCAAGGCTGTCTGCCAGTTCACTACAGTGACACTATTCTCTCTCTCTCTCTCTCTCTCTCTCTCTCTCTCTCTCTCTCTCTCTCTCTCTGTGTGTGTGTGGGGGGAGGGGCTGAGGCAGCACCAGAATTGCAGAATTGACAGAGGATAAAATTCCCATTCTTTGCCAATAGGCAGGATTACTTCCAATTATTGTTTAAAGAAGCCTAGGCTAGCATCTCCGACTACCCGTAAGTGCTCACTAGATGGCAAGAGATGCCCAGATATCAGGACTGTGCATTTGACAGGGATGTGGGACTCTGGAAGTATACATTGTTCCAATTACTTCTTCTCTTGCTCATAGGCTTCAAAAAGCAAGTGCTTGGGATCCCGGGGAGAGAGGAAGTCAGCGGCAGCAGAACAAAATTGCCTTTTCCCTGAACAAGACTGCTTTGGACAATCTTTGATCTAGTTTATCGACTCCATCTTCAAACACATCCTCTCTGCACTGATGCTGGGACTCAGGGAGATTTGTTCAGCCGAGAAATAACAGCTCAAGTCGACCGAGCCTTTCCCATGTACTTGGGCTTCTAGCAATGCCAAATCAAATAAAACCTTGATGTTGTAGGGTTTGCTTTCTGCTAGGGCTGGAAGGGGAGAGGAAATAAATAAAATAGGATGCTATAGTCAATATGGTCAGGATGACGTCTAAGATATGGAGGGAGACGGAATCCATTCTTCCCGACCAGATAGAACACTTGCCAGTGAGGGGTTATTTGATCATCTGGACTGGTTTTTTGTTGTTGTGATGGAAAACCTGACAAATAAACTAAAGAAGAATATATCTGTCTGTTTGTCCATCTATCCATCCATCCCCATCCATCTACCTAGCCATCCATCCATCCATTTGTTTATCTACCCATCCATCCATCCATCCATCCATCCATCCGTTTATCTATCCATCCATCCATCCATCCATTTGTCCATCCATCCATCTATCATCTATCTATCTATCTATCTATCTATCTATCTATCTATCTATCTATCTATCGGCTCACAGTTCAAAGGCCTCAGTCCATAATCACTTGGTTCCATGTTTCTGGGACAGGTGGTGACAGAAGCATGTGAAGAAGCTGCTTCACCTTATTGAAGAGGAGAGGAGAGGAGAGCGGAGGGGAAGGGAGGGGAGGAGAGGGACAGGGAGGGAAGGAAAGGGGAGAAGATTGGAGGCGAAGAGAGGAGAGATTTCCCCAAGGATTTTATCCAGTGACCCATTTCCTTCAGTTACGCCCCCAACCTCACAAAGTTTCTATGGCCATGTGACCAACCTGAGATTGTTTCTTCAGAACATGAGCCTGTGGGGAACATTTCCTAGTCCCTCACCGCACGGCCTTTGGTCAGAGCTGGGGCGGAAGGAAGAGGAAAGCAACGCCCACAAGCGCTCCTGTGCTAAGGTTTATGGGTAGAGGATGCCTGTTTGAAGGGCTGGCTCACTACAGAAGCTCCTGAAAGGCTGGAGTGAGGCCGAGGGAGGCGGGGTAAACTTTGAAAAGGCAGTGCCTGCCAGGCGGTGAGCCTTGATCTCGGCAGCTGCCGCGGCAGGGGTGGGGGGTGAGGCTGGCAGCTTCAGGCATTCACTGGCGCGATTTGATCAGAAGCATAAGGCACAAGGAGCACTTGGTTGCCTCCTCTCCAGGGGTACAATCCCTGTCTCCTCCATCTGGCTAACACATTGATGTGGCCTCCTGGAGGGAGTCTTGCCTGACTCGAACCAAGTCTTTATCACCGGCACCCACTGTGGCTCTCTACTGAGCCCTGTGTGCGTATCAGAACACACTTTATCATCTGTCTCCTCAGCATTTCAGAGTTGGCCTCCTGCATTCTATAATGGTTCAATAACAGCATAATAATCATCATCCTCTCCTTTAAATGTTCTGAAGTCCTACAGACATGACAACTAAAAATGATCAAAAGCTTACCAGAACTGATTGCTAGTATTGGCAACAGTATCCCTATGATACTTTTCTCCTGAAATCAAATCCTCATTAGTGTTCACCATGTGATGGATATGTTAATGGCTGACCTCTAGCAACCATCCAATTCTCAGAAAAACTTGATACAGGTACTTATTTACCCTTATGACAAATAGGGAAACCGAGTCACAGAACGACCAAGGAACTTGCTAGGAGGTGGTGAGGCCAGAATTTGGACCAGGAGGAGATCTGGCTCTTGAGGTCTTGGTTGCCTAGGTTCTGTTGATGCCCTAGGCAGAGAAGCATAGGGATGCAGATTGGCCTGCCAGGTGACGATGGTCCCCGTGGCTTCCAAGCTCTAAGCCTGCAATGTCCTGCCCTGTTGTAGTGTAAACATAATGGAGCAATCACCAGGGTTGTTGCTGAGGCATCCAGAAAACTGACTTTCTACTGGAATAAAGCACCACAGAGAGAAACCTCATTCACAGGCGGGATCGAAGCAGCTGGTTCTGACTGCTGCTTAAAAGCTCAAGCGAGGAGGGCTGAGGAAAATCAAGACGTGAAACCGGGTCTGTAAGGCAAGGGGGTGAGCGGCTGAGGAGGTGGCTCAGTGGGTACGATGCTTGCTGAGTCCACGCGAGAACCCGGCACAGCGCTGGGGCTGGTTGTGGTGGAGATAGGCGGGTCTCAAGGCTCAGCAGCTAGGTCCTCTAGCTATGACAGTGAAGTCCAGGTTCAGCGAGAGACCCTGTCTCACAAATATTAGGGGTGAAGTGACGGAGGAAGACAGGTGATGTTGACTTCTGGCCTCCACACACACGAGCAATGTGCTTGCGTGTCTATGTTTGCGTGGGTACGCACGCGCGCGCACACACACGTACATGTGCACGCACATGCTTACAGAGGCATGGGGACTCCGAAGAACTCCGATCTAAGGGTTTGCGGCCTGAGACTTGTCTGGCATCACCTTTTCAGGCCATTAAGCTTGAAAACACTGCAGCAGGTTAATCCCGAGGTCCTTTCGTGCTCTCTGACGTCGTAGCATTTCCGATGAGAAAAGGATGAGGATCCTCATTATGCCTCTACGCCCTGCCCTGTCTCCTCTGCTCCCAAGGCCTGGCTGAGTTAGGAAATTACTTCCTTCGGAAATCCCTCTAAGTCCCGGTTCCAGACTCAGGGCTCCGAATGTCTTCTGCTAATGACTCAGTGGCGGAGCCCTGCGCCCTTCCTTCCCCTCTTCCAAGCAATTTAATCATAACCGTCCCTGAATGTTGTTTACTTAGTCATGGCAACGGAGCCGTTTCATAGGCCAATTAGCGACACAGACACTATTGACATCCTGGCTGTGTGAGGCGCGGTTCCGAGATTCTAGCAAGGAGGTTTTGACTTGGCTGGCGAGGGTGTTGTGGCCAAGGCCCATCTCCTTTGCGTGCATGCACAGCAGGATGCATTGGCTTGGTTTTCGATGCCATTTGTCGGGCAATCATGAGAAGGGAGAACGCAGCTCCTTTGGTCACCTTTCAAGGAGCCTATGAAATACGGACGGAGTCCTCCGAGAGCAGAGGACTTTCCCGGAGAGAAAGGCAGACTCCAGAATTTCAGTATCAAGCTTCTTTTCTTTTCCTGCTTGGAGAGACAAATATACAGCTGTTAAAATTCGGGTTTTGAAAATTGAAATTATAAAACGACAAGCCGCTGTGATAAAGACTTCTGTGCATGTGCATTCCAGCTGCTGTTCGGGCTCACTTTAAGATTCCGTAGTATTTTACTATTTAAATATTAGATCTTAAGATGAGATTCAAATGAAAAGGCTACATTGTATAAATAATTATAGCTGGATACTAAATTTGTAAATGGACACACACACATATATATAGTAGTTTATAGAGTTTTTGTACCTTTTTTATCATCAAAAATTATCCAACCATATTTCAAATCTCCAACCATAACATGTCACCATATATAAAGGGCAATTAGAATAAAAAAAAACCTTTTCTCAAGACAGGGTTTCTCTGTGTAGCCCTGGCTGTCCTGGAACTCACTCTATAGACCATGCTGGCCTTGAACTCAGAGGTCCTCCTGCCTCTCCCTCTTGAGTGCAGAGATTATAGGCGGGGGCTACCATTGTCTGGCTAGAATAAAGGATTTTAAACACGTTCAGTTCTGTGAGTGAAGAGACCAGTACACTTATCCTGACTTGATATGATGCACACATGTCTTGAAATATATCAGGGTAACCACATGCATGCACTATTTTTAATGTAACCAAAAGCTAAAATTTAAAAATGTAAACAAAAAATGTTCAGGCAAATTCGTTCCTGCCCATAGTTTGACTCATAGCTTGCTATTTCTCCAGTTGCCGGGAACATTCATCCACTTACATGGGCTAATAGATGCCTGTTACATTGTGAGCATCCAATGCCCACGTAAAAATGCTCTCAATTCCTCGGAAAAGAAGAAGGTTGTTTCCCGAGTAATATGCTTCCAAGAAAAGGACATGATGTCATTTATTTTACAGGTAAACTAAACCTTTGTCATGGCACCGAGTAGGTGCCAGGCGATGGGTTCGTCTAGTTGTCTGCCGGAAGTCATTTCCTCTTTTTCCCTCTTTACGCTCCTGTTGGAGAAACCCAGTGATTCTAGAGGAACCTCTCACTTCGAATCTTTTTTTTTTCTTTTTCTTTTTTTCTGTTTGTAAATTTTTTTTAATTTTTATTTAATTATTAAAGATTTCTGATTCTTCCCCGCCACTGCCTCCCATATCTCGCCCCTCCCCCAATCAAGTCCCCCTCCCTCATCAGTCCAAAGAGCAATCAAGTTTCCCTGCCCTGTGGGAAGTCCAAGGACCACCCACCTCCATCCAGGCCTAGTAAGGTGAGCATCCAAACTGCCTAGGCTCCCACAAAGCCAGTACGTGCAGTAGGAACAAAAACCCATTGCCATTGTTCCTGAGTTCTCAGTAGTCCTCATTGTCCGCTATGTTCAGCAAGTCCGGTTTCATCCCAGGCTTTTTCAGACCCAGGCCAGCTGGCCTTGGTGAGTTCCCGACAGAACATCCCCATTGTCTCAGTGTGTGGGTGCACCCCTCGCGGTCCTGAGTTCCTTGCTCGTGCTCTCTCTCCTTCTGCTCCTGATTTGGACCTTGAGATTTCTGTCCGGTGCTCCAATGTGGGTCTCTGTCTATGTCTCCTTTCATCGCCTGATGATCACTTAGGATCTTAGTTTGCCCTGAGAGTCAGTAAGTACGTTGGAGCACAAAACAATATAAAGCTTTGATAGAGTAAAACATCTACATAATTCAAGTGTAAAATGTAACAGCATCTCTACTTGTATGAAACACCCAGAACAGGCAAATCCATCAAACCAGAAAACAGGTAGTGGGCGTGGAGTGAGGTGTGGGGTATGGTTGCTTGGTGGGTGCCAGGCTTTTTCTGGGGGAGGTGGACACATTCTGGAATTGGATTGTGGCTTTGGTAGGACAACGTTGAAGATATTTAAATGCCACTGAGACATACACTTTGCGTTGATTAGTTTATGCTTTGTGAACTTGTGGGGGCTGGCGAAATGAGAAAATAAATTATTGCTACAAGCCGCAATATTTTACAGGAATTTCTCAGATGTCTTTTCACCAGCGACTCATGAGAGCCAAGGGCTTTAAAGGTTAAACCAAAATTCATAGAATTTTGGGATTATTGCTTTGTGAATAAAGTGGATTTTCATTGTAGCTGACTCCCCTTCTGATAAACATTTGGGAATTAATTTCCACAGTTCAGAACTGTTTCCTGTGCTTTTGGGGCTCACTGATCACATTCCCCTAGCTATGTGTGAAAACAGTTTCCCACTGCCAGGCCTTGTTCCTCTCTCCTAGGTAAACGCAGAGATCTGCCTTCCTGCAATTCTCTTTATCAACAGGCATTTGGTCAGTGTTTAGGATCTAGGCAAAAACATTCCATTTAAGACATTCACAGATATCCAAGGACATAGATTTACTGCTTGCTCAAGGCTGCTGATTCATAGCTGCTCAAAGAGAGAAGAATAACCATGCCCTGATTTTACCTCACTTGAAGATAAGGAATACAACAACCCAAAACTGACCTTATGCTGAAAGATTCCTAACTCCTTACGCTCACCTTCACCTCACTTCACCGATGGATTTTAATTCAGGAAATTTACTGCCTGTGTTTTACTCTCAAGGACCGCAGAAGAGATGATTAACAGCAACCCAGAGAAAGACTTCCTTCCTGCTGGCACCACAGGCCCACAACGCCCATGATCAGAATGGCCGATAACAGCGTACCCTGGAACTGATCATTTAGAGGCCTGGGTCGCCTCTTTGTTTGTGCTGCTCAGAGCAATAGGTGTAAACTCCAGACCTGAAGGCCCAGAGAAATCGCAGCGTCTGGTGAATGTGCTCTCAGATCAGGAGCCACAGCTTCTCCCTGACTGTTTATATGCGTTGCCTGATTACCCAATTTCCCCTGTGCATGCTGGGAGAAAAAAAGTGGTGCACTGATTTAAAAAGCAATCCGTGCCCTATTCATAATTTTACTGAAAATAAACTTTTAATTCTTTATCTAGCTGCCTAAAAACGTAGCTTAATGCACTAGCGTTCCTCTTTAGAATTCCCTGATGATTTTTATCCCTTTCTTAACTAACTTTCTACATTAGGGAGTTCACTAGACAAGCACTAAGTTACACTCACCTTTGAGATGACAGTCACGGATCTCTCTCTCTCTCTCTCTCTCTCTCTCTCTCTCTCTCTCTCTGCGCGCGTGTGTGTGTGTGTGTGTGTGTGTGTGTGCTGGGGAATTGCTGGTTATAAGGGTGTGTATGACTGGGGACATTTATAACAGAGGAAGAAGAATAAAGAAACATGGATAGAAAGATTAGGTTATGAGTAGTTTTCTTAGCCCTGACGTTTTAGCTCCCTTTGCTTATTGTGGTGTCTTTAATTGAACCCTGGGAGGGATTCTTACTTAAGAGCTGGACTCTTAAGGTTCACATTAAGTACTTTGCAAGGGGGTCTACAACCTGGTTTGGGTCTCTGCTTTACTCTCTCTCTCTCTTTCTGAAATAACAAACTATGTGGCCAGAGTAGACAAGTGCCTAGACATTGTGGGATTGAAATCACCTCATGTCAGAACTCTGGTTTCCTTCTCATATCCCTTTTCTCAGATCTACCTGTGCTGTGGTTCCAAGCCTGGCATTCTGGATTCTGCTGGTGTGTGCGTGCATGTGTGTGTGTGTGTGTGTGTGTGTGTGTGTGCATTTGATTAAAACAGAGCCGAGGAGCTTTAAGAACCACTGGTCTAGTTCCTTGAATCCTCAGGTGTCTCATTACACGTCCCCATCACCACCTGATGGCCTTCTGACCTTGTGTCTCTAATCTCAGCCCTGCCTGTGGCCAAATACCTTCCAAGAACTCATCCCCACAAGGAGGTTTAAGGTTACCATTTTTATTTGTCTGTTTTCTTGCCTGCCTCCTCTAGAAGGTGACCTTGGTGGGCGCCAGACAGAGACATTCCACTATTGTTGAGCTCCTGCCTCAGCAAAGTGCTAGCGAGACCACAGTGAAATGAGCCAGCCTGGCCTCCTTATTAACAAAGATCTGTCCACCGGGAGAGGCAGTCTCACGCCAGCAGGAATGAGTACGGCCCTAGGGTTCAAGGCTGTCACTGGGAAGGTGAGACAAAGTTTATCTGAAGAAGTCACTCCTGAGTAAAGCAGGAAGGAATTAGGCGGAGAAGAGAGAGGCTAGCATTCCAGGCAGGAGATACCGCTTTGTGCTGAGGTCCAGTGGTGAGCAGGTTTGAGGTGTCTAAGGAGCTGAAAGATGGTGGGAAGAAGACGGAGGGAGGAGAGAGATGGATACAGGCCTCATGGCCCAGACAGGCACTTCCATTTTGCCCATGAGAACCATGGAGCTAGAGGAGATGTAAGGAGATCAGGAAGTGGTGATTTAATCGGATTTGCTGCAGTGGAGGGGAAACCAAGGGAGGACTTTCCGTGCCTGGATGTGCGCCCTTCGCTTCCCTTCCTCACTCTAAGCAGTCTGTGGTCTGAGTTCTGGGTTCAAGTTCTTGCTTTGAATGCAGGATCAACAGGGAGTGAGACTTCTCTGGGTGGCTATGTATCTCCTCACGCTCAAACATCACGGAGGAAAAAAAGCCTGCCAAGGGGGCATGCAGTAATAATTTTCTTTTGACTGTGTTTAGAAGCATCCAAATGCAGCAAACCTTTTTCTATACAATGACAAGATACAGCAAAACAAGCAAACCCCTAAAAGAGGGGGCAGTGTTGGTTCTTCTCTCCAGAGTTCACCTGTTAGGAACTTTTCATGTTATCTCCTCTGAAACCCTTGACTAACTCACCAGTCACAGATGCGTGAGGTCACACCTGCTCCTGCTCCCCGCCCTTATCTGGCCTCCAGCCTGCCCCCCTGTTCCCCGCCCTCACCTGGCCTCCAGCCTGCCCCCTGCTCCCCGTCCTCACCTGGCCTCCAGCCTGCCCCCCTGTTCCCCACCCTCACCTGGTCTCCAGCCTGTTCTCCTGGACGTTTTTCTACTGATGGATCACACTCAGCCCACTCCAGCCTCAGAGCTTCTCAGCTGTCGCTCTTTTTGCCTGGAGTCTTCTTGTGTGGATCTTGGATCTGAGTTCTCCTCCAGCAGACCTCTCTAAATACATATCCTATTATGACCCCCTGTGTAGAGCGCTGTCAGAAGCTGTCGGTTCTCTGTCGGGGACTTGACTGGTTTTCCCGTTGGCTCTCTAGTGTCTGAAATGGCCTCATTCCAGTCACCTCTCAAGCGCGGAGAGGAATGACTGGCCTTGAGGGAGATAGAGAGTAGCGTTTGTCAGAAGAATGGAAAGATTACACAGCTGTAGTCTGTCAGGTGAGGCACGTGATATTGACCAGGGTCAGTTACCTCCTGCTAAAGATCTCCGATCCCCGGGAACTTGTCTGTAGGGGCAAGCTGGGTCTCTGACTGCTCATTCTCTCTCTCTCTCTCTCTCTCTCTCTCTCTCTCTCTCTCTCTCTCTCTCTCTCTCTCTCTCTCTCTCTCTCTCTCTCTCTCTCTCTCTCTCTGTCTCTCTCTGTCTCTCTCTTAGGAAGTGAGATTTTTGTTTTATTTTATTTTTCTGGCTTGGCTATTGTCAGGAAGCAGAGACAATGAATGTCTGATACACCTCCTATGTAGGACAGGAGGACTAGACCAGAAACAAACTGTCAGCAGTTGGTAAGGTGGCAGCAGCCGTTGATATTGCCAGGACAGGGCATGTTTCACTGGCAGTACTTGGACAAGGTTACTTCAAGGTCTTATCTTCAGTTAGGGTGGCATTGCTCTTCTGTGCCCAGCATGCTGGGCAGATACTGCAAAGGTTTATTAGCTGGGGGTGTTGAGTCAGTTTCTGGATCTTGTGGTTTGCTTTCATTGCTCTTGCTGGTGTCTCAGGAATGCAGCTCACTGTCAGAGACCATAGGACTAAGGAACGGTCATTTTTCCGGCTCCTTGGTGGTGGGTGATACCCCTCCTCTAACGCAGGATTTGTTTAGGGGTGACCTCTGAAAGAAGACAACGGGGGCCAAGATGGAAACCAGTACACTGGGGTTTGGTTTCCAGGTGAGGGTGTCAGTTTGAAAGGTTGTGGGATCTTTAAGAGGTGGAGACTTCCTGTAGGAAGAGGGTCACTGGGTGTCGGCCCTGAGGTTATTGTACAGCCCAACCTCTTTTCCTGTCTGTTTTTTGCTAACCTAGGGAGACCGGCCACCTGAAGCAGGAGTTTAGTTCACAGTAGGTCAAAGGGAAAAGGGTTCCTCACATACACTACAGCGGGAATAGATGTGAGAGCTTATTCATGCTAGGTTTAAACAGAAAGTCAGGAGCACCAAGGACATGACAAACACACTTGTAAGCTAGGTACAGGACAGTAAAGAAGACTGGACAAGACTCAAGTCAGACAAACCATGAGAAAAAGCATTGGTAAACAAGTCAGAGAGCTTCCACAAGATCCCAGACCACCTGGGAGACAAAGAGACAGCCACCACGACACTGCTGCCGCTTCTCAGTAGCTGTAAGGACAGAGGGACCTTAGAATAATGGACATCAATGAGGACACCCGCAGGGCCAGTGGTAATATTGAGGGCTTTGCTTTCTCTTTTTTTACTAAATGTATCTTGGGAACCTACCTCATTTTTCCTTAATTTCTTACTGTTCTGTAAACCTCTTAATAAAGTTTACCTTCTTGCTCTGGCAAGTGTCTGCATCTTTAGTCTTTACTGGCCTGAGACAGTGAACTTGGGCTCACGCCTTGGGTCAAGCCCAGCGGGCTGAGAACGGCTTTTGGCCTTAAGGCTGGTAACAGTCTCAAGTGTTCCTGTCACCACCCTTTCCTCACCGAAATGGACTACATTCCTACCTAATCATCAGTCAAAATAAAACCTTGGTTTCTTGAATGGCTTCTTATCAAGTATTTTGTCCACAGACTAGAAAAGAAAGTGATACTTGGCTCTTCTAGAAACCAACCGAAAAGTGCCCTCATCTTGTCCAAGAATAAACAGCATCCCATCGCAAGGTCACACATACCTAAGCTTCAAACGGAGGAGGCAGTGTCTCTCTTATCCTGAACAACAGGATTCCCAAGTCCTGGAATCTCCGGGGGGTTGCTCGGAAGCCTGCCTGAGCTTTGGGTCTATATGCTCCCCAACCCTATCTATATTTTTTTAGCCTTTCCTCTCTGTATCACTCTGTTGGTGTCCCTGTTACAATGTAGCTAATTTGTTTATAATCATCCCTCTGAGGAGACTGTCTCCCTCATGTTTGTAACCCCAGAACTTAGCAAAGAACTTGGCACAGCCTGGGCTCTCTATAAATACCAAGTGAGTTTAAAATGGGGCTTTATTTTCTGGCTCGAATTCACCGATGTCTCAATGAGTTTATTGATTCTCCACTGTGAGCCAGGAGGACAGTAAGAAACGGAGGATCCCTCACCTCCAGGGAATTTGTGTTCCTGCTCAATCCAAGATCCATGATAGCAGCTGGCATTGGCTGAGCAGAGGCGTTGAGCCAGTAGCTTACACACGTCCACGATTCTCTATCTCCATATTGCTCCTGAATCTCACAGCTGTCACGGGGCAGAGCAGGTGTTGTGTGTGACCCCAGCTACATGCGCCCAACGGCTATGTTGAACGAAACCACGAACATTCGTAGCTCTGCCTTGAATCAGAAAGCAGGGTTAGACTCTGGTTTCAGATCTGAGAAACACCGATTTGGGGGGAAGACACGTAGGTCTGACCAACCTGAGGGTGGGGCAACTGGGTTTTCTAGGTGATGAGGTTGTGGGACAGAGCTCTCTCTGCCTTCTTCGAAAGAGGGAGAGGTTTTGGTTTCGTCTTCAGATCTGAACATCGTTTAGGCTGTTAACCTTAGCCTCACTAGACAGACATCCACAGATGTTCCCTGTCACTTCCTCTCCTCTTCACATCCTGGGGACGGAGAATAGGGGCCTTGAGTAAAGAAAGAGGAAGGCGAAGAGGAATGAGGGCAAGCTGGTGAGCATCCCAAGCTTGGTGATCCTGCTGCGGACCACGCCCTCGGCTTTTGGCCTGGTACCCCAAACCCTACTTTGAACTCCCGCCCCCTCTGAACCACCACCAATGCCCGGCCGAGGAGCGCGCAGGAGGCTGCGGATTGGTGGACACCGCGGTTGCCGCGGTTTCGGGTGGGGTCCGTGGGGGTCCCCGCGCCGGGCGGGGCTAGGGCTGTCCCTGGTCCCTGGTGCCGCCTCCATCTGGGTCTCCACCTCCCGGACCTGCGGCGTTTGTGCGGTCCGGAGCGCGGCTTCCCCACGGGCGGCGCGATGGGTTGCGGGAACTCCACTGCCACCAGCGGGGGCGCGAGCCGAGGTAAGCGGTGTCGCGGGGCGTGGGTCCCGCGGGAGAGGTTGCCGCAGCGGGGGGCGCGCAGATCATCGCCCCATCCCCATTTTCGAGACTGGAGCGTTTCTGGAAAGACCGAGTGGGAGCCGGTGCCCCGTGCGGGGGCGGTCACGCCCGAATTCAGCGGGGAGGATTGTCGCCTGGGTCCTGCAGCCGGGCTCTGCACCCTTCTGGGGACCAGAATTTCCCGGACACGTCTCGGGTCCCTCACCTCCCTTTTCAATAGGGCGCCTCCAGGCCTCGCCCCCTCCCCCGCCCCAACCCCTTTGCTCCCAGACCCTGTACCTGGAAAAGTGCAGCTGACCAAGTCAGGACTTTTCTGGGGCTGGGAGTGGGGCCGAGTGCCCGTGGGTTTAGAGCAGCAGCCGGCGGGGCTCCGGAAACGCATCCGTGTGGTGTGGGTCTGCTTACTTAAGACCCACCGGGCTGCGCTCTTAGGCGCTCACTGAGAAGCTGCGGTAGCTAGACGCTCAGATTCGCCTGAGAAAGCTTCGGTATTGGCCTTTCTATTGATATATTTTCACTTAAAAATATATTCAAACTTGTCCAGGCACTGCTTCATTTCGTTGATTGGCAGGACAGGACTTCTAAGATTTTCCTGGCCAAGCCCGGCTTTGTATCAAGCGACTTACTGTAAGATGCAGGTCTTCTGATTAAACTAGCCGATGTTGGATTTGTTTGGGGTTATTCTCTGCTGACGTATTTCCAGCGTCTTTTTTGGACAGGATTCCCTAGCTTCTCTAGCTGAGTTCGGTGAGGCACATCCCACCCCAACCAGCAAGTACAAACAGTTCTCCATCCTGCAGTGTTTACTAAGCTAATCAGGATGCCCTGCTAATGATTTTGAAGCTTGGGGCTGCCACCTCCCTTAGCCAAGACCTTGAGGCTTGGTAGTTATTTTTATTTCAGATTGTTTGAAGTACTCAGGTTTGAAACCAGGGTCTGATATTGCACACGTCGGGCAGGACTTGGACCACGGAGCTCCATTCCCTGTATTGTTTTTTTATTTTGAGATAGGGTCTCACTAAGTTGCCCAGGCTTGCCCTGAACTCCCCCTGCTGCCCAGACTGGCCTTTAATTTGCGGTTCTCCTGGACCAGGCTCTCATGAGCCGGGATGGAAAGGCCTGCAATAATAGCAAGCCTGGCTAATCTTTTAACATTTCCACGATGGCTTCCATTCTGGAAATCTACCCAAATCACTGACCACAGTTGGTCTCTCTTTTGGGGCTGCCAGTGTCATTCTTGTGGACTATCAAATACAGTTTCAAGAGCTACAACCAAAACACCTGAAGTCTAGGCCCAGGGAAAGTTTATCTGTCCCACGTGACCTTCAGTGTCTTCAGTTAAGGTCTGCCTTGGTGATCTGCAGACAGCCACTGGGAAGCAAATCTTTTAGGTTCATATAGCAGTGACTCAGCTTAGTCAGTATCATATGCAAATGAATACAGGATCAGGATTCAAGCAGAGAGTGGCCATGTTTCCTTGCAAGAGGAAATCGGGAGAGTGACATGGTGCCTAGGTCCCAGGTTCTGTGGTTCCATGTAAGCGTACTGCATGTGTGTTAGGTCGTAAGAAAAGAAAGTTAACAAACAAACAAGCAAAACAAAAATTGGAAGAGGGATCCATAGCAGATTTTCTTAAAAAAAAGTGGAGCAAGTTTGTGCATTTGCATTTTTTAAGAATTTGTTTTTTATTTCTCTCTCTCTCTCTCTCTCTCTCTCTCTCTCTCTCTCTCTCTGTGTGTGTGTGCGCTATGTTGATGTAGGTGCCTGAGAATACCACCAGAGGGCATCACATTCCCTGGAACATTAGTTACAAGCTGTTGTGGCCACCACATTAGTGCTGGGAACCAAACTTGGGTCCTCTGTAAGAGCAGGAAACGTTCCCGACTGCCCCGTGCTTTTACATTGTCGTTAGCAGACCCTTTGTCAAATTTTGGGGGGTAGAGGGAGAAGTTACCATTGTTAAGTAAAGATCAGAACGATAACGAGGCAGTTCTGAATTGTTAATACACAGGTTGCATTTCAGTGATAGTGTGGCTAAGCAGTCTAGAAATTGGGCCTGAGATGTAGCTCACTTGATAGAGGACCAGCCTAGCACACACAGAGCCCTGGGGTCCATTTCCAGCACCCGATAAACTGGACGTGGGGTGTGGGTCTGTGAAGCAGGAGGGAGGATCAGAAGTTCAAGGCCTCACTTTACTGTGAGCTCAAGCTATCTTAAAAACAAAAACAAACAACTTCCCCCTACCCCAACAAACCACAATCATGTTTGTTAGTGATCTGTGCCTATCATCCTACACTAAGGAAAAGAGGGTCAGGAGGTTCATGCCAGGTTCATGGCCAGCCTGGTCTATATGGGGAGTTCCAGGCCAGCCAGAACTGTATCTTAAGAAAAAAAGAATCCCATTTCTTGTGGAGGGGGTGGGTGGGTGATTCTATTTACAAATATTTGATTGGCTTTTTTTTTTTTTTTGAGTAGATGCCTCGTTGGGTAGAGGGAAATCTAGCTACACTGAAAAAATTCCCTCAAAGTGCACATCCTTAACGACCACTTTTGTTTGTGAAGGAAGAGCATGCAAGAGCGTGCTGTTCCCTGCCTTGCTCTTTGCTGAAAATTGCCTTCTTGTTCAGAGAGAGCAGGGTAGGGCGTACACGCAGTTTGCCAGGAAGGAGAAGGCAAACAGAGTGGACGTGTCTGCATCCCCTCTAACCCTTGGCTTTGAGAAGTCGTTCCGAATATTCCCCAGCCTGTGTGTCCAGCTGGCTGGTTTCAGGATTTGGCCATTGGTATGTTCTGTCTGTCAGCTGGTGGCAGGAATTTTAGTTTCTGAAAAGGGCTACGTCAGGATGAGAGCCAGAAGGGCACGGAAGGAATGTCCCGACACGAAGATAAATATGTCCCAACTGTGACCTGTGACTTCAGTGTCAGGGACTCTTAGGGCCAGGCTGCAAACCTGTCCCGAGCCTATGAGATTCGGTGAATAATAGATGCTGTTGTCCCGGATCTGTAGGTATGAACAGATCACAGCTACTAAAATGTCCTAGAAATCCTGCTCTCAACATTTTATACTTTTCAATTGCCACACTGAAAAAAGTTAAATGATTAAAAAGGCAAAGAGAGGTGCGCCATGCTGGTGACCTTGAACTGGGAGCTTAGACTCACCCTTGGCTTTGCATTCTGCCTGGCTGCGTGGCTGTGGGCATTTCACGTTGCGTTCTGAGCTCTGCTTCCTTTATCTGTATCGTGGGGGATAATTGGATGAACTCTGTTTCCTAGGGCCAGTGTGAAACTCCAAATCAGATAATGGAGGGAAACACTGTAAAATGAGATTATTATATTGCGGTAAAAAGTTATTAGTATGTTGAAAAGATGGCTTTGGTGAATATTTTTTTTCTACAAGAAAATGACAGATCTACTTTTGTCTCAACAGGCCTGAAATTACCATTATAAACTTAATTTTAATTTTTTTTTTTTGTGACAGTCTCACTATGTAGTTCTGGCTCACTTGGAACTTGAAACTCGCTATGTAGATTGGGCTAGCCTCAAATAAACCCTTTTATTCCCTATGTATTCAGGAAAAACCAGATAATTATTTCTCTCTTCTCCCGGCTATCTAGACCCTTGCCTTTCTTGGCTGCGGCCTGGCGAACTTGGCTAATATGACGGGCCGACACACAGCCATGGGCTTGAGTACATGTGATTCTCTATGCCACATCAGTGGAGAAGCTGGAGGATGTGGCCGCGTGGCCGTGAGGAAGGAAACACATTGGAGCCTCTTCCTGGCTCAGGTTCCCCTGTGCCCTTGCCTTCAGCTCACCATGCCCCCACCTCAGTGCAGAGCAGGAGATGGGACTGGCAAGTGCAGCTAAGCTTCCTGACTATTGAGGGGCTCACTGAGCAGGGAGGCTGAGTGAGCAAGGGCAATTGCTGCACCATGTACATAGAATACACATAGAACACCCGCGCGACAGTGCTCGCCAGAGAGCTTCCTGGAGGAGCTGAGGTGTTGATGCAGATGGAGACCCTTTCGAGCCTTCAAAAGCTTTGCATTTTAAGTCCCCCCCCCCATTTTTCCCTTGCAGTGCTGTCTGTCCAACTCGGGATTCTGGAACCCCCGATCGCCTTGCCTTGGTTTCCACAGCCCAGTTCCAGAACTTTCCCACCACCCTCAGGTGCGGCTCATTTTGACGCTTTGGTAGGAGCACTTTCTCCCTGCAGGAATTTGATTTTTTCCAACTCAGAGCTCCGGAAGACAGATGCTTGCGGTTCCCATTCTGTGATGCTTTAGCACGTTTCTCCAGAGAAACCGCTGTATAAAGTGGACTGTCTGGAAGTGTTTGGAGGTTTATTCCAACACGGGGAGCTTTGGGGTGCCCCTGCTCAAGCAGCCAGGAACCCCTTCTGCATGTTCTCCCTCCAGCTCTTCCCTCAGGAGGCAAAGACCGAAGACCTTACTCAGTCTCTTTTAAAAAAAAAATCATTGGGCAGGCTGGGCACAGTGGCTCATTCCTTTAATCCCAGCACTCAGGAGGCAAAGAAAGAGGCCGAGACAGATGGATCTCTGTGATTTTGAGGCTAGCCTGGGTTACATAGCAAATTCTAGGCCAGCCCGGGATTTTATATTGAGATCTTACCTCCAAATTCAATAATCAAGTAAATAGCTAAATGAAAAAAAATTACACAGAGGACTGGGGATTTGGCTCAGCTGGTAAGCTCAGCTGGTAAAATGCTCGCAATCACTGAAACCTGAGTTTGATCCTCAGAATGGCGTACAGAAAACTAAAGGGGTAACTTAGGAAATGCAAGTTATTAGGATGTGTAAATGAAAGTTGTAAGATCTGGGAATGATAAAAGAAAATATTTGAGGGGCTAGAGAGACGGCTCAGAGGTTAAGAGCACTGACTGCTCTTCCAGAGGTCCTGAGTTCAATTCCCAGCAACCACATGGTGGCTCACAACCAACTGTAATGAGATCTGGCGCCCTCTTCTGGCTGCAAGTATACATGCATGCAGAACACTGTATATGTAATAAATAAATCTTTAAAAAAAATTCTAAAAAAAAAGAAAATATTTGACATGTAAAAAGAAAGAAACATGTTTCAGATATCTTTCTCTTGCTATTCTTCTGTTATGTTGAGACTCCAAATGATTTTAATACTAATTAATAAAATCCTAAAAAAAAAAAAAGAAAGCTAAAGGGTGGTGGTATACATAATCCCAGCGCTGGGGGAAGGAGACAGGATCTCTGGGACTTGCTGGTCCTCCAGTTTACCATACTCAGTCAGTTCCAGGCTGGAGGGGGAGGGTCCTGTGAGTACAGATGGGTGGGCCTCGAGGAAAACCACCCAAGGCTGACCTCTGACCTTCACACGCACATGCATGCCTGCACTCACAGACGGGTATTCCTGCATGTATACAAGCAAAGTATAGGTATACACTATTAAGTGAGCCTTTGGAGTGTGAACCAGAAAAGTCCCTTTCTAAGTCAGTCAGAAAAATCCCTTAAAAATTCCACTGGAGCCAGGGGAGATTGCTCTGGTTAGAGCATTTGCCACATGGGTGTGGGAACTGGAACCCACAGGAGCTGGGTGGGTGTGGCAGCCACCTGTAACTCCATCTTTTCCTGTCATTCTCCACTTGATTTTTTAAGACAAAGTTTCTTACTGAACCTGGGGCTCACTGTTCTGGCCCAGAAATCCCAATGAGCCTTTGGCCTCTGCATATGGCTCTCCCACAAAGCTGGGGTTACAGATAAGCTGGCCCCCTACAATGCTGGGATTATAGGAAAGCTTTCCCTCAATGCTGGGGTTACAGGCAAGCTGCTCCCACCCCAATGCTAGGGTTACAGGCAAGCTGCTCCCACCCCAATGCTGGGGGTTACAGGCAAGCTGCTCCCACCCCAATGCTGGGGGTTACAGACAAGCTGGCTAGCCTCAGTGAATAAGGTGGAGAGAGCTTGAGGAAGACAAAATGTCAGCCATGGGTTTCCACATGCCTGTGTACCCATATATATACGAACATGCAAACACACGTGTGCATATACATGTACACACATACACATGAAAAAAGTCCCAGGATTCTCAGATGTCTGCAATGCCCTGCTTCTGTGCAGGCTAATTGTTTCTAGTTGTTTAAAATAACTGGGCAGTTATTTTAGAAGCATTTGGCGTGTGCCATTTGAACCAGCTGTAATTTTTACCAGAGATAGGCAATGGGCAACCATCTGGCCTTAATTTTGTGGGCGGCTTATTGTCACAATGCTTCTGATTTTAATGTAAGGGTAGTCAGAAGGGGAGGAGCTTAGCAATCACCTCATTTTACCAGCGCCCCTGGGGAGTTGATATCATGCTTTGGGGTCCAGTTATTTAGATTAGTGGCCGCATTGTCCTCAATTAGCTAAGTAATTGTTTTCCCTTTAATGTAAGCACCAAGGTCCAGCCTTGATTGGTGGCAGTAGATGGTTTGTTAGTGTTGGAGCAGACTGCTGGTGTTTAGCTTTAGCCCAGGCCTGGGGGGGGGGGGTGATGGAAGACTTGGATGACGTCATCAAAGTGGTCTTTTGTATCTTACCTTACTCTCTCCTCCTGCCTCTAGTGCTGGCTAGGCCACCGGCACTTCTTTCTGCTCTGTAAGCAGCTGCACTGTTTTCTCTCTGAAGCACATTTTCTGGAGAGCTGCTGTCTTGTCCTTTCTTGTCTCATGTGTTTCTCTCCCCCGAGGGACATCCTCCTGAGAGCCCCTTCTATTTTATTTATAGCAGTATCCTTGGCTTCTAGACCGATCTCTAAAATTAAATAATTGTATTTTAATCAATCAATCAGTTAATCAATTTGTGTGTGTATGTATGTGTGTGTATGTGTGTGTGTGTGTGTACATGTATGTGTATGTGTCTACATATACAGATGTGGTGGCCAGATGTTGAAAGTCTTCCTGTATTTTTTTTTTTTTTTCTGTGTAACAGCCCTAACTTTCCAGGAATTCGCTTTGTAGACCAGGCTGGCCTCGAATTCACAGAGATACATCTACCTCGGCCTTCCTAGTGCCAGGATTAAAGGCGTGTGCCACCATGCTGAGCAAGTAAATCTATTGATTTACACCTCAATTCACTCCCACCCCCAACCAGAGACAGGGTTTCTCTGCATAACAGGCCTGGCTAACTCACAGAGATCTGCCAGCCTCTGCCTCCCTAGAACTGGGATTAAAGGTGTGCACCTGGCTTTTACTTTACCTGGCTTATAACTTACTTTTTAAGATAGTCTCTTCCTGAACCTGGGGCTTAGGTTTGAACTAGACTGGTTTCTGAGAGCCCAGTCTCTGCTTCCCTACAAACACTGGGGTTGCAGGCATGTGTTTCTCTGCGTGGCTTCCCCGTGGATCAAATTCCTTACACCTCTGCAGCCAAACTGCCCTAACTCCTCAACCTCAAAACTTATAATGGAATTTTTTTTAGCATTCTAAAAATACTTATTTGAATGAATGAGTATGTTTGGGAGACAAATACAATGGAAAATGAAGTTTTAAATTGTGCGAGCACTCTGTGACTGACGAAGTAATTGGGAAAATGAGCTGAGACCCTGAACAGTCAGGAAAGCCTGCTTGCAAGAGGTGGGACCCGGTGGGTTTTGAAGAATCTGTACAATTTGAATAACTAGTAAGAGTAACTGGGCTAATGTTTTCACGGGGTTTAAACAGTGCCTCCTCTGTTGAATGGGCTTGTTAGAGTTCCATAGGGAAGGGCATTCACAAATGACACTGAAGGAGAGGAGGTGTGTGCTTACAGAAGGGTCACCATTCAAAGAGGCTAATGGAGCCTTTGAAGTGCGGAGAGTGTCTGGGCCGAGGTCCAGAGGCCAGACCTGGAAGACTGGCTGCAGAGCAAGGGATGCAGGTGTGAATGGAGGAGAGGATGAGCAAGTGAGTGGAGCTGTTTGGGTAGCAGGAAGGAGGCGCTGCTCACTGTGAGACTAAGGTAGCAGGGATGGGAGAGCGTCAGAAATGGCAGGGACAAAGAGGGAACTGGCAGTTACCTCTGCTTGGCAGTCATCTCAGACAGAATCACGATATTCTTTCATCCTTCACGTCACGTCGTTCATCCTCTGTCCTCAGAGCTGACACTGTGACCCGCTGAGTTAATCACTTCCCCCACGAGGGACTTTCTGTGGATGGCCGTGGATGAGGTTATGCTACAGCCGCTTAGTGTCAATGTTTTACCTTATTTGGGGTGAGTGCGTGCACGTGTGTGTGTGTGTGTGTGTGCGCGCGCGCGTGTGTGTGTGTGGTGCCTGGAGGCTTGAGGAAGACACCAGATAGCCTGCTCTCCTTCTCTACCTTATTTGAGTGTGTCTCTCATTGAATCTGAAGCTACTCACCTGGGTTAGACTGGCTGTCCAGCAGGCTCCCCCGTGCTGGGGTTGCAGTCACGCTTGGCCGTGCCCTGCTTTCATGTGGTGCTGGGGATTTGAACTCAGGTCCACGTGGGTCTGCAGCAAGCTCTCTTACCCACTACACTAGTCCCCTAGCCCTGCCTTTGTTTATTTTTGCTTTTCACTGTTCGAAAGTTAAAATATCATAAGGACAACCTAAAGACAAGGAGTTGTTCTGTGAGAGCATCTGTGCTCATTGACACAGTTGTCTATCTCTAGGACACGTTGACCTGAAATTTCCTCTTCATTACTGTAATAAATGCAGCTTTTGAATCCGTATTGTTTTTGCTGGCTTCTTTTAAAAAGAAAAGCCAAAAGCCATTGTCTTGAACTAATGAGCTGTTGCTTTATTTCCTCTGACCAAGCAGAAAAAATGATCTAGATTTAGAATTATTGCCGGTCAGAGGGACCAGTGTTAAAAAATAAAAGTGTTAATATTAAAGGGAAGATTGTTTTTTTTTTTTTCCTGTAGATTTCACAGTTCTCAGCAGGAGTTTTCTTTTAGAAAACAGAGTGAGACGTTCTGCGTGTTTTTATCATTTCCCATAAGTACCAAAGGTATTTAGGTTTCTGATTGCTTATACTCTAAGAAGGCTTGTGAAGCTGTACTAGATGTTTTTTCTAATGTGAAAATAAATGGATGTTATTCTCTTAGAAGGGATAAGGGTCTGGGGTGGGGCTCAGTGTAGACCTCTTGGCTGGGATATGGCTCAAGGTTGACCTCTTTTTTTTTTTTTTTTTTTTTTTGATTTTTCGAGACAGGGTTTCTCCATAGCTTTTTGGTTCCTGTCCTGGAACTAGCTCTGTAGACCAGGCTGGCCTCGAACTCACAGAGATCCGCCTGCCTCTGCCTCCCGAGTGCTGGGATTAAAGGCGGGCGCCACCGCCGCCAGGCAAGGTTGACCTCTTGAGATGGGGTATAGCTCAGTGTAGATCTCTTGGGCTGTGGTGTTGCTGAGTGACAGGTACTCCTTCTTGGCTTGCTGGTTTTGATGCCCAGTGCTTCATAGTGGAGTGGAGTGTGTGTGTGTGTGTGTGGGGGGGGGATAAGTATTCTCTTGGCTAGTGTGAGGAACCTCTCCTATGAACAAGTGTGTAAATTTGAACAATACTAAGAACATCTGGGTCACCTGATTCATTCTTCTTCCTACTCACTCGGTATGGAGGAGCCTCAAAGGGTCATCTTCCTGTTGGAACCAAGACGAAGTGTGTTTCTCCAGCTACCAGGCTGACGTGGTGCCTGGCATCCTCGCTGGCCTGATGGTTCTCCAGGAACAACATTCTGTTTGCGTCCCTAGAATGTGAGACATGTCACAGTGGACTTAATCCCTTCAGATTGAATTTTCTTACGAGTTTCTTCCTCAAAGTGAAGTAATTAAATAACTAATTAATTTAGTGATGCTGGTGTTAATCCCTCTGGTCAAGAATAAGACCACTACCGCAGTTTAAAGCCAAATTTGAAGCAAGCTTTGATTAAATACTGGCCAGGTAGATGGGCTCCGGTCAGGTCCATACCTGGGTTCCCAGGAAATGGCCCTGAGTCATGGTTTGTAGGATCTTAAAGTATTTCCATCAGGTCCAATCAGGGGCGAGCATACATCCTGAGGTATTTCCTGCCCAGGAACCTCCCACCCACATGTGATCAAGTTCATGTAGTGAACAGACTTAAACAAACTTGTTTAGGGAGTGAAAGCGTGAGACTTGTTATCTCCCATAAACAGTAGTCTCCAGCATTTCAGGAACTGTCTCTCAGTCCTTGGCCAGGGGCTTGCAGATTAGAGGCATTCATTTTCCTTCCATAGATCTCTGAGGCATAGGAATTAAAACTTAAAATGTAACTTCGGCTCTCCCATTCCTTCCCCCACCTCGAGTTGTATCCTGAGTCAAATCCTTGACTCTGTGATGGTACCTGTTTTTATTGGGATCTAATAACCCTCAGCTTAATGTTGCCCAGACAGGAATTAGCATTTAGTTAAGGCATCAGTGATGCAAGAGCCAACAGCAGTCAGCAGAAGCAGAAGGGCCAGAGGCTGACATCAGAGCTATATCTAAAAGGGACCTGGAAGTGAGAATGGGGACCAGTTACTTACTTCCTCTCGGGTCCCCTTTCTTGCAATGATTTTTTTTTAGCCCAGCAAGACTATTTCTAATGATTCATGAGTGGTTTACATAGAAACAATTTTCTCCTAAAGCTGTACAATAACCTTTCTATTTTACATACAGCAGATCACGTGACCTACCATATTGTAGGCTATATCAGCTAATGGATTTACCTGTTGATAGATCTGGGCCTTTTCGATTTTAACAAGTACCTTTCCTGGTATGCCAATAGGCATTATTGATAACTATTTTTCCCCATACAAGGAAGTATCCTTTTGCTTTAACATCCCAGTCTGTTGCAGGATGAGGGGTGATGTTCTCTCTTCTGTAACTACTTCCTGCTGAAGCTAGGATCTTGTCGGAGCCCAGAACGACTGGAATGCTAGTCAAAAGCAAGGAAGGGAATCAGGCAAGGGGGCATTCATCAGAAGCCTCTGGTTAGCTGACCCAGCTGAAGAGACAGGGAGCGATCACCACATCAGCTGGACTGGTCTGCATCAGCTTCAGTTGAGGAAGGGTGGAGTCCCAAGACCAGGAGAGAGGGACCCCACCCTCAGGAATAGACAAGTGGGGAAACTTTAGGCTGTTCTTATCTGGAGTCCTTTTGACCTGTGAGAGGTAGATCAAAGTCTTATGATCCCCTAGAGGCTTATAGGAGTTTTTAATTTCCAGAGAACGTAAGTTTTAGGCATATTAGCATTACCAGTCTGTGCTGAAATCCACATTATAGAAGAAGCAGAAACAGGTGTCTGTAGGAAAGCTGGAGCAGACTCTCACCTTTGAGTCCTAGTAAAAGTTATAGATTTGGGTTAAAAAGCATGAATATTCTTTTCATCTGTCTGGAGATGTAGATCTAGATTGGACGGCAATGTCTTTAACCCAGTGAGAAGCACCTTAAGTCTGCACTTAGAATACAACCAAAGACAATTTAAAATCTTGTCACTGACTGCTGTACCAGCCTAGCAGAACTCCATCGCTCAACGCCCAAACTCTGAACGTTTGAAATCTTAGTGTAACAATAGCATAGAAAGGGGAAAGAAATAGGAAAGGTTTTACATTTTCATATATCTTTAATCACTTACTTATACCTTTACAACTTGCATTTTTATATCTTAAATCGTTTTCTGAGACCCCCAGAACATAAGCTTTCACACCCTCAGACCTTCATACATCTTAAAACATTTTCTTAGACCTTACGTAGATTTTAGCCCTTTTTCTTTTTGTGTAATCATTCACTAGAAATGTAAGTAGTTGTTCCTGAGAGGAGTCATGTTCCTTTCATGACCTGTCTATCTTTTAATATGAAGCCTTTTAACAAGACAAACCCATTTGCTTTTTCTCAGCAGGGTACCTAGTAGCTCTAGAAAAAGCAAGGCTTGTTTGTTACACATGAAATGAGCTAACAAGGCCGCTGCAGCCTTGGGGAAGAACCTGGTTTTAACTGCTCCTGCTAAGCCGACAAAGCTATAGTTAGCCTAGCCGTCAACACCGTCAGAGATCTGAGAAGGATAACTTGTAGCAGGAAGTACAATCCAAATATATCAATTAAAATGACAGAGACTAGCCCATTATTAGACTGTCATCCCAGGCTCCTGTGATCTCCATGGAGTTGGGAGCAGAGGTTCCAGGGCAACATCAGGTTTCACCTGCCAGGCCCAGAAGGGGAGAGGTTTTCCCACGGGGGAGGAACATGAGAGAGATGGATCTTCCTTTGTTTAGGCAAAGTGGGGCAGTCAACTCTCAGTGTCCTGCTTGTCCAGAGTTTGGGCCAAGTTCTGCGGCAGGTGCGGTATTAGGGCAGTCTTGCCCTGTGGTTAGCGTTACCACAATCCAGATGGAGTCTCCATGGTGCTGCAGCAACTTCTTTGGAGACCTCGGGGTCACTGCTAAAAGCTGGGGGTCCCTGTCATAGTAAGCTTTTCCATTAAACATTTTAAATGCCATATTTGGCAGATCTCTGGGAAGTTTGAGGACCATTATCTATTAAGTATATGTGAGCTAAGCAAACCTTGCTTGTTTTTAGTTACTTGCTTTAGGCTTCACTCTGAAAACACATACAAGAGGTAAATAAAGCTTTTATCTATTCAGTTTGAGCCTTAAAAATAACAATTTCTGAATTTAAGCTCCTTTCATTATCAAAATAAAACTTTTAACTCATAAGCACAGTCCACGGGGAACAGTTTCTTTTTCTTTTTTTTGGATTTTTCGAGACAGGGTTTCTCCGTAGCTTTTGGTTCCTGTCCTGGAACTAGCTCTTGTAGTCCAGGTGGCCTCGAACTCACAGAGATCCGCCTGCCTCTGCCTCCCTAGTGCTGGGGGGAACAGTTTCTTATATGACTCAGTTTCTCAAAAATAGCGTGAGATTAAGATCTTAAGTGCGAATAGATTTGACCGTAAGGAGAGACTTCTCTGAGCCAGCTGTTCTCAACTTTCCCAATAGTTCTCCACGTGGTGGTGACCCCACCCCCACCACAACATAATTCCCGTTGCTATTTCTCACCTGTAATTTTCTCACTGCTGTGACTCTCATTGCAAACACCCGACAGGCAGGTGGTCCTAGGCTACCCCTCTAAAAGAGTCTTTCACCGCCCCACAAGGGTTGAGACTTAAGAGCTTGAGAAGCCGCCTCAGGTACTTCGCCGGCCTGATTACGTCATCTTGCTGCGTCGTAAGACAGGAACAGCCCGACTTCCGGTGTTTAGTATTTGGTGCTCAAAGCTGTGGCCCTTATTTCTAACCTTTAAAAAAGAGTTCAAATATTAATAATATAAAACATCATTTTATGACCTGCCGCTTTTCCGGGTCAAGCGGGTTTAAAGTTCACATTTCACGTACCTATGTACTCTGGTAATTTTCTCACAGGTTTCCAAACAATTATACAATTTTCTTAAAAAAAAAAAAAAAAAAACAAAACAAAACAAAACAAAACAACCAACCAAACCTCTGAAACTCTGAAAAGAAGCACTGTGGAGCCAGATTCTTGTACCCTTGTTGCTACTTGGCTTCTCAGGGGCGCCACCCCCCCCCCCTTCTGAAAGTGAGGTGCGCTTTACAAATCCCACTTTTGCTCCTCCCACGTGGACCTCCTTTTGGAAGGTGACGCCCCTCATTCCTACTGAGCCGGCTGTGAGTTCCCCAGCAGGGAGCCCAGCAAGGAGATGTTCTAATGGCACCCGGGGCCTGGTGCCATCAAGGTGAAGAGGAGGGATGGAGAGTTCTCGGTGGCTGGTTGAAGTCAGTGCAGATAGCGTGTGGTGTGGTGGTTGGCCTTCGAAGCTGCTCTGTCTTCCAGGGTGTCCCAGTCACGAGACACGGCAGCATAAAGATTTAACGGCTCTTAGACAGACCCTGGAGAGGGGACAAGGACACCACATGGGACTGTTCTGTGCTGAGCCTGCCCAGCATCACCCCTGAGATGCCGCAGTGACTTCTGATGCTCGGCCCCTGCGCGATTGTCCCAGGTCTCTCCAGTGACCGTGGACTCAGGATGTGAATCCCAGTTTCTCACACCTCCCCCACCACACGAGGAACGGGAAACCACTCTCTACCCCATCCCATGAATAAAACTAAGATGGTTATTATTTCTTTCTAGCCTTTTTTCTAGATCCTCCACTTGTTTCAACTCTGGAATTGCTTATTTCGGAAGCAATGATTGTCTTTTATTTATTTATTTATTTATTTATTTATTTATTTATTTATTTATATGATCAAAATATCCTGTCCCTGGTTGTTTTTATTGTCTTATTTTTTTTTTAAATTTTAGGGTGGTGGTTTAAAGGATTTTAAATTCCAAAGTGTCTCTACCTGTTTGTCTGTCTGTCAGTCTCTTCCCCTTTCTTCCCCCACCAAATGCACACACACATACACACATGCATAGACACACATATGTGTACACATACATGCATAGTCAGTCATACATGTATGTGTACACCCGCAGTGAGTATACACCCCCCCACACACACACGCCCTATATGGAAGACACAGAACTTGGCTTCAACCCTGCCTAGTTCAGTGTCTCTTCCATATGTAGTCAACTACTTTGTAAGAACACCTTCCTCAGAGTTGTTCAGATAGAGGTGGGTGCAGGGCCCAGAAGAGCCTTGGACTGTGTCGGACTGTGCTTGCTCTGTGGGTAGGAAGTGGAAGGACCTAGACCCACAGCACCTTCTGCCTGCCTTGGGATCAGGCTGGTGTCCACATGGCTTACTTCATTGCATCTACAGCCTCCAGGTTGTTCCTGATTAGTGTGTCATGTGACTCCAGTAGCTCAGAGTAGACACCAGCCTGCAAGGGGACGTGAATGCAGAGGTTTCTTGATTTCGTTTTTAAACGTTTATTAAAAAGTGTTCTCGTGCCAGGTGTTGGGGCACACACCAATCCCAGTACATGGGAGGCAGAGGCAGGATGATCTCTGTGAGTTGGAAGCCAACCTTGTCTATGCAGTGAGTTCCAGGCCAGCCAGAGCTGCACAGCGTGAGACCTTGTCTCCAAAGACACACACGCATGTTTCAGTCTATTTAGGTATTGGACTTAATCTGTAGAAATACTGTCACACCAATGCAAATCTTTTTCTTTTCTCCCTTAGGTCCAACAGGAGCAGCTAAAGATTCGTAAGTACTCCACATTTTGGTGTTATAACTCCTCTCCCCAAGAAAGGCTGTTTCTTGTGGCTCTGACCTTTAGGGGACTAGGTATGGCAGAAAAGGCAGGGGACATTTTCTGCTCTGTGCACTGGTAGACCTCCTTTGATTCGAAGTGCGATTCGAAGGATGTTACTGTTTGTGACTGTTCGTGTCCCCCCTTCAGTGATCCTGGCATTCTGACTTAGCGTGTTAACAAGAAAGAGTACGGTGCTCTTTCCATCCCAACCTGCGCAGAGACTTGAGTTTGTAACAGGTGACGATGAGAACGCTCACCGCGTCGCTCCTGGGACTCCGTGTGTCTCAGAGCTATCCAGGGAGGAAACTGGAGGAACATTTACTCACGTGAACACTCACTCGTTTGAGTGGAAATAGCTAGATATTCCTAGATACTCAGGGGAACTGAACAGTCGTTTTCTACAGCTTGAGGGGGTCTTCATGTGTTCATCTTGGGGGGGGGGCTCCTGTGTTGGACGGTCAATCCCCAGATTCTTCTGTTAAGACTTAGAGGCTTTCGGGAGGCAGTTAGGGTCCATGGGATCATGAAAGTTGGAGTCCCATTGGCATTAGTGGTTTCTACGAAGGGGAAGAGAGACCATCCAGCTGTTTTTGTTTGTCTCACCGTGTCCCCAGCAGAAGCTGAGCATATGCTGCCTTGTGTTGTCAGACTTCACAGCCGCTAGAACCACAACCCAAACATACTTCTATGATTTGAGGTTTATCTGCTATCAGATGTTTTGTTATAGCCGTGGAAACTGGCCCAGGACATCCTTCTGTATAATCTGTGTTGAACTGATCGTTAGACTGCAGGACTTAATGACCAGAAGTCTCTCTGTGAGGTTTCTCGTGCTCAGGAATGCTGTGTTTCCATTGCTCTCCGTCTCCACCATTCTACTGGATCATATCTGTAATCTAGATACAACAAGGCCAGCACAGGAGCTCACTGTCTCAGGGGGTTTCTGGTTACAACGCTGGCCTAGTTTCGTTCCTGCTGCTGTGATAAACTACTCTGATAATTGAAGGGAAGAGGGTGACTTTGACTCCTTTCCAGAGGGACACTTCCAGTCTGCCTCGGCAGGGAAGGCATGGTCGCAGGTGGAAGGCAGGCCACGAGGACAGGAAGTTCCTGGTTGCATCAGCAGCCAGGAAGCAGAGAGAATAGGAAGTGGGGCCCACCCCCAGTACAGCACTTCCTCCAGCGAGGCTACACCTCCTGAAAGTTTCACAACCTTCCCAAACAGCATCGCCGGTTAGAGACCAAGTATGCAAACACAAACATAAGAACTTATGGGGGACACCGCACATTCACACTGAACCTATGGAGGTTGGGATTAACCTTCCTGCCCCAGATTAGTTAGATAATCTGACACAGTGTCAAGAGAGGATGCAAAAGTTTGGTATTTATTGGGTGAGGCTTTCTGGGAAGAACAGGGTTGCACACAGAATGGTCTGCTTGGATTGATTGAGGGATGGCCATGCCTTTGGTTTGTGTTGTGTTTGTTGGGAAATGGTCAGGGTGAGAGATCCTACACAGAAACTGGGTTTGACCTTCCTGATGGCCCAGGGAGGAACTGGCCAGACTTTTCCTACAGCTTGTGCAGGTTTCAGGCTGGAGGGGGAAGAATGAGACGTGGCAATTGTCAGAGGTCCAATGTTAAGAATAGAGTCAGACTTTTTTTTTTTTTAATTATGAAGAGGAATTCAGAGAAGACTAGAGTGGAGTTATGAAGATTTCTAGGAATGAAATAGCCATTTCATGTGAGACTTTTGGGCACAAAAGAAGCAGTAATCACTTGCTTCAAATTCCTGGCATAGTGCTTGAAACTCCAGTGGTTGCTGAAATGACTCTAAATACATTTGTGCCTTCGTCTTCTGTGTATTAAATGAAGTGGCCATCTAAGTGGCGTTTATTATTATAAAATAAAATATGACAAACTGAACACCGCTGAGGATGCTGAATGTCCCACAGTGTCAGATATCCAGCCAAAATGTAGGTAAATATTTAAAAAAAGTCTTTTATTAAGTTCATGTGTGTGCATGTGTACATGCCTGTCACGACATACATGTGGCAGTCAGGACAGCTTGTAGCAGCTGATTCTCTCATTACACGTCAGTCCTGGCCATCAGGTTTGTCTGCAAGTGCCTTTCCTCTCTGCGCCATCTTGTTGACTCAAGATTTGATTCATTTGATGAAAATAGATAGGCATACCCATCTCGTTAGTGAACCAATTTCTTAAATACGTGGGGAAATTAAATGAACTTTAAAAATACATTTCTTTAAAATTTATTATCAGCAAATGTTTGGATACCTGCTTTATGTTCTAATATACTTGGGGTCACATGACCGTTTCCTAGGCATAAGGGGTCAATGTTGTAGAAGTCTAGCTCTAGGGGAGGCCTCTTCTTAGCATCTTTTCCTTCTACTCAGCTGTCTGCTTTCTGTGTGCAAGAATCCACCATAGAACGAAAGGTCCTTCAGCAGACAGGTTTCACACTGTTTTCCATAAATGTGTAAACGTATTTGTTATTTAAAAAGTAAATTAAAAACTTTCATGATTTATGTAACAGTTAAGAAAAAAGGAAGAAGAGAAGAGCTCAAACCAGGAGAGGTTGAACACCACCAGAGCAGAGGTGGAGAGAAAGGCTTTGGGTCAGAGCCATAATCTTTAGTGCTTTTGGAGTTTTTCTAAGCAGGGGCACTGGACTCCAAAGAGGAGACTTCCTGAGTGTTGGTGGAATTGGCCCTGTCTGAAAGCTCAGCAGGGAGCTTAGGAGGCTCTGTCCAGTGTTTGGAGATCCCGGGCTATTTGGAAACAAGCTGTGTGTCCTCGAGGCCCTGAGCACAACTGGTACCACAGGGGGAAAGGCAAGCTTTCTGAGGGTAAGGAGACAGCGTTTTCCTGCCTTGCTTATAGCAAATGATTGCTCTACCACCGCCTCCTAAGGCTGTGGGTCTTCTTCACAAAGAGAGCAATTAGTACTTCAGTGGAAGGTTGGGGATGCAATTTAGCCCTTGTCACTCTCCTCTGGGCCAAGGTTGAAAGTCCCCACTTTGAAGTCAATGGTACTATGCTCACCCCGGGGGTGGGGAGGAATGCAGCCAGTCTTGGCTGAGGAGCTAGTCCAGGCAAAGAGCGAAAACAAACAGCTGCAAGAAGCTGCAGACCAATGAACCAGACCTCATTCAGTCCCTGGCAGGAGAATAATTCAGTTGGAAATCACCTATCACTGTTTGGTGGATTCGATCTGCACCACAACCTTGGGTACATTTCTCACGACCACAACAAACACCAGTCCCTCCAGGGGGGCTGCCATGGTGGCAGGAGCAAGGGGCAGAGCCGTTCATATCACCAGGAAGCAGTGATATGAACCTGAGTCAGGAAGGAGAGAGGCGGCTGTGCCTTCCAAGGTCCACGCCTTCGGTCAACTAGCCTCTTCATGTTTCAGTGGCCTCCAGAAATTGTGCCTCCAGGCGGGCAGGGCAGGGCACAGGTGTTTAAAACAGAAGCCTGCTGCGGGGTGATTTCAGATTCAAACCCGAGGAGCCAGGGGCACCATTAAAGAAACTCAAAAGAAAGTTAAATTCTCTAAAGAAAGTTGGGTTTACAAGTGGCGAATTATAATATAATTACAGCAAATATAATTTAGAAGCAAATACATTGTCAATTAATAAGCCTGTTCCAGCCAGGTATGATGTTCACGCCTGTCATCCCAATGGTCCAGAAGCAGGGGACATAGAAGGGTTGTGGAGGGTTTGAGACTAGCCTGGGCTACCATGTGAGACTTCGTCTGGAAAACAAAACAAACAAAAAAAAAAAAACAAAACAAAAAAAAAAGCCAAAAACAAAACCTAAACTACCTCCCCTGCAATAAAGCAAAAACCTGTTTCAAACGATCAACATGAAAAATAAAACACAGCCAGGCAGAGTGGAGCTGGCTCTGACTCTTCCGCGTTAAATTTGTTATGTTTACCCATTGAGGAGTGCAGCCTCCACCGTGGCACCCAGACGTGGATGGGGGAGGCTCAGGTGCTGGGTTGTTTTTCTGCTTCTCAGAGCAGCTTTATAAGCAGAGCTTTATATTTAGAACGGTTTTTCTTGATGAATAAGTGAAAAAAGCATATTATGTTTTTGCCGCGTAAATGTTCGTTCTGGAAAGCAGAGGGGAGTGAGAACCTCCTGGTTTCCAGGCAAACCGAAGCTCGGAGGAATTAGAGATCATTCATTGGAACAGCAGCCGTGTCTAGTCATTCACCGTTTGTCTTGGAACGTGCCATGGTTTCGTGATTTTACTACCGAAGGCTTTGGTGTTTTAACTGTCGTTCATTCAAGTGCGAAGCCGAGAAAATGCAATGATGAAGATACTTTGAACACCGTATATTATTGGTGAAGAAAAAAATGGAGTTTAAAAAAATGTATGACCATTATAGGCACTTCTGGGGATTGCATCCAGGGTTTTACATATCTCAGGCGAGCTGAGTTATAACTCAACCCCTCTTATTGTTTTTAATTTTGAAATAGTGTCTCACTAAGTATCCCAGGCTGGACTTGAACTTGTAACCCTCAAACCTCCATCCCTCTTTTGAGTAGTTGGGCAGACTTGCTTAGGTCACCAGGCCTGCTTACAGTCTATATTTGATGGATTATTGCTGAGTAAGGTTTCTTTGAGTGGAAAGTTCTAGTTGCTAGTAGAATGAAAATCATAGTGTAAAATAATTGAAAGATTTCATTGTGTCCTGTACAGATGGTTTTTTTTTTTTTTAAATGATCATGCACGAAATACATTGTTGCAAGTATGGGTGGAGGAAAGCTCACTTTTTGCTGAACAATCACAGGCTGTGGCCAGTTGGAGGCGCTCCATCTCCTAGAAGTCAGCTTACCAAAGCATAGAGCTCACTGATGGCCAAGGAGACATTCAGTTTCTGCTTCACTTAGGAAAAGTCTACAAGAAGACGATGGAGCAGAAAGGTGTGTGATTATTTGTGGCGTCTGAGTCGATGTGTGATTGACTCTGATACGGAAGACAGAACCACGCTGGCTGTGGCACGCTCACAGGAAGTAGCTTCAAGTGGGCTCAGTAGGCACCATCTATAATCTTAGACACGATGATTGTCCTGGCCCTCTGCAGTGTGAGTCATGTCTCAACTACCAGCGGAGGAGGTACCCACAATCCCAAGAGTTACAATGGCCGGTCCCACTTTCAGTAATATCTGGTTTTGCAAACATTCTTATTGATGTTGTGACCAGAGTTCTGAGTCAGAGTTCTGGGAATCTGTGGTCTTAATCATGGAGATTATTATACTCAGTGGGTGGCTTTAACCCTGACATCTTTCTCCTTGAAAACCTGTGCTTTGGTAAAAGAAGCTAAGCTCTTGCCAACAAAGAAAGAGAGGTGCCATTTCAATGAAATGTTAATGGATTTTATAAACTTCGTTCCCAATGGGTAGTGGTTGATTCTTTGAAATGTTCCTGTCGTTTAAGACATTTTAAGCTTGCTGTAAATGACTAGAAATATTTCACTCATTTTTTTTTCAAATATTAAACTACATTCCACATTAATTTTCAAAGGGTAAGAATGATTAAATGAAACACAATCTTTTTTATCTTTTTTTTTTTTTTTGCTGAACTATACATTTTTCTCTGGTCCCCTCCATTCCTCTCCCCTCCCCTTCTGCCCTCTCCCATGGATCCCATGCTCCCAGTTTACTCAGGAGATCTTGTCTTTTTCTACGTCCCATGTAGTTTAGATCCATGTATGTCTCTTTTAGGGTCCTTATTGTTGGATAGGTTCTCTGGGATTGTGAATTGTAGGCTGGTTTTCTTTGCTTTATGTCTAAAAGTCACTTATGACTGAGTACATATGGTATTTGTCTTTCTAAAAGAAAAACAAAACCAAGATTGTATCTGTGACCAGACACCTGATCTGGGTCACCACAATAGAGAAGGTGTGAGCCTTGCTCTCAGTCTTGAGACCCAAGATTCAATCTCCTGGTAACAGGGAGGCCAGCTTGCTCCAAGGAAGCCTTTGGCACTGAGGAGGACATCCTGGAGATGAGCCTCCGAGTCTTTGATGTAACCGTGCCCAGAGCAAAGGGCAGGTGCTAGACCGCTTACCAAGTCCCAGCTCCTGGCTCTGAGTTGACGTGAGCACTGGAGGACCTTCGTGCGACTCCTGCTCGCTATTCCCAGAGCGGCCCGTGTAGCCCAGTGAAGAAAACGGAATTGGGGCCAAGGTTGATGTTAGGGCCGGTGTTGTAGTCTGCAGATCCGCGCTCTGGGTGCTTTCCGAGCTCTCAGAGTCGTAATCTGAATTGCGTACTTGCCAGCTGGCTACATCCCCTAGCGGCCCTCTGAAGTCACTGTCGCTAAGGCCAAAAGGAAACCCAGGGAAAGCCTGCAGAATTTTTCTTTCCTTGCTGGGATAACAGGCAGGTCAGAGGGGATCCTCAGGGCCTTGCTGTGATTAATGTTCTCCATGAAGACTTGAAAACATGAATTCACAGAGGCACCGTTCCTACACATTATGGGATTTAATTTACCCGTTGGGTGGTAGAGGAGGCAGGTTCGTCATAGAGGGTGATTTTGGGTTATTGTACACTTCACCTGATGGCGACTCAAATTTGAACCGGAAAGGAGTGGCGTGCGTATGGGGAAAATAATAAATGTTCCATGTCAAAGCCTGATGTCCTGAAAAATATTGTTTCTCTGTGCCAGAGCCATTTGTGTTATGAGGCATGGCCCGTTGTACTCAGCATGTTTGTCCGTGTGTTAGATGAATCCCCTGGTTTCCCTCACTGTCTGCTCTGCAGTGTTCTGATCTTACTGACACCCCACCCCATCCCACCCCACCCCACAATGTTCAGCCCATCAGCCATCTTGGTAGTGCTGGCAGCTGGTGAACAGAAAACAAGAATATGCTCTACGACACACTCATATGCTCTACGACACACTCAGTTCAGGGATGGAGGCAGACTCCACCCTCAATGCCACGTCATACATTAGTGGCCAGACAGCACAAGGGAGAAGCACAACCTGTATGCTTCCCCATGTATGCGCAGGTGGTCATGCGTGTTTGGTTGTGTGCATGTGTATGCATGTACACGTGCAGGCCAGAGCACAGCCTTAGGGAGCGTTCGTCAAGAATGCCATCTGCCATTTTCAAATTTTGTAGCACTAATAATAAAAACCCAGAGAGCGAAATTGGGGTTCAACCCCAAAACCAGAAAAGTAAGGCAGCCAAGCCACTAGAGAAGTCTTACCTCTACCAAGGCTGGGTGACCATAGGCTAAGCCGACTAAGCCTCTCTCTCCACCTGTTTTATATTCCTTCTAGTGCTGGGATTAAAGGCGTGACTCCCTGGAACTGGGATTAAAGGTGTGAGCCACCAGCTCCCGGAACTATTTCTGAATTGATTTTGTGTAGCCTGGGGTGGCCTTGAACTCAGAGATTCACCTGGCTCTGTCTCCCAAATCGTGGGATTAAAGTTGTGTGTCACCACTGCCTGACTTCTGGTCTTCAGGCAAGATTTATTTATCAAAATACAAATAATATACCTCTACAAAATTTAACTTCTTTTTCACAACTTCATATTTGAGCAGTTCATCCACATCACCCTGCTCCCTAACTCCTCCCATGTCCCCCTCCCTCCCAGATTCACAATCTCTTCAAACATGCATATATCTGAGCCCATTTAGTGTTCCTCACTCAGACGTGTGTCTAGGGATAAACCCTTGGGATTGAAGAACCTATGCACGAACCCACCCTGGAGGAAACTGATTCTTCCTCTCTTAGAAGCCATTGCCCATTCTTCTAGGAGAGGGACAGAATTTCCTCCGTCCATGTTGGTACATCAACTGGTATGGTTCAACCTTGTTTTTGAAACAGAATCTCCCACTGGTTTGATGCTTGCCCATTAGGTAGGCTAGGCGTGTTTGTTTCTGTGTGTGTTTGTGTTTCATATGTGCACGTGTGTGCCTGTGTATGCATGTCTTGTTTTTGTATTTGTATATGTGCATTTGCATGTTTGCATATATTTGTTTTTGTGTGTGGATGTTTGTCCACACATACGTGTGTGTATTCATGTACATGTGTGTGTGCACGTGTGAAGGATTTCTGCTAGAAAATGGAACGTCCCAAATGATATCTGCATATATATTTGTGTGTCTGTGTTTATGTGTGCTGGGCTTCTTTCGGAAAAACGTCACATTCCAGTGATCTTTCCCAGGGCAGCCTAGCAAGGTGATTCTTGGAAATCTAAACTTTCTCACTTCTGCTCCCTGAGCTCAGCCGGCACCTCTTCACCTGCTTGCTCCACAGCCTGGCTGTTCGTGAGAGCAAGGACGCTAACTGTGGACAGATCAGCTGGAGCCTAAAACCCCGTCACCTTAAGGCAGTTCTATCGGCCTCTTGGGCTTTTGGCTCTGCAACCCCAGGCCTCCCTCTTCCCAGGAACCTGAAGCTTGCTAAAATGTTCTTCCTGTATGAGGCCCATGTGGCTGGGGAGAGCCACTCCACCCCACCTGGGAAGGTGTGCTCACCTTCATATTGTTAGGACAGGCTTCGGTTTCTGCTGACAGCTGGGTGAATGCCGGCTTGGACTTTTCCTTCCCCCGAGGAGATCCATCGAGAGCAATCAGCTGCTTCTGTTCCTCCTCTGCCTGGACCTGGTTTTCCAGATGATTCTGATGTAAAAGCTGGTCAGGAAAAGCTCTATAGGTTGGGTAAAGGAATGGCTTAGCAACAGGAAAAATTTGCTAAGATGATGACTCTTAGCAGCAGCTACGGGCTCCTTCTAAAATGACTACAGCCCAGCCAGGATTCTCCCCCTTCTTGCTTCCTCTTCCCTTGAGTGGGACGGTGTAAGCTGGAGCTGGGGCTGCGGCTGCGCCGGTGTCTCCAATACAAATTAGCAGGGCTCGGCGAGTCTGGAATCACACAGGTGGGTTTAGACTCTGTTCTGTGCCGTAACCTTCAGTCCTATAGGACCATGTCTTTTCATCTTCAAAGGGAAGTGAATGCCGATTGAGAAGGATGGGGATGAAGGTGTCTGGAATAGCCTCACGAGCCAGTGGAGTTGGGAGGCAGCTTCACCTCTGAGAAACCAGCACAGTGATCTCTTGCTGGGGCTAGTTTTGGAAGTTTCTCTTTCTCCTTGCACGAAAGGCCGTGGAGCCTAGGGCACGAGTGCCCACCCGAACATTTTTGGTCTCTAGGATTCTCTGCACTGATGTCTGGGGTTGAAATTCTCAGGTGTTGGACTAGCACAGATGCGTCTCATCCTTACCTGATACCCAGGAGGGACTGGCTGATAGTGACTCGCTTCATTTTAATTGGCTCCATCCTTTGAACAGAGGGAAATAAAACTGGCATTAACTCTTCAGCTTCCACTACTGCAGTTGCGCTGTTCCAGGGACACAAGGGGCTCCATGTCATAGGGAGGGCAGGCAGGAACCGAGGGGTTACCTGCTAGAACCATTACCGGAGAGCCCAGGTTCAGGCAGCCTGCCGCCGTCGCTCACCCGAGGGCTGGCGGACAGTTTTCTGTCTAGCCTTTCCTGTCTCAGGCTGGCCCCTGTCCATGATCGGGTTTGGCAGTCAGGTTTCTAGCTTTTGCTGAACGTATCTATTTTGATATGTAGAAAATCGCCCGACCTTTAGTGTGTGGTCAGAGCCAGGCAGAGCGCTGGGCTGTCGATGTACAGGGCGGGTAGCACATGTGAAATCAGTCACTGTGACCTCGTCTTCTCCTGTAACCAAAGCTGAAGCGTCTGCTGTGTAAAGGCACAGGCTCACCACAACTGTTTCTGGGCTTTTAGGACAGAAGACTCAATAACGGACGAAGAGAAGAGGAGGTATGTGTGCCGTCGCAGCCCGTGTCACGTGAGTGGTTTTGGCCGTAGGCATGGATGTAACCACTCTAGCATAGGACGATGACACATTCCGTCAGGCGGCACTCTAGCAGGGACGCGGGACCTGAAACGGCGGAGGCCCCGACCCAGCAGCTCTGCCCTGCGAGTGTGGCTCTGCCATCTGTTCTGCCCCCGACCAACTCCCCCTCCTCACCTCTGTGCTTCCTCAGGTCCCCTCTGCTCTGCGTTCCCGGGCGTCCTGCCTCATGCTGTCCATGTCTTTTCCTGTAAGGAAGTGATTTTTGAATATACACGTTGCCTAGTGCCACAGGGATCTCTGAGTTTTCCCTAAGCAGTGGTCACATATCGCTCAACTCTATGTCACTATGTGTACTTAGATCACTTCTTTTCTTTCTCATTACAAGCAAAGAAGTTAAAATTTTTTGCTTATTCAACGGAGCTATTTTTCCAAAGCTTCCTTTTAACATAGAAAAACGCGAATCTTTGAAAAGTCATGAGTTATCTTCACAATCATTTAATCATTTGGAGTGGTTCATCCTTTATTTTTTTGATGGTTCTCTCCCTCTAGCGCCCTTAAATTGATCTAATTTCTTTTCTTAAAGAAACTATGGCGGAGTGTACGTTGGTCTGCCTTCTGAAGCTGCCAGTATGGTGTCTAGTCAAGCAAAGACAGTACGGAAAAGTAAGCAAGGGTTGTGTGGGGCTTATTTCCTTAAAAAGGTATGTGTGCCTGTGTGAGCACGCATGTATGGGTGTGTGTATATATATACACGTATGGGTGTGTCTATGTATATATATATATGTATGTGTGTGTGCATGCGCACATTATGGTTGTGTGTAGATATGTATGGGTGTGTCTGTGTATATATGTGTGTGTGTACGTGTATGTATGGGTGTGTATATATATGTATATGTTTGTGTCCATCTGTCTGTGTATATGTGTGTGTGATATTGTTTGTAGCTTTTTGGGAAACTATAATGTATTTTTAAAAAGCTCTAAACACTAACTTATTTTCTCTCGAAGATTAGAGGAAGATAACATGATATCTGGACAGTCAAGAGGTACTGTGTCTTTTCCTGAATCGTCTTGTGTGCTTAGCCTCGTTAATGAAGGGACTGCTTGTAGTGTCTCTGTGCGTCTAAGAGATCTTGCGTGCCAGTCCATTTTCTCCTGAACTGCCATGGTTTCACTTCGGTCTTTCCCAACTCCAGTGTCATTTGTTCACTAAGCGTGAACTGCATGCCTGGCCAAGACATCAGGGCTCACCAAAACTCAGGAGGGCTTAGAACTTGAATGACAGCTGGACGGTCTCGGTCAGAGACTCTGGCTAGGACTCAGGGATCGGTATACACAGCGTGTAGCAGTAGAGTTCAAGAGGAGATGCGTCCACCACTGGTTCAGATGGGTGCTCGTCCTGGCTGACACAGGAGCAGGTATGTGGGGAGGGAGAATTTCTATTCTCTTGGTCCCACGGCCTGGGCTGTGTTTGGCTCTCCATTCTGTGCCGTTTCTTACCAAATGCACTCAGCCTCTTTTGCAGCCCCCACTCAGGAGTGCTGTTTCCCTAGAGAGTCCGTTTTCTGTTGGAAGTCAGACTCTTTCCCCACTGGCTGAACAGGTTACTTTTCTTTTGTGACCTCCATCTCATAATCTATAGACTGGATCTTTTGCTTAGACATAAAGGTTGTTGTGAGGATTAAATGAAATAAACGGTATCTTTTGCTTTCCTCATTGCTCCCTTCTTTCTCTTCTTCTCCCTCTCTGTCTTCCCCAGTTTGCTCACTGGGGAGTGAGATTTGATAGCTGGTTGCCTCTGTTGAGGGTCAAAGGTTACCGCAGTGACGGTCAAGCAGTTACTGCTGACCGCCCACAGGTATCTGGCCAAAATACTCGCTCACTGCTCATGGATCCCAGTGTGTTCTTGGACCTGCTTCATCTCCAAGTAGTCAGTTTGATCCCGTTTCCTTTTTGCCTCGCCTTTGAATTACCTGAAAGGTTTTCTCAACTGAAGGTCTTGGCTGTCGTGTGTCCATCGTTCCGTTTGTCTGCGACACACCTACATCTGTGACTGGCAGGCTAGGCGTTGGGCAGAATCCTGATGGGAGGACTGTTCCCAGGGGGCATTCGATACAAAGGACGAGCTACAGGTTTTGGCCAACATCACCGTCTTTCTGACTGGAATTCACCCCGTGAGCTCATTTGGCTATTTTGGGGGGCAAATTTTGGCATGCTGATCTGATACGGTTAGGTAGTTTCTTATGCCCCGGACTCTAGAGTGGAAACCACGGACACACAGCTGTGGCTCTTTGAGAGGCATCTTCTACCCAGGAAGGAAGTGGTGGCCTAGGCCTGCTCTCAACTGAGCCAGCCAAAAGGAGCTCATGTGATGGCTCTCAGATGCCAGTGTGGACCAGCTCCGTCAGTGTCCCTGGGGGAGCCCCACAAGCTGTGAATGGTTGGACCCTCTTTGCAGGGTAATGCCGGGACGGGATCGTGTATGACTGACTGACAATCTATATTATGAGTGTGGTGCCGATATGCACTCAGCCTGTTTTGGTTATTGTTATTCTGTATTTCAATTCTTAATTGTATTTTTATAAGTTTCTCAGCATCCAATTTTATCTCTTTATATAAAGATTATCAACATTCAGAACTATACTGCCCAATAATAAATCTTAAGTAGCTATTGATTGGCTGTTGAAAATGTGCTCTACTTAAAGGCAAATTCAGTAAATAATTTTCAGGCTTAAGACATGTGCTTTTTGGAGGCTGGAGAGACGGCTCAGTGGTTAAGAGCACTGCCTGTTCTTCCAAAGGTCCTGAGTTCAATTCCCAGCAACCGCATGGTGGTACACAACCGTCTGTAATGGGGTCTGGTGCCCTCTTCTGGCCTGCAGGCATACATGCAGATAGAATACTGAGAATACTGTATACATAATAAATAAATAAATCTTTAAAAAAAGACATGTGCGTTTATCTAAGTTGTGATTTTTGAGTTTGCTAATTCTTTTTCCCACCTTTCCTTTTTTCCTTCTACAGCCCGCACATGAATTTGGAAGGAATTAGGCTCCGGGGACATTGTATCTTCAAACAAATCCTGCAAGATTGTCCCCTGCTGTGCCACCTCTCCCAGATCCTTAGTGTGTAGTGAAAGCCTTGGGTACACACTGTGCGTTGTGGCCGCAGAAGGAAACTGGTAGACTTGGTGCTCACTGGGGGAACTCTGCGTCACCACCAGTGAGGGAGCCCTAAGGCTGTCGCCACCCAGCCTGGGCCACCATTCCACCCAGTTCACAGAAGTCCTGTCTTTTCACTGATACTCTTTTGATAGTTTTTATATAACGCAATCCTTACTGTATTTATAACCTGGTATTAGAGTATAAAGGAATTACCTGAAGTAATCTACCGTCTCTTGTCCTTTGACGTTTCTCCTTCGTCATTTTTTTCAGCTGTGAAGTTGGTAATAGAGTCTCACAACTCTCCCTTTCTCACTAGTCGGTTTAAAACCTTCATTTAAATGTAAGCGAATTCCCTCTGTTGAGGACAATGCAAGTATTTGAAAATGAACCAGTTAAATGTGCATGCTCCCCACACAGGTGTGGATTAAAGTCCCGTTTTCTTTAGTCAGAGGCTCACATGGCTCCAGAAGTCCTGCAGCTGCCCCGTTGCCCGTTCTCCCCTTGTATAATTAGAGCATCTCATCGTGTTTATTCCGTACTGTCGCTCAGAACTACGGTTGATGTTTAGTGGGATATCCGGGAAGTTCCGAATTTGCTAACAACGTGCACACCTACTTATGACTGCGGTGTAAGGAACCGGGTTCACCAGCGTATTTCAACCATTAAATATTTTTACCCCTCTTCACCTGGCTTTCTTAATTATTTTCAAGAAACGACTTTCAAAGAAGCTACATGTGGTATTATCATATGTAAACACCATATATCAGTATGTACAAATAACACTGGTTAAATAGATTACTATGAGAAGTGGGGGTTTTCCCTAAGAAAGGCTCTGTTTCTATATTTGGTTGATAATAACTGTGGAGCCATCAAATTCAGAACACAAAAAGTAAGAGTTACTAAGAACTTACGAGGCCTATATTCCTCTCGATGTCCATAAGCTCAACATGGCGCTCAGGGGGACGTCGATATTTATATAAGTAATAATAATAACCCCCAGGAGCCTGAGGCACGAGAGTCAGGGGTTCAAGGCCAGCTGGCTCCACAGTGAGTTTGAGACCAGAATGGACTACATGAGACCCTGTCTCAAAAAATATTTCAGTTAAAAAACACCAACTACATTGACTTTGGAAAACCTAATTTACAAATCTCTTTAGATAGATAGGAGAATGTAAGGATGGACTGGGGATACAATTCATTTCTCACCGAACATCATCTGTTTCTTGTGCCTCTTCTGTTGTTGTTCCAACCCCAGATTACACCATGTTCCAATTAAATTGGTCGCTCTTATCTCTTCTTCCTGGTAACAGACATTTTTCTCAGCTTTTCCTTGTTTTTGTTTTTGTGACCGCAAACCTTTTGAAATCTACTGTCTGGAAATTTTGGAATATGCCGTTAATAGGAACCCTCCTGCGCTTTTATATTGGACTGGGATCATAGATCCTGAGGGAGACCCTCACTGAGATGGAATGACCCCTCATCAAATCACATCCCGAGGTCTCAGGATCCCAACTTATTACCAGTGAAACTGACCCTGATTGGTTGGATGAGGGTCTCAGCTCTCTCCACCAGAGTTTCCGAGTTTCCCTTCCCCAAAACCTCGAAGCCAGCGGTTCTCCACCTTCCTGACGCTGCGACCCTTAACACAATTCCTCATGTTGTGGTGACCCCACCAACCATAAAATTATTTTCGCCGCTACTTCACAACTGTGATTTTGTTACTGTTATGAATCATAACGTAAGTATCTGTTTTCTGATGGTCTTAGGTGACCCCTGAGAAAGGGTCGTTTGACCTCCAAAGGGTCGTGACCCACAGGTTGAGGACCGCAGCTCTAAGTGACTTATGAGTCCAGACCATATTCAAGATAGGACTTAAGGTCCACCCCCTGGAGGAACTTGGGGTCGTTGACTAAAGCTTGATGGCATTTGGCGATGTTCTCGTTCTCACCAGAGTTCCAGTTATCTTCTAGGTATCGGGGGAGAGCTTGTCCAGTGTGTGTACCAAGCCAGTCGCTAGTCCGCTTCCCGTTCTGCAGCTCATCGGCAAAGAATCTCTAATCCCACGGAACGGCTCACACGCTGGGCCACTGAGAACACAGCCGGTCAGGCACGGTCAGGCTAGTGTAGACTCACCTGACAGTCCTTCCCCTGATGACCCCAGCCACGCTCTGCCCTGCCTCGTGTAGGAAAGGGGAACTTTGGGGCAACGGATTCCTGTACTTTGTGCAAACAGACGAGTTCCCCTAGACGTATACATTTTGATGGATCGTGTAGTGTGCACCCTATGGCTCTGGATAGAGAAAAACTCTGCTATAGGGAAAAAAGCAGCCTGGTAACTGGGAATTTTGTGACGCTGGACTGCAGGGGTTCTGCTTCTTCTTAAAGTTTCCACAGCTAATATGAATGTGATCTTTGGATCTTGTCTCCTCAGGGTCCTGGGGATTAAACTCAGGATCTTATGTGTGCTAGGCAGGTAGACTGAGCTATACCCAAGACCCATCATTGGGGCCTATAGCATAATTGCTGGGGTTCCAATCCCCATTTTCTCCCCATTCGTTCAGTAGGTACTGCTAGGAACTTTCTAAAGTATGTATTATCATATCAATAAGAATATGTGGGTATTTATCTTGTTCAGGTTACAATCTAATATTGTCTTGCTTTCTTGGTTTTGTCTAGCTTTGACCATTAGGAGCTTTTTCAGGTTCCATTCTGACATTCTCTATACAAGCCCCGCCCCCTAGGTAGACTCTCAAGGTGAGCAATGCCACATGATGAAAATGTCGTTCAGAAGTTAAAGCTCCAACAAATTCCATTACAAATGAACAGTCTCTTCCATATTATGACAAGTCCTAACATTTTCCTTCCACGGGGATGAGCTAAACTTAGAGCCTCCTAAATCTTACACATTCCTAACACAGCCACCCACCTCCTGCGTCTTAAGGCGAATGATTAAACGTCTTTACCGAGCACAGTAAGAATCTGAAAGACAGAGGAGGGTAAAGGATGAATGGGATTCAAAAAGGAGAGGGACAGAAGCCTGTCTGTGCCGCTTAGTTTAGATGAACTAGACACAAACCAGGCTCGCTTGGGAAGAGGGAACCCTGATTGAGGAATGGCTTCTATCAGATTGGCCTGCGGGTATGTTTATGGGCATTTTCTTTATTAATGGTTGGCATAGGCAGGCCTAGCCCTCTCTGGGCAGAGCCATCCCTGGGCAGGAGGTCCTGAGTTATATAAGAAAGCAGGCTAGCAAGGCACAGAATGAGAGCCAGAAAGCATCGTTTCTGCACGGTCTCCGCATCAGCTTCCCTAGACAGTGCACATCACTTGGAAGTTTAAGATGAAGTAATCCTTTCCTCTCCAACTCACTTTTATCCGTATTTTATCACAGCCAGAGAGAGGTAAAGCCAGAGAGAAATCTAAGAGCTTACACCTTTTCAAACATTATGGTTTTTGCAAGATTATTATTGGTTAAAAAATACAGTGGAGATGTGTGTTCGAGCATTTCTGATTAGAAGGCTGTCTGAGGGAAAGGGTTCCTTAAGCCTTCGGAGTGAGGAGACGCACATTGTCACTCGGTTGCAAAGACGGCTAAGCCCTTCTGATTTCCTACAGAGGTGGCGCTCCTCAAGAGGGAGTGATGGAGGAGGGTGTGTTCTCTGGCAGTACATGACTGCCTTTCCAGCTCTGGTCAACTCATACACTGCGGTCTTAGAGCCTGTAAGCTGTGGGAGGGGAAGTGGAGGCGGAGGAGGGGAAAATACCCCAGCAGGTGTCAAAGCATCGACAAGCCATGGTCGCCATTTGGGCCTGTAGAACCGGAGGAATGGAAGAGAAAACCTAAGAGATTGTGTGTATACTGCTGTGGGAGAGTGCGCTTGTATATTGTAAAGACTTGTCACTCATATTGATTTAATAAAATGTTGGTCAGTAGCCAGGCAGGAAGTATAGGCAAGGCAACCAGACAAGGGGAATTCTGTGAAGAGGAAAGGCAGAGAAGCAGTCACCAGCCAGATGCAGAGGAAGCAGGATGAGAATGCCTCACTGAGAAAAGGTACCAAGCCACGTGACTAAACATAGCTAAGATTTATGGGTGAATTTAAGTTGTAAGAGCTAGTTAATAATAAGCCTGAGCTAAGAGGCCAAACAGTTTGTAATTAATATAAGTAAGCCTCTGTGTGTTTGCTTGGGACTGAACAGCTGCAGGACCAGGCAAGACAAAAACTTCTGTTTACAGTATATGGTTTATGCAGGAAAAGTTTCAATTTTTAAATTAAAGTTATTTGTGTGTGTGTGTGTGTGTGTGTGTGTGTAGTGCAGGTGCCTACAGAGGCCAGAAGACAGTATCAAATCCTCTGAAACTGGATGTACCCGTGGTTGCGAGCTACCCAACATGGATGCTGGGAACCAAATGTGGGCCCTTTGGAAGAGAAGCAAATACCTTTGACTGCTGAGCCATGTCTTTGCCCTCTGGTTTTTATTTTTAATTAGCAGGAAACAGGGTTAAGAAATCTCAGGTTTCCCCTGATACCATAGGGATAGATTTGAACGAATTTGAAAATAACATAAATTATGAAAACCATAAAGCTAAGGGAAACACTAGTAAATAGTTACCTGACCTGAGACTGGGAAACAGCTTTATGTGAAAGAAGCGTGAAGCCCAATCCACAAGGTAAAACATTGCTAGGCTTGATTATATGAAAAATGAAAACGTATGTTTGAAACCTGAGAACATTTGAAAAGCAAATGGCTGGGGGAAAAGGCAACATTTGTGGTAACCATGGGTCTACCCTGCTCTACATCTGAGATCTCCCGATGTTTGCAATAACCACGTGTTCACCCAACTCTATATCTGAGGACTCTTGGCAACATTTGTGGTAAACACAGAGGCTAGCCTGCTCTACAAAGAACTCTCAGATAAAGGGTATGATCAGAGATTCTAAAAAGACAGTTCATGAAAGGACTGTAAATGGCCGTGGAACCTTCCGGGAGGGCTTATTCACATTAAAATACAATGGCTGGAAGTCGCAATGATGATGTAACTCCCCCAGTCAACAGCATGTCCCTCCTCCGTCCTGTGGCTGCCAGTGTGATGGCATGGTCACTGTTGTGTCTTGAGGATGTCTGCTCCCAATGACTGTGCCTCACCCGTCACTCTGATGAGCTGGGGGGTCCACAGGCAAGAAGAGCCTCCCTTCCTCATCTTTCGGTCACTTTGGGGTCACCATGTCCAGACAGCTGACAGAAACTCCTGAAGGCAGGTGCTCTAGTTTAGCTTGTTGCTTTGTAAGATGCCCTGACAGAAAGCGACTGGGGGAGGAGGGGCTTACGCTCGCCTTCAGGTGATGGCTCCTCAGAGCAGAGAAGCGAGTCAGGAGCCTGGTCATGCTCAAGGGCAGAGAGGAGTAAAGGCGTGCACGCCTGCTTGATTGCTTTCTCCTCAATCCAGGGCCTCAGTGCAGGAATGGTGCTATCACCGTGGGATGGGTGTTCTCTCACCAATTAACCGGACACGCCTCCCCCCACCCTATGGGATCAATTCTTCAATTAAAACTTCCATGGGTGATTCTAGGCTGCGTCAAATTGACCGTTAAAAAGTAACCATCCCAGGGCTCAGTAGTTAAGAGCACTGGCTGCTCTTCCAGAGGACCTGGGTTCAATTCCCAGCAACCACATGGTGGCTCACAGCTGTCTGTAGCTCCTGTTCCGGGGGACTTGACACCCATGGCAAAACACCAATGCATATAAAATAAAAATAAATAAAAGAACTAATCATCCCAAGATAAAAGATTAATTTTGAATCACGATTTTGGGAGAGAATTTCGCTTCTTCATACTGAGGACCAGCAGCTGCATGACCTCTAAGACCCCACCCCAGCCATCAGCCATGCCCCACCCTTTATAGGTTTGGATCTGAAGTCTTCCCCACTAGCTCGTATTTCAAATGCTTATTCTCAGGCTTGTAGGGGACAAGGCTGTCTCAAATGCTTATTCTCAGGCTTGTAGGGGACAAGGCTGTCTCTCTTCCTTTCCTTCTTACTTTCCAAAGACACTGGGCAGTCCACACCGTAGGGTCCTTCGCTACAGGACTCTACCCTGGGGTCCAGAACAGCTCTTCTTGGGACAGTGTCCCTTTTTGTCCAGCAGGTACCGAAGCCCTCTGCATCTCCTAAGACTTGCATGGCATTGTTATTTCTTGGCAGGATCCGTCTTTGCCAGCCCCGCCCACCAGCAACAGTGCGGTGAACCCAACAGAGCACTCACCCTCACCCTGTGGCTCCGCAAGCTCAGCTGCCGGTCTTTATTCCGAGAGTTTTCTGAGCCCGCCCGTCTTTACCTCTGCGATGCTGCAGACCGCACGGGCGCCATCTTGTGCCTGGACCTCGGTACAGCTCTTCATCCAAGAATTAGGCAGGATGGAGGGAGGGTCCTTGTCACTCAGTCCTTAGTGAATGTCATTTCCGCAGTCGGTGGACCCAGCCCAGGTAGGGCTCACCTGGTGAAGGTGTCGTCCGATGTTGTTGGCCGGCATTTCACCGCGGGACAACTCTCTGAATGTGGACAGATGTGGTCATATTAGGATACACATAGCAAGTGTCCACTCGTTATAGCAATAGAAAAAAACCATCGAGCCAATTTTTTAATTTTTTTTAACGATCGGCATAGAATCTACTGTTAAACTTTGAGGTTTCTGATTTCTTTTTTAAAGACAGGGTCTCATGTAGTCCAGGCTGGCCTCAGACTCGCTGTGTAGTGGAGGATAACCGTGTCTTTCCGCCTCCACCTCTCACGTGTTGTGATTACAGACATGAACCACCGGATTGGCAAAACTTTCAGTTTTTAGCGTTTAAAACAGACAAGGGGAAAAAAAAAAAAAATATCAGCGGGCCGCAGTCATGCCTTTCAAATGCGTGCATCTTCTGCCCTCTGGTGGGCGAAGTGTCTAATAACAGTTTATTTTTTTCTGTGCTTTGATGGGATTGGGCCTCATTTCCATACCATTATAGTAGCTCTGAATGTTGGGCAATTTATTTAGCTTTCCTCTGTCTTTGTTTTCACGGGACACAGTGTTTATAATAAAATGTTTAAAAGTCTGTGTATGAATGCTTATTACACGCCAGTATCAACTCATTGGATTCCCATGGCAGTCTTGTTATAGAGCAGCGGTTCTCAGCCTTCCTAATGCTGCGACCCTTTAAAGGACAATTTGCTGGAATCGTTTTTCTCCTTTATCCCACGAATCATGGGATTCAGTTTGGATGGCGAGGCCTGGCTGAGCCAACTTGTCTCACCCTACCTCCCTGTCACAAAATATTTATTTTTAAAAATTATTATTATTTTAAAAAAGTGTTTAAGCTTGTTGCAGTAGTGCGTGCCCATAGCTGACATCCTGGAGCCTGCTTCAGTAGTGCATGCCTATAGCTGACATCCTGGAGCCTGCTGCAGTAGTGCATGCCTATAGCTGACATCCTGGAGCCTGTTACAGTAGTGCATGCCCATAGCTGACATCCTGGAGCCTGCTGCAGCATAACTATAGTCCAACTTCCTGGGTGTGGAAACATGAAAATGCTGTACTCCAGGCCGCATACTTGGGCAAGAACCATCTTTGTGTTACTGAGGTGGACAGCTCCTGATTCAGTTTTTACATAGAACCCTGGCACCGTGTCCTGATTTGGAAACTTTGCAGATGTAACCATGGGAAATGAGGTTATAATGGACCAGGGCATCTGTGTCTGAGCCGATATGCAGTATTCCTTCTGGAAGAGAAACCAGACACACAGGAAAGATACTGTGCAGAGACAGAGCAGAGACTGGCATGAGGTCGTGCAGGTCAAGGGAGGACGAGAATTATGGGGGTTGACGGGGGCAAGGAGGAGCATTGCTTCTTTGGTGTGAGCAGCCATGCCAGTGCCTCAATTTGGGACTTTTAGCCTCTGGACTGAAAATAAGTAACACATTTCTGTTATTTTAAATTTGTTTTGTTTTTCGATACAGAGTTTCGCTGTTTAACAGCCCCGGTTGCCCTGGAACTCACTCTGTAGACCAGGGTGACCCCAAACTCAGAGATCTGCCTGCTTCTACTTCCCAAGTAGTGGGGTTAAAGGTGTGCACCACCATGGCCCGGCTGTTGTTAGATAAAACGACACTTTATTCACACTGTATGCTATGGATCATGTGTGGGGGTCAGAGGGCAACTCGATGGAGTTCACTTTCTCCTCCCCTGTGGGTCCTGGGAGTTGAACTCAAGAATTGAAACTCCAGTTGTCAGGCTTGGTGGCAAACGCCTTTACCCACTGAGCCATCCTGCTGTCCCTACTTCTGTGGTTTTTAATTCACCATTTTGTAGTGCTGCCAAAGGATTCAGAACGTCACACGACTGTGGCCACAAAATCATTTCCCCTGTCTAGGTTTGTAAGACTGTAGTCATTCAGGGCACACTGCCCCCTGAAAGCAGGCTTCAGCAGAATCAGGATGCCCCTGGCAACTATCACTCACTCAGGCGGAGGCTTTCCTGCTCGTCCTGGTTCTTAGCTGGCACCTGCAAAGTAGATGACCGCTGACAAGGTCATGCTCTGAGCTCGTCTTGTGGACCAATGAAATTGTAGCACACAGTTTGCTGTCATAGTTTCTGTTTTTTTTTTCTCCCCCCCGAGACAGGGTTTCTCTGTGGCTTTGGAGCCTGTCCTGGAACTCGCTCTGTAGACCAGGCTGGTCTCGAACTCACAGAGATCCGCCTGCCTCTGCCTCCCAAGTGCTGGGATTAAAGGCGTGCACCACCATCGCCTGGCTGTATTCTTATTTTTAAATTATTTATAAAGATTCAGAACCCTGACTTACCCTGGGCAGCAGATCTGTGATGCATGCTTGAGGCGGGCATCTTTATGTTTCGTTCAGAGGACAACTTTCAGGAGGTTGTGCTTTCCTCCCACTGATGTGGGTTCCGGGTATCAAACGCAGGTCAGCAGAAGTGGCACAGGTGCCTTTACCAGGCTGGGTCATCTTGCCAGCCCAAGTCAAGTCTTGTAATTGGAATACTTGACCTTACGATTGAGAACACTTTCCAGGGCATCCAGTGGGAGCAAGCTGACCAACCAAGCAGCCTGGAGAACACGACTTTCTGTGTTTACCTGTTTTCCACATAGACTTGCCCATGCAGGGAAACAGAGGCTGCTCTTCCTATGTGCAGGCTGCCTGTAAAGAGAGTCAAGTGGAGCATGCGTAAGGGGGAGTCAATCTTAAATTCTTCCCCCAGGAAACAAGAGGGATGGCAAATAAGAGTTCCTATCTGGCTGGGCAATCGTGGTGCACACCTTTAATCCCAGCACTCAGGAGGCAGAGGACGGTGGATCTCTGAATTTGAGGCCAGTCTGGTCTGCAGAGCGAGTTCCAGGGTGGCCAGGCAGAGCTACAAAAACAAACAAACAAACAAACAAACAAACAAACGCCTGTCTCAAAAACAGAACCAAACTAAACAAAAAGAAATAAAAAAGAGTTCCCAAACCTACCCTCAACTACCTCCGTCTCCTCCTCATCACATCCCAGCCACACAGCCCATGACTCCCACAGACGCCCTCTGCTCCATCTGAGGCCATGGTAGCACCCCAGACCCCAGGTAAGCCTTCTGCCCACACACTGCCAACACTCAGTCAGAGCTCACTCAGCCTACCCCAACACAGCGCCTCTCTCCTCTTCACGATCACCATAGCCCAGCCCACAACTCCAGCTTCACCAGAGGGCATGGTGGCAAACTCAGGCCAACCCTCTCCCCCACCACAGAACACCTCAGTACCTGCCCTGCCCAGCCTTCCTCCAACGGCCCCCTCTCTCCTTATCACCATACTGGCCCACGACTATGGTGGGAGCCCCTTGCCTCAGGAGAGATCCCCTGGGCTTCCTGAACCCCAAATAGCCTGGTTGCCTGTGGTCTGTCCCTACTTCCTCACTTGCTCAGCCTGTCCCCAACTGGTTCTCCTCACATCCTTTATTCTGGCCCCAACTCCACCAATGCATCCTGCTTGACCAGAGGACACAAAGGCCACCAGGTAGCCTGCTTGCTTAGCACTGCCTCCACTCAGTGCCCACCTAGCCTACCCTCAACTGTCCCACCCCTTCCTAGCACCACAGCCAAGACCCCAACTTCTGCTGAGGACCTTGGCCTGGACCAGAAGCTACACAGGAATAGCGATGTGTTTCCGTCACCTACGCTAAGATTCTGTGTGTTAAACCTCTGCCTGGGTGGCCAGGGAAAACATCTTAAGTTGGGATTATGTCTCAAATATCAGGTTTCTAATGGGGCTCCTTCCATTCCTGCCCCATAGATGGACTCCCTGGATGGCATCCCTGTTAACCGGAGGAAACAGCCCCTACACAAAGAAGGCCTTGACAGAGTGGTCAACACATGGCCAGGATGAGATGCAGTGTAGATTATCCCCTTCTGAGAAAGTTTCACTCCCACCACAAATTACAGAATAAACAGAAACGGGCCAAGACCACTAACAAGTGAAAACCAGGAAAGCCATAATGCTGAGGACAAAGGAAGGAGAGTGGCTTTCATGAGACCAGACCAGAAGACACAGATCTTTCCGTCTGCTCTGCTGACTTTCCACCCATCACCTCCAGCCCTCAAGAATTTTAAAAAGCCAATTTTAAAAAGCAAAACTATAAACTCTTCCATCTGAGACAGAGTCGTTAAATGGAAGTAAAGCAAGTACCAAAAGCTGCAGGTTTTCAGGTAGCTGGAGCTAAGTGATGGGCATCCCCAGATTCTCCTAGAGAGAAGCCACTGGGCCCACACCCCCATCTGCCCTCCAGATCTACATCTGGGAATCTACAGGCTGGAGAGATGACTTGGTGGCTCAGAGTGCTTGCTGCTCTTCCAAAGGACCTGGGGTTGTTTGAAGGGATTGGCCCAGTTCGCATCCCGTACATATCTCAGGGTCTCATGCATTCCCCATTTCCGCCCTCAGCTTCGCACAGCAGATCTTGAGGTTTTAATCTCAGCATCTGCAGCTGAGTGTTTTTCTGTGTGGCACTGAAGACTCTCTTGCGCTCTCGCCACACGCAGTTTGTAGCTGGCTGCTCAGCACTGGGTCTTTAGCCAAGGTTTTCTCCAAAGTACATGCTGTCTTGAGCATCTGTCCTACTGCCCCCGCGACAGCGACTTCCTCCCGCTTCTGATTTGCAGGGTTGCCTCACTCACTTCCTGTCTTCCGCCTGTCTTCCTCGCCGATATCTCATGTTAGCACCGGCATAAGCTTAGCCAGTTTCACCTCCATCTTGGGTCGGGGCTACATTAAGTCATGTGCCAGCATGGGTGGGCTTCTCCTTGATTTGGCTGTTGGGTAGCAGCGCCAGGTTCTGTTTTAGCCTTCATGCATGCATGAAGACGTGGCGGGATTAGAGGGAATGGGTCCCCCGGGGTGTGCTCAAAATGGCCACCTGCAGGTCAGGGCAGGAAGTACAACCCATGGGTCCCCTGGGGTGTGCTCAAGATGGCCACCTGCAGGTCAGGGCAGGAAGTACAACCCAAAATAGAGGCATCAGATCTCTACAAGGTTTCTAAAAAGCCTCAGGCGACTTCTCATGGGGGGCTCTGAAGCAGGGAGGAATTGCCCTGAGTTTGGTAACAGACCAGACCTTTATATTCATTTGCTGATAAAGACATATTTGTCCTTTCTCTCCCACCCTTACTTATATGTCAAAATGATAACCTCGAGTATGATGGTGTCTGGAGATGGAGTCTTTAGAAGATGAGCGACAGGCCAGAGGGTGTGTCCAGGTGAACAAGGTCATAAAAGAGACCTGATGAAACTCGCTCTCTTCCTTGGAGAAGGGGAGTCAGGTATGATAATGCAGACCTGTAATCTCAGCCACTTAGAAGCCTGAGGCGGGAGGATCCATAGTGAAGGGTTAGCCTGAGCTAACATTTGGAGCCCCTGTCTCAGAATAAAATAGACAAACAGGGCCTGGGGAGATGGCTCAGTGGGTAGACACTTGCCATGCAGTCCTGAGGGCTGGAATTTGATCTCCAGAACCTACCTGCCAGGCACTATGGTGGCCGACTTTCGGTCCATAGGTGCTGGGGATGGGGTCTAGTTGGATTGGAGGACCCTGGTTTATAGAAGAGATCCTGTCTCAGTGTACAGGGCAGCGATCAATTGAGGAAGACACTCGAATGTCAACGTCTGGCTGCTATCTATATGCATATACATGTACTTTCCCAAGTGTGCCCACATACATTGGAACATGTATACATACGTCACACACGTTTATGCATAACAACCTCCCAAACAAATAAGATCAACACCAATTAAACAACAGCAACACATGTGCAAGCACACACACACACACTCACACACTTGAGAAAACAGGCTTTTGTGAACCGGAGGGCGGGGCTTCAGCAGAATCTGACTTTGGATTCGAGACTCTCTCCAGAACCATGGAGAAAACATTTCTGTTTTGAGCTGAGGGTTACAGCTCTTTATTAGAGGAGCCAAAACAGGCCAAGACAGTTGTCACCATTACATGGTGTCCCTGGGAAGAAGTGTCCCTGAGAGAGGGGAGACAGTTAGAAGCAATTTCTAGAGAAAGCTGAAATCTAAGGGTATCAGTTGGCGCAAATCCCCACAGCTAAGAGAAAAGGAAATAGGCGCGTTGTTTTGCAGATCCCACAGTGAAGATGAGGAGCTGGGTCCACTGCTTGAATCAGGGTCCCCAGTGTCATTTGATCTGGCCACAGGGATAGGAGCCACAGCTATGCAGAAAAATCTCTAAACATGTGTGTGGTTGCTTACCCTCCCTTGCTGGTGAGGCCCCTCTCATGGTGTGAAGAAGCCTAGGTTAGCCCCCTTGGAGAAGAGATACCCCACTCATCCCGGGTGAGTCCTCAGACCTGCATATATGGTCTCCCGGACCACCTAGACCCTGCCAGAGGGGCGTGTGGATGAACCAGCCAGCAGGTGCACAGGATCATGGGAAATAATGGCTGTCTCCCATGTCAGCTGCTAACTGCTGCTTAGCAGATGCTAGTGGGCCAGCATGAACCTGCTACTTGGCCTCATTCATCTGGTCAGAAAGTTTTGACATCTGAAAACATTTCATGCCCTCCTCCCAGGTTTTTAGATTTCTATGAAAACCAGTCAAATCTGTTTTTCCACCCTCTAGAGCTTTATACAAAGCTCCCTCTCAGTTTCCTTTCTCAACTCGGAGAACAGACCCTAAAGAGCCTTCCCGGTTCCTTTCTGCTGAAGCAGAGGCCTTGGCAGCTGCCAGGGAGACTGAGGACCGCTCAGCACAGGGCTGTTACACCATCATCAGTGTTTTCAAGAGTGCAGGGTGTTGATTGTTAGCTGAGCCGAGGCTTTGGGGCATGTGTGAGGGTCCGATACAGCAAATGAAGTGGACATGCACTGAAATGGAAAAACAAAACAAGAGCAATCTCTAAGAGAACACAAACCCAGCACCTTCTAGTTGCTCATCGGGAAAATGGTTTCATAGCATACAGGGCCTTGGCAGCAAATAGGGGCTTGAAAAATGTTTGTTGAATGAATAAATGAATATATGGATGGTTGGACGATGTGCTACTGGGCTTGGGAAAAAATACGTGCTTCCTTGTTGTCTGGGATCCTAGAGCTTAGAGGCGTCAAGGCGCTGGCAAAATGGAAGAGCTCCCTTCAGAAGCCAGCGAGGTTTCTCCTAGGCACCCTTGGACTCTCACTGAAGTCCAAGGCCACCTCTTCCGCAGGTGTCATTTTCTCCTGCCCACGCCTCTTTTAACCATTTGAAAGTCCACATTTTGGGGTCTGCTGCAGAAGGGACCAGGGTGACCCGGGTCGACTTCCTTCCTTGGCTACTCATCAGTGACTTATGTGACCTTGGGTAAGCTACAATAAACTCTATAAGCCTCAGTTTCCAGAGCTCTATGAAGGGGACAAGGAGACTTAACTTGCAGAGTGGTCGGGGAGAATTAGGGAGAGTAACGTGTAAAAACGGTGGGAATCAGGGTGTTAAGTGGCTGGAAACTGGCAGGAATTTATAGCTGTAGGCTGGCACTGTCTTGCTGGGTCTCAGGAGCCAACCAAAACGTTCGACTTTATCTGTGATTGCCTGTACTGGGGAAAAGCCCGCTGGGCTCATTCATCCCATCTCTTCTCTTAGAATTCTGAGCGCTCTCTCTTCTGAGCACTCCTCCCCAAGTGCCCGCTGGGATGCGCCCTGTCTCCATCTGCTAAACCCAAGGCAGCTGCCTCTGTCTCCACGTGTTTCTCATTTGAAGTCCTTGGGTCAGCCGGTTTCGGCTACCAAGCATAAATACTGGCCTATGTGTGTACGCGCACTGTTATTATTTTCCTTTTAACGTTTCGAGTGCCCACTCTTGGGTTTTGCCTTATTCTGTGGTTTCATGCCCATTTGTCCCACCCATTAATTGCTCTGCCAGCGCTTAGTCTACTCTCTGCCAAGGCTGCCACCCCCCCCCCCAAGGTCTCTGGGTCTCCCCGAAGGCCGTCCCTAATCTACTGGGCTCTCTGATGCTTTGCAAAACTGAATGGCCTCTGTTTGTCCTGCCCCTCCCCACCATGTTCAGGGCAGTTATCTCACTTGGGTTCCCATTTCCTGCTTTTATTCTTGGCTCCTGGCCAGGCACCACACACTCACAAGAAATCCTGCTTCTTCTAGCAAAAGGGAAAGGCTGTTTCCATTCACGGAAAGTCCACTGGACACTAAGATGCTACACCCTCACCCTAGGCAGTGGGGGAGGGTTCTCTTCTGCTGACATGCCCTGGGCAAGGTTGGAGGGCTCTGGTCCCTGTGGTTATTTGTGTTAAAGGCCAGTTAAGGCAGCAAACAGTGTGGTCTTTGTGGCGAGGGAGGGAGGGGGACTAGCAAATCTGTGTGACCTGGAGCTGGGTCCACATTTCATTTCTCAGCCTCAAGTTGTTTACTTTGTGACCGGAGAATATAGGCTCACAGCATTGCAGGGAGGAGCGGGCCTGGAAACGGCTTAGCACACGGCCCAGAAAATGGCATCTCCTCTATAAATATTTGATTTTCTGCCCTCTTACGGGTTACTGGGACCTCTGGGCAGGTCTGGGTTTTACCAGGAAGGAAACGGTACCTCCAAGCATTCAAGAGAAGGCTGTGAGAAGGGAAGGGGTGATGTGCTGAGGTGTGGGCAGGGGCAGGAGGGGCATTTTGATCCTTACAACAGCCAGAAGTTGTAAGCAGCTGCTGCAGGGCAACCCTGGGGAAAGCTGGAGCCCTGAAGCAGACTAGGGGCAGAAACGCTTGCTGAGTGTCCCGAGGGTTTTAATAAGCTGAGAGAGTTTCTTCCCATCTCTCTAGTAACTTATGCGAATCCAAGAGGTTTTGTTCGTTTGTTTCAGTTGAAGGGGCTGGACGCAGGACTGCAGCTCAGGCAAGGGGATGCAGCTACTGCTAAAATTCCATTCCATTCGAGGAGGCTTATGGGGTCTAAGTACCCCTTCCTCTCTTTTAATGCCTAGCAGGCCAGGGGTAAAGAGGACCTGAATGGTGTCACTTAGATACTCCAAAGGGCAGAGGAAGCTGGTCATGGACCTGGCGGAGTGGAGAACCATTCTGTCAGGGTCTCTTGAAGGCAGTCACTTTTCACAAGGTGATGTGACCAGCCTCCTATAACTCCCGCATTGTGAATTCCCCACAATGCTATGCTCTAGCTAAAATAAAGCCCTTTTCTCCTAAGCAGCTTCTTGTCAGTTTTTAAAAAATTAATATATATAAATTATATATAAATATATTAATATATATAAAAATCACAATAACAGAAAGAAAACCAGAGCAGACATCGATGGCATCTACCTTGGTTTCCTAGTTTGTGTGACAGGGATCATGCCTGACTCTCAGGACACTTGTGAGGACCAAATGATGCTAAAAGTGTTAGGAATATTTCCTAACACAAGCTCCCTGCCGACACAAAAATTCCCAGTCAAGCCAAATCAAAACAAGCCAAATTAAGAAATATCCAGGTTTAATGGAAGTTCTGCACTCACCTGGAAGCAACGGGAAACAACACCCCGGGAGGAAGAAAGGGAGACCACACATTCCTCTTAAATACCCTGGGGAGTGGCCCTGACCCCATCCCCAGGGAGGGGTCAGGACCTGGCCTGCTGGGATTTGGAGTCCAGACCAGGCCTGGAGGCTGGGATACATGCGAGGTGCTGGGCCTATGCTCCCAACATGACAAAAGCATCACGTGTGTTCCAAGTGCCTGGCCCATCACAAGTACCTAATAAAAAGGAGGTATTCATAATGGAAGTGGGCAGGTACTATTCATGTATTACAGCACGGCAAAGAACTCAGAGAAGGCAAGACATTTTCCTGAAGTCAAACAGACAGTTCCTAAGTGGCCAAGTCAACTCCTGATCCCCCATCCCTCCCCGAACCCACCCTTTGTTTACTGCACAAAGCATTGAAAAGCACACCAGAAACACACAGTGCTCTGGTCCCAGACTTGCTAGCTCAGACCCAAGCCAAACCGACTCCTAGGCAGGGCTTGTTCAGACTCTCAAATACATTCGCGTTTTCTCAGTCCCCTGGGTCTTCTGTTTGGCTCTCAGCCCCTCCATCAGCTGCCTAGGTGTCTGTGCATATTCCAAGGGGTGCCAGACAGTCTCCAGACAAAATAAACTACGCTGTAAAAAGACCAAGGGCATAAAACTACAGACACCTTGTTCTTGTAATAAGTATTTTCTTTTAAAAATAAACATTTTGTAACGTTCTTTTTACTGTCCTGCTAACACACACACACACAAACAATAAAGCCCAACTCTTTAAAAGTTGTAGTGAAATATATATAGAGTTTTCCCACAATTTTAATCAGTTTGAAATGTACAGGGTTTTTTGTTGTTGTTGTTTAGTTTTGTTTAATTTTTTGTAGTGTGTGTGTTTGTGTGTGTATATTTGTGTGTGTTTGTGTATGCGTTTATGTGTATATATATGTTTTTATGTGTATGTTTGTGTGTGCATACTGCTTATTTGTATATGTATGTGTGTGTTGTTCGCATGTGTGTGTATGTGTGTAGGCCTCAGGTTGATGTCAGATGTCTTCCTCAGTTTGTTTCCACTTTATTTTTTTTATTATTTTTTTATGTAGTATATATTTCCCAAGTTTGTACTGATACAGTCTTGTATCACAAAGGCTGAGAGGAAGGTCTTTCTTTCCGTACTGAGTCATCAGAAAACAGACAGAACCCTACGTTTGAAAAGCAGCCCTTGTATGCAGGTGAATGCTCAGATGAACCTACTTTTCTTTTTGAAAACCTCCAAAGACAAAGGGCAGATTAAAATCGGACTAAGGTGAATAAAAACGTTGCTCACTGAACTCCTTGCCTCTGGCATCCTTCTCTCTTTTCTCGTGTTTTGGTGTGGGCTCCTCTCGGTGGCATTTCCTCCACCCTGCCACCCTGCCCCATCACCAAACCTTGTCTCCCTTCCTTCAGCTGCCCCATAGGCCGCTCCACTCCCTTCTTTTTATTTCCTTTCAGCCTGTGACCTCTGACCTCCATTTCTTTAGGGATTCTTGCTTCTCCTAAAATCCTGCTCCTAAAAGTCATGGTTTTGCCAATTGTGTAAGGTTCTGGACATTGTTTGGAGCCATTTGATTGGATTCTCTAAGTCAGGCTTCGGAGCCAGTAGGGATTGCTGTTTTCCAAACAAAAACAAAATAAAACAAAATGAACAAACAAAAAAACCAGTATCCTAAGAAGCCCCTCTGCCTTTGAGAAAAACTCTTTGCTCAGGCTCCAACCACCTCTATGATCAGTAAAAAGAGGAAGTTAGAATTCACCAAGAACTTTTGGAAATTGGGGGCAAAATCTCTTGTGACTTGTGGCCAGTTTTCTTGTCTTTATTTGACTTTTTATCAGCCCCATGAGGCCAAGTTTCAGGGAAAAACAAATCGTATGCTCAGAATATTTAACATCAGCAATGTCTTGAGTTCAGTGGTGCTCAGGATGGCTGTTGCGCACACCGACTATACCTGCGCTTAGCCTCATCTCAGGCCCGTGAACCAGTCAGGTGCTCTGAGCACCGTCTTGCCAAACATTGGCCTGGCCACACTGGAATCAGCCAGGGGTCTCCCTATTGTTTACTTGGTGCTCTGCCCCTCTTAGTTGTGGATAAGGGAATGGAATTTCACTGAGTCCCTGGACGCCATTTAAGACAGCGTCATTCGGTTCTTTATTAGTGGTTTATGCATCCTGTGTGCAAGTCCTAGTGCAGAGCTCGCTCCGAGGATTCCAAAACCTGAGGAGAAGAGGGGCGTGATCGCACTAGAGTGTGCAGGCTTGTGCAGGGCGGGCGGGCGGGGGGTGAGGGACTCTGCACGAGGGCTTGGCATGAGATACCGCCTTTCCCAGGGTCCCCGTATTGGAGCATCAATGTCACAGAGCCAAAGCGTGATTCCTTCCCGGCTACGCAGTCATTGTCGGTGACACTCAGCTGGGTGAGCCTCATTTTAGCCGTGAGTGGTCAGGGGTTTGGACTCAGTTTGCTAAGCGCTTTGCACCATGAAGACCCTTTGGCTGCTGTGGCTGGCTATCCTGCCTCCTGCCCACTGCTCTCCTTTGCCTGGGATGAGCTCTGCTTCCCCTCTGTCTAAGGAATCTGTTTGCCACCTCCACCTCACCTCACCTCACCTCACCTCACCTCACCTCACCTCACCTCAGTCTTTTCCGTCCTGACTCCTCTCCTGGTTCTGCTACGTTGATTTGTCTTTGGAACCTAGGCCTCTCGACTCCATTCCCTCTCGTGATGGTCATGAGAGCTGCAACTGCTGACCTCTGCATGGCTGCCATCCTCGTGAAGCTCCTCCATGGGCAATCTTTCCGTGTTCTTCCCAGAGGCTCTGCTCCTAGGAGTCCCCTGGTCACAGTAGCATCCATCGTGACATGAGTCGGTGCTAGGAGTTGACCCCTCTTCAGATTTTCCTCAGCCAGGAGACAAGCGGCATGCGGTAGGAACACAGGCTCTGCTGACCTTCTAGAGGGATGCAAACCCGGCATCTATGTTGTGTCGCCACAGCAGACAACTGCAGGCTGGGCTGTTTATAAAGAGATCGATTGGGCTCACGGCTCCTGAGGCTGGGAAACCCAAGAGCTTGGTGCTGGCATCCCTGGGTCCATGTGCTGCAGAATACCAAGGCAGAGGGCTTCGCAGGAGACGGGGACGATTGATCCACTTGTGTGCTAAGAGAGTCACTCTGTTCATGGGGGCCAGGTCCCGAGGTCCTCGTCACCTCCTAAAGGTTCCCTCTGAACAGTGGCAACTACACGTCAGGGTAAGGTGTGTGTGTGTGTGTGTGTGTGTGTGTGTTTGCATGCACGTGCGCATGTGTAAGCCAGAGGACACCCTGAATGCTGTTCTTTAGGTATTTTTGAGACAGTGTCTCACTGGCCAGCAAGCCCTCAGGTTGACCTTTATCTGCCCCTCACACTGGGGCTGTAGTCTTACCTGGCGGCCGCTCTGCAGACTGAGCCATCTTCCCCTTCTCCCCAGCGTAAGCTTCACAGGGGCTTCAGACCTCCGTGCCTGAGCTTGAGCGGGCAAGGAATCAATTCCCCAGCCACGCGGATGTCAGCGCTCTGCCTACCCTTGCATTAGAAATCCGACTCCCGCCGTCAACATTGCGCCTTCTGTTGCTGTCTGTCCTCCCTAGAGTTGTTGATGCTTTATGCTTTCTTTTTTCTTCTTCCTTCTTCCTCCTTCTCCTTCTCCTTCTCTTTTTTTTTTTTTTTTTTTGAGTCAGGGTTTCTCTGTAGCTTTGGGGCCTGCCCTGGAACTTGCTCTGTAGACCAGGCTGGCCTTGAACTCACAGAGATCTGCCTGCCTCTGCCTCCCGAGTGCTCAGATTTAAGGCCTGCTGTACCACCGCTGGCTGTTGCTGATGATTTTGGCTGAACTCTCCATGCAAACAGCACAAGCACCTGGATGGATCCCCACACTGCCTGTGAGAGCTGCAGAGGAGAGAGGAGCCTGTGGGATGCGCTCCAATCACACTGTGGATCTGACATCTGCCGAGTGAGGGCAGGAAGTGAGGGAGCTGCCAGGTGGTCATGAGAGAGCCCCACCAGGCTCCCGGAGCCCCCTTTGGACACAGAAGGCCCGTGCTCCGTTGTTGCAGAGAAGCCCGGGGAAGGCATGGCGTGGGTGCACAGCTGCAGAGGCTCAGAGGGGTGGCAGCTAGCTGTCAGTCACAGCCTCCCACAGAGGCTCTCCCAGGGAGATGTGAGCATCCACAGGAACACCGTGGGATAATGGCAGTGCTGAGGCCGCAAGCGAGTCAACCGGCTTCCTCTTCCCAATTAATTTGCTTTGCTGGCAGATTAAATCAGAGAATGTACGGAAGATGCTTGTCACAGCACAACCGCTCAGGAATTGCTGCTGTCTTCCCGCTGGGAGGCAGCAAAAACGGTGTTGGGAGGGTGGGTTCTGGAGCCAGGTGGCCTGGGTTTACAGCCGTTTCTGTCACTTGTTAGCAGTGGGATCTTGGACAAGTGACCCGACCTTGCTGGGGCTCAGATTTATCCTCCGGAAAAAGAAGATAATAACAGTCCTTAACTTCGTGGGTTGTTGTGGGAATGGGATGAGACAATTTAAGGAAAGGAGTTCGGCATAACCGCTATTAACAAGGTAAGTGACATCCGGCCTCTTTCAGAGGGCTGTGTGCCACCATGGCCTGCAGGGGACAGCATCCTCACAGTAATTCAATGGATCCCAGCGTTCAAAAGCGTGGAGGAGTGGCCAGATGGCGGTGATGTAGACAGCCGGGAGGACAGACAGCTTTGGTATAAAGAACCTTTATGGGGGTGGGTACGATAAAGCAGGATCAAGAAAAAGACCAGGAATTTTCAGTAAAAAGCACATGTGCGCTTGAGGCTGAGACTGAGAAAATGAAGGCTCCCCGTTGGAAGCAGGGCTCCCGCTCCGCTCCTCTGGGGCACATTGCAGAAGAACCCCAGGAAAACACAAGACAGGCTGCCTCTGAAGATCCAGAGAGAAACTGAGAGGTCTTGCAGGACTTGTGGGGGCAGCCTGATGCCAGCGCAGTCCCTAAACTAGGTAGGGGACTTTAAACCATGCAGGTCATTTTGTAGAGGGATGCAGGTATCCTTTTGAGTAGTCATGCCAAATACACTGACGTCGCTTCTGATTTGTCCTGCTGTCCTAGAGGACAATTTTCTACGTTCTCTGGCATTATGAGTCAAAGGAGGTATTTTCCTATGCCTTTGAAGTATCCATTGCTACTTTTTGCTCTTAAGAACAATCGGGATGTCTACTCCCTGGCCATGTAGGCATCTCTTAGAACCGTCTGTCACCAAACAAAATCTCTACACTTTGCAGGACTTTACGTTGTTTGCAGCCTGACTGTTGAAATCCCCACCTTATTCGGCTTCCCTTTTCACTTCACCCGGATTTAGAGACTTTCTCACACCAAGCAGGAAGACAGACCTCCATGATGGTTGACTGGCCATGCCCTATGCAGATGCTTGCGGGGAAGAACTGTAGCACAAATGTCACCTGAGCCCTCTCTGACTCTTGCCCGCTCACTCCTTCTTCCTGTTGGGTCAACAGTTGCTACACTGTTGTCAGTTCGTCTTCTGCTGACAGCTCACTGAGGTGCAAAGAAGAAACCACTCAATTGCTTAATATGTGAATTTGGACTCCTTCTTTTCCTGCCTCCCTCCCTCCCCTCCTCCTCCCTCCCTCCTCCTTCAACTTCATCTAGAGAACCCAGGCCTCATTAGGCAAGAGACTCACCACCGAGCTACAAATCTAGCCCGAATTTTAATTTTTTGGACAGTGTCTCTCCATATGGCCTAGGTGGATTTTGGATTTGTGATATTTGTGTCTCAGTCTCTCAGGCAGCCGGATTCATTACAGGCATGCAACCCTAGCCTGTTCTTTCCTCGAAGCCCTTTACTTCCATGGGGGAATGAGGACCATTTCTCCGTCAGGTGGTTGTAAAAGCTAGAGAGTTCCTCTTGACCAGAACTGTTGGTTCACGTGAGCGGAAAGGCTCCCACTGTAGGCATGTGGTTAGATCGAGGATTCCAAGGTTCTGCTTGGATCTGATTCTTTCCACTTTTAAATTTTATTTTCTACACTATTTATATTTTTTTTAACACTCGTTTGTTTACTGTGTGTGAGTAAGTGGGCACCATGGCACTTACATAGTGGCCAGTTGACAACGTATGAAGTCAGTTTTCTCCTTCGCCACGTGGGTTCAGGGATAGGGGTCAGGTTGACAGGTGTGGCAATACACCCCTTGCCTAGTCAGGCCACCTCATTGTAGAAGGAGCTGCAGGCAGGCCTGTTTTTTGTCCCACCGGGCTCCCACATGGCTAGCTTTACACCCAAAAATAATTACACGGAAACTGTATTCATTTAAACACTGTCTGGCCCTTTAGTTTCAGCCTCTTATTTGCTAACTCTCACATCTTGATTAACCCATTTCTATTAACGTGTGTAGCACCACAAGGTGGTGACTTACCAAGAAGATTCTAGCCTAAGTCCATCTTGAGTCGGAGCTTCATCGCATCTGACCCACTTCCCTTCTTCCCAGCATTCTGTTCTGTCTACTCCACCCACCTAAGGGCTGGCCTATCAAATGGGCCAAGGCAGTTTCTCTATTAACCAATGAAATCAACACAAACAGATTGACAGATGACAATACTACATCACCTCATGGCTCCTTTTCAACTTCGTTCTGACCTTTCAATTCACCACCACTGTCCTAAAGGGTAGTAAGAAGGCTGCTGGGACCCTGTGATTAGAGACTCAAGTTTGCTTGTCTATGCCTCAGTTTACCAGCAAAGACTCTCCCCGGGACCCTCTGAGCTGATGAGGTCTTGCAGCTTCTCCTGAGTCAGCCAGCAGGGCTAGGGGGTTCGGAGGTGTTCATTGGCTTGGCTATGTTAGCTCCTATTTAGCTCCTATGACTGACCCATCCTGGGATTTCTATGATGGGGTTTCGATAAGCCCAAACTGTCACACGTTGCTAGAAAAAGAAAGTGCAGCTGCAGAAGGCAAAGAGTGAGTGTGGCTTTCTTAGATTTTTCTCATAGGTTTGCAGTACAGATAATGAGGGGGCGAGAGATGATACAGCCACCTAGCCAAAACACATGGAGCTGGGCGGTTAGCAGAAGCTCTTTACCGGTGGCCCTTGTTAGGCGGCACTTTGGTATTGTTGTCTCTTTCCTGTCTAATCTTAGTGATTGGACTCATATTGCTGTAATTCTCGGTTCAGATTTGCATCTCTGGCCCCGCCTCTCACCATGGGTTTACTTCAGTATCTCCTGCTGGCTTTGGATCACGCTCTCTCAATCCTCTGTGTGCAACCCATATGGTGCATCATGTCAATCCTTCAGTCAGACTCCAGCCCCAATTTCCTTATCTCATTTGCTGCCAGAGCTTTTCAGTGACCTCTCTGCTGCCTTCAGCCTGAGTCTTGCTGGGACTCCTGAGGAGGATGGCGTTCTACAATCCCCACTGCAAGGTGTCACAGCTCAGCTATGTCTCACAAGCTATACAGCCTCAAGTAGCTAATTACGGTCCCCCATGTCATAGCCCCTTATCTGCAAAATACAGTTTGGTCTTTTGAAAATCACTTTTCCTTTATTTTTATGTGTATGCCTGTTTAGCCTGTGCATGTATACTGCATGCACACCCATGGAGGCCACTTGGAACTGGAGTTACAGTTGAGTATAGGCTGCCCTGGGTGCTGGAATCAGACTTGGGTTCTCAGTACTCATCATCAGATGCTTCCTCGGGCATGATGGGAGCAGATGCAGAGGCTCTCAGCCAAGCACTAGGCAGAAAGAAAGCCCAAACTGGAGATCTCTTTTGGGCCCCTCCCCTTGGAGCTCAGGGAACCCAGCAGAAGAGGGAGAGGAAGAATTGTAGGAGCCAGAGGAATGGAAGACACCAGGAGAACAAAGCCCACAGAATCGACTAAGCAGGGCTCATGGGGACTCCCAGAGACTGAACAGCAACCATGGAACTGCATGGGTCTGTGCTAGGTCCTCTGCATGTGTCTTCCAGTTGTTAGCTTAATGTTCTTGGGGGGCCTCCTAAGAGTGGGAGTAGGGTGTCTCTGACTCTTTTGACTGCTCTTGGGACTCTTTTCCTCCTGCAGGTTTGCCTTGCCCAACCCTGATATGAAGATTTGTGTCTAGTCTTACTGTATCTTGTTATTGGTGTTCAGTTTACATACCTGGGAGGCCTGATCTTTCTGAAGGGAAACAGAGGGGAAGGGGGAAGGGAGGAGTGGAGGGAGGACCTGCAGTCTGGATGTATTGTATGAGAGAAGAATTAGAAAAAAAAAAAAAGAGTCTTCAGGGCTATCAACCCCTGAGCAACCCCTCCACCCTTCCAGTTTATTTATTTGAGGACAAGACCCATGGAAACCTCTCCTCTCTTGATGAAAGGATTCAGCCTTTTGAACCGTGTGTGGGCCTGAGGTTTGTAAGTGTCGCATGTTGGATGGTCTCCTCTGAGCTCCTCTCCTGTCCCGTTCCACTGAGGTTTTAGCGTGTGTCTCTCAGACGGCAGTGATTTAGGGAGTGTTGGCCCACTCCGGAGGAACGCTGCTCTCACACCTGTATGGTATCGTGTTGCCTTGACACCCACCTCTGTAGCACGTCTAATCCCCTCTGGCTCGGGTGTGTAACTATATACACCCCCTTCAGCTCAGCCTGCTACAGTCCCCTGCTAGGTCTTTGTCTGTCTCCTCCTCACCTCCCAGTGACCTCCAGAGGAGTTGTTACCTGGGAGGTAGAGTTCTCAGCCTTGAGGCAGTTGCATTAAGGGCAATCATATGAGCCATGAGCCAGCGGGTATGTGTTGAGTGACCTGCGGGGCTGGTCCTCACTGAGAGTGGTTAAGCAACCCCACATGATGTAACGGTTAGGAGGAGAGAGAGGGAATACACATAGTTGGGCATGCTGCATCTATTATAACACCCGTGAGCCGTAGATAAGTGTTGTGATGAAAATGAACACTAATGGCAATTTCTATTCCTTAATTGTGTTAATCAAGTGTCAAGTAGAATGTATAGCCTCGGGCTTCCACCTTGACGAAGACACAGATGGAGAACAATTTGAGTACCTAGAAAATCCTGTTCAACAGAGCTGCTCTGAAGGGGGAAATGGGGTGGGAATACTGAGGCCTCTGCTAGGGCTGCTGGGGAGAGAGCGGAGCCTTGTGTTCTTGGATACTACTAAGGGGTCTGGGAAGCGGCTCAGTGCATGAAGGTGGGGTAGGCACTGTGCACAACAGGACACGATATCTAAAGACCGTACAAAAATGAGCAAAGCATCCTTTGTGTTAAGTGGGGAGGTAAGTTCATCCTTCCGGGAAAGCACAATCTCGAGAGAGGAGAGGCAGATGGGACCCCCATCCCCAGAAAGCATACCTTGCATGAAGGGCTTGATAGATGGTTTCATCTGATTCAACCACAAGGTTAGAGCAATCCTGTCCAAATCTCTCTGAGAGCCAAAAGAGCTGTCCCATGCCCCAGTCTGAGCCCTGTTAGCATGCAGTCCCCATCCCTTTATGAGCTCGGCCTCTCAGCTCCCAATGCTATGCTCAGACTCCTTGTGCCTGGCTTATGGAAATAGACAGCAGTGAAGGGCCTTCAGCTGGACATCCTTTCCTGAGACTCAGTTTCCCCATCTGTAACATGCAGGTGATATTACCTCCCTTTATTTAACATATAATTGACAGGATATAGACAATTGTCCCGCACCAGACAGAAATTGGGGTTTAACCTGAAGGTTAGAGAAGCAAAGCAGTCAGCTACAGGCTCTTACCTCTATCTCAGATCTCAGAATGAGACCATGTGAGATGACTCCTCCCATTTTATATTCCTCTTCAGTGCTGGGATTAAAGGCACGCACCACTACTGCCTGGTTTCTATGGCAAACTAAAGTGGCTACTGGGATTAAAGGTGTGTAACACCACTGCCTGGTCTATGAGGCTGGCCAGTGTGGCTATTTTAATCTCTGAACTTCAGGCAAGCTTTGTTTATTAAAATACAAATGAAGTATCACTACAGATTTATTTTTAGATTTTGTTTGCGTGCACTCGTGTATATAGGCCAACTGTGTGGGGTGTCCTTGGAGGACAGAAATGGGTACTGGAGCTATGTTAACAAGTGGTCGTGAGCACTGGGATGTGGGCACTGGGAACAGAACTTGGGTCATGAGCAGGACTAGCATGTGGTTTGACCCACTGAGCGATCTCTCCAGCCCCTTTGTACTTCCTCTTGATGAGCTCTGATCTCCAAGCACCTGAGGTAACTTGGTTCCCAGCTACTCCGCACTCAGGTGGGCCATAGATTAACTCCTTCCCCAGGAAACACACAATGGTGCTGAAGTGTGGCAGCTGAGGCGCTAACATTTAAGAATCGGTGCGTCCTCCGTGGTGTGACACACGGATCTCAGGAAGAAATGTGTAGAGCATCCCTTGTCGCTGGGATAACTTGAGAGAAGATGTAAAAGCTAGCTGATATTGCCTAGCTAGAGGACACAGAGCAATGAGGTGTAGTAGAGGAGAGAGAAAACAGAAAGCAGTGGAAGCTGGAAGAGCCTGGAACCATGCACCCTAGGCTGGATTCTCAGCTCACCCCTGCATCCCTTCCTTGGATACATTGTTCTGCTTTCCCAAGGCTGAGGCTTGGATACATTGTTTTCTTTCCTAAGGCTGAGGTTTGGATACATTGTTCTGCTTTCCCAAGACTGAGGCTTGGCTACATTGTTCTGCTTTCCCAGGGATGAGGCTTGAATACATTGTTCTCTTTCCCAGGGATGAGGCTTGGATACATTGTTCTCTTTCCCAGGGATGAGGCTTGGATACATTGTTCTGCTTTCCCAGGGATGAGGCTGCTCGCAAGGCACAAAGCATGCTCTTCCTATAGAACACTGTGAATACCAGTATGGAAACGTTTCTTTATAAAATGAACAATTTTGAAACCAAACAAATCCCTCTACTGTATTTTATAGCAGTAGAACAGCAGCTATGAACTTTGTCCTGAATTAGTCCATTTCCTGCAGTATCCATTAGGTACCTGGTGAGCAATGACTGCATAGGAAGTACTGTGGACAGGAGAGAAGACGGGGAGGGGGCCAACGTGTTCAATGTGCTTGGTGTGTGTGTTAGCATGTCCTCATTTTTCCTGGGCTAAGAAGTGTCCTGAAACATTGGCCTTTCGATGCCTATGCTGGGAGGTGGTGGCACAGGCCTTTATTTAATCCCAGCACTTGGGAGGCAGAGGCAGGTGGATCTATGAGTTCAAGGCCAGGATGTTCTACAGAGTGAGTGCCAGGACAGGCTCCAAAGTTACACAGAGAAACCCTGTCTCAAACCTCCCCAAACAAAACAAAGAGAAACAAGCAACAAAAAAACTGAAAAGTTCTGGGTTAGTCAGGAGAAAGTGTGTGCGAGTGTGTATACATAGAGTGGTGCCCGAGGAAACCCTGGCAGTGAGCTTTAAGATGAGCTGCAGTGGGCAGTAAGTGGGCTGGAAGAACATGGAGTCATTGATGTATGGGGTGGTGAAGCCTGGATGGAGGTGGGAAAAGGGAGGGATGGAAGAGACCCCTCGACATCTGCCACGTTTTAAAGCAAAACCCAGTAAACTCTCCAAATAACCCAGATGACTCCCAGACCATTGCTTGTGTTTGCTTACTGCATTAAAGTGAGTGATTTATGGCCCATCTAAGGCTGTAAGAGAGGCCTGGGGATGCAGCCAGAGCATTTACCTAGCTTTCAGGATGCCCTGGTTAGAGTCACCACCACCACCAAATAAACCATCGCCACAGAACAAACAAAGGGACATAAAGCCCCAGAAATTCAAGACTTTTCTTAAAGTTTGGAAACCATGTTGACAGTTTTTTTTTTCTCCCTTCAGTGACTTGGAGGAAAGACAATGGGGCAGAAGTAGAGGAAAGGTCATCTCTTGTCAGCTATGAAGTGATGGTTAACACCCCATCTTCCTCCACCGATCCCTGTCATATTGTCTGTGGGGAGTAACAGAGTGCAAGGCACTTGCCTGGCTACAGCTCCTAAAGCAGAGAGGGGGAGGTGGGCTGTCTCTGCTTCCCGCACCCCCCCTTTATTCTTCAAAGTGTGATCACTGAAGGCTGTACATGAGCCCTGGGCAGGACTGGGGAGAACCAAGAGGGAAGCATTTGAAGACTGAGGGTTCTTATTGATCATCTCATCCTAGGGAAAGCCCCTGGTAGTTAAGGCCATCCTGGGCTGCTGCCTTCCGGGGGCCTTGGCTCCCTGACATCAGTCTTTTGTCTCAGGTCAAGGCCTCTCTGAGCACAGAGCACATTCTTTCTATGCTGTTCTCAAGGACAACTTTCATCACATCGGGCCTGCCCCAGCCACAGCATCCACCCCTCCATTCTAAGCACCTAAGTTCCTAAGCCCAGGTCACAGAGACAAGCTGCACTGGAACCCAGTTTGCAGGGGTAGCCTAGGGAACCCCCTTGATTTTGTGTGTTTAGCACAGCCAGGGGAAGCTGGGGTTGTGTGGTTTGAGTACCATGGGGTGAAGTTCATGATGGCCCTGACTACTGAAGTGAGACGGTGTTAAGAGAAACATGTCGTGTAACTCAAGAGCCGTTTTGTGTGACTTGACATAATGAAATAGCAATGCCTGAGTTTGATGCTAGAAGTCTCCTAATTAATGTGAGAAACAGCTTTGCCTGCTGCTCTTTCTCTAATTGTCTGTAATCTCTAAATACAGAATGTGCTTCCAACGACGGAAAGACACTTTGCAGATCTCAAAAAGCACAAAGTACTCAAGGTGACAAATGCCCTCCTGGTGGAGCTCCTGCCCACTTCTTTTGACTTGTTTTGAAACCGTGGGCCCTCCAGCCTCCTGGGAATAAGAAATGTGCCTGTTGCAAAGTCTAACCACGGCACAGGGGGAAGTTCTGGGAAGATGGTCGATGTGAGTCCCTGTTTACTCTCTGGGACCATTTTCCTCCCTCTTCCTCCTTCCCTTTCTGAGAAAGGAAGATGTCTGACAACATCTGTCCTGACCCAGGGCTAATCTCACCTTTATTATCTTGAAGTCTGATTTTATTTTATTTTTGGAGACAGTGTCTTACTGTGTAGTCTTGCCTAGCCTGGAATTCATTAAGTAGATCAGGTTAGCCTCATAAAGATTTTAGAGATATCGGCCTGCCTCTGTCTCCTTTGTGTTGGGATTAAAGGCTTACACTGCCATTCTAGCTCTGAGATTAGATTTGAAAAAAAAATCATGTTACTGGTCTTATTAAACATTTGTTTGGGCCTCATGATCTGCTGTTTTTAATTTTATTTTAAGTCACCAAACCTATTCAAATCTTCACTTATGTGACTCTGAGTTTAATTAATAAAATGGTTCCTCTTGGTCATGAACAACAACTACACTGATCTCAGAGAAACGGGCCTGTAAAACTTTCATCTGGGAGATGATTTTAAATTAAAAATGACTGACCAAGTCCCTTTATAGCTACCTCAGAGGCAGGCTCTGGCTAACCCACTGCAGAGAGCTCCTGTTCCTTCACAGGGCAAGTGGGAAGGATTCACAAGCAAGATTCAAAAGGGAAAGGCTGGCGTGGGGAGTGGGGAGCTGGTTTCTATTTCCTGCTCTTTGAGATCCCTCACTGTTTGAATCTGAAGCCAGAAGAAGGGTTCAGCTCACTGCCTTGTGAGCTATTGAAGTCTTGGCCTCAAAAGGAAACCTGATCTTTTTCTAAGTGGCCCTCATGTGTGGGCTGAGAGCTGCTTCTATGCATTCAGAGGGCGGCCCCCTGAAGCTGTGAGCCTCTTGGAGCCTGTGCTTGGGTGACCTCTGAAATAAAAGCATAACCAGGCAAAGATAAGGCTTCATGCGTGATCCACACGACGGTTTCTGGTGATCTTCAAGATATGCATGTCAAGAGTGCTTAGGACCAGAAAGGCAGGGACTGGGTGTAGGGTGGGAGGACCACCCAGTGTTCCAGGGACATTGAAGATGGACTCTTGACATTTTGAAACTCTTTGGTAACCCTGCCCCCTCAAGTTAGCATTTTCACTTTCTGATTTCCGGAAAAGAACAGGCTTCTGCTTTTGAAACTATCACAATGGAACCAACTGGGCCACGGACAACTGCTACAGAGACAGGCTGAGTGAGACCTGGTTCATTAGTTTTCCATGACTAAGTCAAGAACCTGGCAGAAACAGCTGATCAGGGAAGGTCTAATTTGTGTGTACGGTTCCAGAGGTTCCCATTACGAATGCTTGTCTCTGTGTTTCCAGAGAGATTGTGAGGAAGTCTCACAGACGTGGGAGTGTGTGGGGGAGGAAAGTGGTTCATCCCTGGACAGGCAGGAAGTAGAAAGAGGGGATACAGGTAGGGACAGGGGACACATATAAATCCCCAAGAATATGCCCTGAGGGATTCACTCCCTCCAAGTAGCTCCTGCTTTCTAGTCTCTGATATCGCCATATTATAAACCTCTCAAGGGATCCAGATATTCATTAAGTTCCAATCCTCAGGGTTTAATCTTCTCTAGGATCTGTGTGATCTAGTATTGAACCTGCAGGCACGGTGGTTATACCATTAATGAGTTTCATAAAAGGCACAATCACGACTCTAATGCAGATATAAAACAAGTGAGAAATACTTTATCTAACTTATCAATTAAAACAGAACCAGGCAAGAAAGAATAAGCTAGGGGTCTGAGCAGCTGAGAAAATGAACAAGCAGCCTCTGTCAAGAGATAGTGTTTCTCCCTGTGAAGTTTCTCACCATAAACTCTGGGTCAAAAGGGAAAATTTTGGGGTAACATAGATTGGTCTCCTAGAGTTATGTTGTGGGGTGGCGGACCAGATCCCCATTTGAGGAGGAAATCGAGCTCACATTTGTTGATCTCCTGGATCCTGAGTTTATTTCATCCCTCAAGATTGAGAAACCCTCCTTGCAAGTCCAGACCTGAAACCAACCAACAAGCAAACAAACAAATCCCCAATCCTCAGTCACAATCTGTTTTGCTCCTGGGCTGTTGTTTGCCTCTCTGTTCTTGTCACATTGAGGAAACTCTTTGGGAAGAGGATGGGAGTTGGCCCCTTACAAGCCAGTTCCTTAAGCTGGCCCAGGGGACTGGCAAACTCAGTTCAAAAGGAGATCAAACTTCAAACCACTAATGGTTTTCTTAATTGCCATAAGGAATCCAAAAAATCCGAAGTCCAAGAATCTCTCCAGATTCCTTGGCCAAAACAGAAGAAACAGCTTTAAATTGTCTCCCTTTTAGACCTCCCTAAATCACAGTTTGGACTGAATCACAGTCTTTATCCCAGTTCTGTCCCCCCCATCTCTCCTCCTCCTCCTGGCTCTATCTTACCCTCTGATTTCCTCTCATCCCCCTCACTGCTCCAGAAACCCTGTAAGCTCAGCTGTCTCTTAAAATTAAGCTTCCTGAAGAACACATCAAATGCCTTTCTGTGAACTGCAAACCCTGGCCTCTGAGCTCAAAGCCAGTGTCAAAAACTCTCCAAAGCCCAGACGGGATAGGGAGGAATTTGCCGAGGGCCTTCGGTAGTTCTGTCAGTGTGTCCTACAGGACTCACCCACCTGCATTAGCAGGTTTTCAAGTCGGCAGGAACCTTGGGGCAGCCATGGATACTCTGGAGGATGATTTAAAGGACCCTGAGCTCCACGGGAAACATGGAGTTTCAGCAGGGGCTTTAGCAAGGCAGTAAATGCTGAAAAAGGTCTTTGCATCTTCATCCCTAAAGATTTGCCTATAAATATAGATCAGACTCTAATCCAGGTGCAAAGCAGAGTCCCCCTAAGGCCTTCGGACAGGCGGGTTCTACTTTCAGACAGCATTCAGGATGTCCTGAAGCTGACAGGCCCAGGTCTCTCCCTGCATTTCACAGGGAGACCGGGGGGGGGGGGGGGGGGGTCAGAAGCCAGTCATGGTGGCACAGAGTAATCCAGAGAGCCACATACAGACAGGTACAGGAAATGACACAGACAGGCTGAACACCTTGCTGAGCACTCTGAAAATGTTTTGGGACCAAACCAAAACAGAGACTGGAATAAATATGAGGTCTTACAGGAACCAGAAGAATAAACCACCAAATGCCAAGATGTTCCTACTTTAAAAGAGGGGACTCTATCTAAAGGTGATAGGAAGGAATGGCGCTCACCTGTCTCAGCAGAAAAGAAAAAAGAGAAAAAAAAATTAAGGACTGGATCAATGTCATCTCAGGAAGGCATCTAAAGATGGAGTTTTTCTGGCTGATTTATTCTTAATAAATGCATATACCAGTTGAGTTTTCAAAAAAGAAGGGTGCTGAGCGGTTAACGAGGTTCGAGGGCATTTCCCTGACATTGCTGTGTTTCATCTTCAATCTTAAAAAATGATTATTACAGTTTCCTTTTTTTTTTTTTCAAAATGAAGAAACCAAGTCTCAGTAGAATTTTGAAAAACTGCCAGAAATGCTCAATTCGAATGTGCAGTGTGTGCTTGGGTAGTGTAGACAGACATCACGGGCTGAGAGAGAAATTATGGAAACTGTCAAAATTATAAAGAAGAACCCTAATGACGAAGAGAGAAAGGCATGCCTGGACCCCCGATGTCCTCTGGGTGCTGCTCAGGACCGTGATTGGGGTTCTTCACCTGTACAGCAGTCCGTGCTTCCCACGGTCCTTGTGCTGTTTTGGATCCGTGTAAACTGAAAACCGCACAGCAGAGCTCAGTTCTAGCCCATGACCAATGCCAGGGAACTGGGGAGGAGGGCTCTTTGTTGAGCCTCTTCGCAGATGCACACATGTTAGGGGTCCAGAGACTTGCTGATGGCCTTCATATGCCGCTGCTCTTTGAAATCTGCTTTGAACCAGTTTAACACCTCCTGGGTTGCTAGTCAATTGGTGGATATACTAAAATCCGAGGCATGTGTGCTTTTTATATTTGTATGAAAGTCATTTAAAAAAAAATGTCTAACAGCGTGAAAAGCATTTAATGCTGGAAGCACTTTGTGTTTGGAGCCCCAGAAGAGATTAGCAGGCTCACCTCAGCTCTCCCTGCTCTCGAGTGATTAGATTTTATGACCGCATACCTGACATTCCTCCAGCGATGCTAAGCCCCTATTGTTTTCTTTCCAGAGCTCTCTGATAGCAGGGCTGTCAGCTAAGGGCAGGCTGAGCAATTGGGCTCACTAACGTCTTCCTGACTGAACCGCCAGCACAAATATTTAACAGCCAGGCGGGACCCAAAGAGGAATAGGGGCCAATTAATGGGAGATAATTTGATGTTACAAAGGACCAAGGGTGAATTCTCACTGAAGGTGTTTGAATTCAGATGCAATTAACTTTAAATTAACCCTCTAGGCCCTTGGGAGTTCCACAGCCACCACTCAGTCACGTCCTGCCCAGTTGGGGGCTTTTGTGGCCTTGAGACTCACTCAGCGTGGAACACGCGGTCAAGACTCTAGCACAAAACAAAATGAAAAGGGGAAAAGGCTTGGCTGCCTTTAGAGGATGATGGTTAGGGCCTCCAGTACCAATTCAAAACAGTTCAAGTAAAGCAAGGCTTTGTGGGGTCACATGGCGGCGGTACCAGGGCAACGTGCATTCAGGTGTAACTGAGGGACAAGGCATTAGGTGCTCTGAGGGACAGAGAGAAGGGTCTTGACTAGGTAATGTAATGGCTAGTTTCCAAGATGGTCATTTCTTCCTCAGTCTCCCATCCAATTTGAGACTCAAGCCTGGCAGCTTAAAGCAACCTAGTTTTTGTCTCCCACCAACAGATGCCCGGCAAATTCAGCCAGTTCAAGGCAGAATCAGAACATGTTACACAGCTGTCTTTCTTCAAACTGGCCAGGCCTAAGTCAGAGAGAGGAACTTCTCAGAGAGTCCCTGTCCCTGGAGAAGAGACTGTCTTCCTTCTGGCAAAGCTGAGAGTCTTTTCACAAAAGGTTTTCTTCACCTGCTGAGTTTGCCTGCTTCTGTTTGTGGTGTGGTCTGTGAGATTCCTCCAAGGTGACCTGTCCCACGTGAGATTTCCCGGGTCTTTTAATTCTTTAACTGGCAGAAACAAAACAAAACACTGCACTGTTGCTGTATCCAGGAGCTTCAAACATGACGTGGGGACTTATGTGTCCTCTTGGTTGTGTGCTGTGGGACAATGGTCTTATACCCTGTAAAGATTCGTCACTTGTATTGATTTAATAAAAGGCTGATTGTCCAGAAGCCAGGCAGAAAGTATAGGAGGGGCGACCAGAACAGGAGAATTCTGGGATGAGGAAAGGCTCAGTCTGCAGTCGTCACCCAGACCAAGAGGAAGCAAGATGAGAATGCTTCACTGATAAAAGGTGCCAAGCCACGTGGCTAACACAGACAAGAATTATGGGCTAATAGAAGTTATAAGAGTTAATAAGAAGCCTGAGCTAATAGGCCAACCAGTTTATAATTAATGTTAACCTCTGTGTGCTTCTTTGGGACTGAATGGCTACAGGACTGGGTGGGACAGAAAACCTCTGTCAACAATTGTGCTGTCCCTTAGAGAGCCTCAGGCCATTCCTGTCTTGCCATCTCCTTCCCCAAGTCCAGCGGGAAAGAGCCCAGTTCTGACCAGCTCCTGGTCACTCTTCTTGCTAAAACCAAACTCTCCCAATTTACTTCATTTGGACTGATTACCAGCCTAATCACTATGTCCTGGGAAGAGTAATGTTTTGAATGGTCAGGTGAGGGTCACGTGTCCAGTATTGCTCATGATCAAACGTTCCCAGGTCCCACCCAACTCACAAAGAGTGGGAATGGGGGAGGTTATTACAGAAGAAAATCAGTTGACTGAACTATAGAGAGACCAAAACAGTGCACAGGAGTAACACGCACGTTAACTGAAACTTTCAGCTCAACAGCTTTGTCAAGTGACTTTTCTGCAAATGGCATAAAATTTTATTTTGCATTTAATTAATTACATAATTTATTTGGACTAGTGCAGCTTCTTATTTGAAAGAGCAGTTGTCTGGCTGGTTGGCAGCTAAAAACCACCCATCTGTCTATCCATCCGTGCTCATGAAGCAGCTCTTATAGGTTGGTCCCTAAACCGAATGTTGGGGGAATACAAAAATAAAAACTGCATCACCACTGCCAAGAGAGAGAACATTATTGCCTTCTTGTTGTTTTTATTCTTGGCCATTAGATAATCTGTTGAGACTAGAATCTTGCCACACTTCGCCGACGAGGTTATGTAGAACTGGATGTTATCAAAGGTGTGGGAAGCCATCCTGTGCGTATTTGCAGCCTCTCAGGTCAGGTCTTTTCACTCCCCACACCTGCCCTGTCTCTCATTCTTTGGAGACTACCCAGGGTTCTGCAGTGCCTTATGAAATGGTCATAGCAGAATATCCCTGGTAGAGTCATAGTAGATCTAACCATTCTATCCACACCACCGGGATACATAACCAGAAGTCAGCTGATGGAATACCTTCAGCCCGTCGATGACCGCTTAGTGAATCATCCATTGCCACTTGCCTCACGAATGGTCCTTAGCGTGTCTACGATACTACTGAAAGCACGGAAAAGTCCACGTGATGCAATTCCAGGACCTGACCACATTCAGTGTTAGACCGGCAACTGCTCTGGTCAATGCAATGCGGTGAGGTTTAGTTTTGATATGCGCTTCTGTAGTGTGGGAGCTCAAGTTGGGTTTATAGCCAAGTAATCCCACAAGACGCTGAAGATCACGTCTGAAGGGTGAAGAAGAATGAACGAGGTGAGCAGCAGGGTGGCAGGGTGGGTATAAGCAGTGACTGGAGGTGGGAAAGGCAAAATGGCTGGAAGAGGATTGTTAATGCTGAAGAACGGGCCTCAGTGTGCATGAATCATGTCGTGTAAAACAATGGCTTTTAAAGCATGACTTATTGTTATCACCGCTTCCCAGCTGAGGAAATAGGCCTTCCCAGAGCCCCACACCCACATGAGCACAAAGATTAAGTTACTCAAAGTCACTAGAAGAAGTCGAGCTGGGATTTGAATGATTAGTGTTTGGATCAAGAAGCCCTGCTCGCAATTGCTCTATTACAATGACTTCCGGGGAAAAATGCCAGCGTGTCAGGAACTTGGAAAGTAAAGGGAAAGGAGGTGAAGTAAGACGGCTGGAAGAGAAGAGGGGGAGGCAATGGAGGACTCCGTAGGTCAAAGAGAACTGGGCTTTGTGTGGAAATGAACTGGTCTAACAAGGCCATGATGAGATTTATGTTTTCAGAAGATACCTTTACTTGGTAGGCTGAGCAGAGGATTTGAATCAGGGAGCTTGGTTAGAGCAAATGCTAGTACAGTTGTCCAGGTGAGAGGGACCATTGAGTAAAGGTGGTCATAGTTACAGTTCCACAGATGGGTGGACTCAAGAGGTGACGTATAAAATCCCCTCTGTGCAGTGACCGGTTACAGGGAGAAAGGTTAGTGGATTACAGACATTCACAGTTCATGGGTGTGTGGGACCATGGCTTACAAAAGTGGATGTATGATTCATGGTCTATGAAAGGGGTTGGGCCCATGGTTTATGAAAGTGTATGGATAGATAACCTGTGGTCTATGGAAGCAGATGTATCCAAGGTTCATGGAGCTGGATGGATCCATGTTCTGTGAAATTGGATGGACCTATGCTTTATAGAACTGGATGGACATCCATCCTCTGAGCTGGGGGCATAGACTATAAAGACTTAGCAAAAAACAGTTTGATATATCACACAAAGCAAAAATACTTTGACATAAAATTCCCCCTTTAAAAACATGTATTTTGTAAAATGCCTGATTGTCTGCCGGACTGAAGACTGATGCCTGGTGAAGGGACTTCCTCCTTAAGACATAGCGATGCTCCCTGCTTTTCCCAAAAGTCTCCTCCTGGAGTTGGGAGTGTGTGTGGGGGGGTGGAGATGGGGTACATTCTAGATGGGGTAGTGATAGGAGCCAGGGTATCTATGACCTGAAGAGAGACAACTCAGACAGTGTTTGTATCAAAGCTGAAAACCTGGAAAGTTGGGAGTCTTGAGTCATACCCTGGGGAACTTTTAGCTCCCCCAAGCCTCCCATGGGTTCCAGGGTTTGAAGACAGCTTTATACTTTGGGTGTCAGCCAGACTTCTTGAAGAAATGACTCCCCCGGCTTCACATTTTCTGCCTCAATATCCCTGCTCTCAACCATATACATACATACATATATAAAATATATACATATATACACATGAGTGTATAGTTGCATATATGTGCATCTATATAATTTAGACATATCTGCAAACAGCAATAAACCCAAGAAAGACCTATATGATGATCCAGTTTGAAACCAGCATCATCTTTCTCATCCTTGAGACTTTCCTGACTTTGGTCACACAAGGTCATCTTCAGACTTGTTCCAAACCCTAAATCATTGCCGGGAGAGGGTGAGCACACAGACAGGGAGCAGGCCCAGAGGAGCAACTTTCCCTTTTTAAAACCACTTACCTAGGCTAGGGATTCTTGTGTTGTTCGTGGCAGTGTACTTGCCGTGGCTGGAATGAAGAGGAAAGGACACATGACATTGAGTCTGCTCCTGTGTCAACACATTTCCCACCAGCGCCAAGTCTGTGTAGACGGTAGGTCTGATGGTGGAGTCTATTTGTGGATCATAGGAGTCGGCAGCTTTCTCTGCAGAAGGGCCACAGAGTAAATATCTGTCACTATATTAATATTAATATACAATTTCACCATTATATATTTCACTAATATCAACCGTGTGGCCGGTATTACAGATGCTCAACCCTGAAATGCGGTGTGATAGGAACCACTGCAATATATAAATGAATGGGCGGGACTCTCATACTGAAGGAAGCCAAGGACTAGATCTGGAAAAAGGGCTGTGGCTTGTCAACCTCTTGCTTAAAATCCTTTAGTGCTGCACCTGTGCCCTTTCCTTTGAAAGCCAGAGTCCTTGCCAGTAGGCGAGGCCAGTTGCCATGCTGTATCGTGGAGTGGTCTGCAGAATTCAGGTCCCCTTGGCTGTGTACTTCCCCTGATGCCTATAGGCCCTCTCCCTATGGCGCTTACCACGTGACAGTTTGTTCTGTCAAACTTATCAAGTGAGAAGAGAGGCTCTAGTGAGGAGACTCCCACAAAGACTGAACAAGTGTTTAGCGACAAGTCTTAGGAATGACATCTGTTACTAATTTGTGTGTTGTAACACTGGGGGCAGAACCCAAGACCTTGCACACGCTGGGTAAACACTCTGCCCTAGTTTAATGGTGGTGGCTCCTCCCAAATACATGCAGAAGCTAAATCCCCCTGTAATGGAAGAAGGTATGGCCTCTGGGAGGGTCTAAGTCCTGAGGACTCCTCTCCCCCACCTCCTCCATGAATGGAATTAGCACTTAGATGAAGGCAGCCCTCTGTTTTCCTCTGCTGCTTTGCTGTGTGAGAACAGTGTGCCTCCTTTTGTCAGGAGGTAGCACCAAAGTGCCCTCTTGGGAGCAGAAACAGCTCTCAAGGACACTGGACCTGCTAGAGCTTCGGGTGTGGGGTTTCCCAGCCTTCAGGACAAGGGAGTAGAGTTCTAATACACGTAAACCACCCCAGCTTAAGAATGAAGTCAGTTGGCCCCCTTCTTCACATGAAGGGGGCTTGATACAGGGTATGGATGCATCTGTGGTGATAGGAAACACTGGGGCCCTGCTAGGAGCTGCCTACAACACAGCTGAGGGAGATGAGGCACCCAAATGCCAAGGGCTTGACCTGAATCTTCCTCAGTAACAAAGAACCAGGGAACCTGGTAATCTGATCCCAGACCTGTGCAGCTAATCTCCAAACCCGGAATGGGCAACCGTATTTGCATAGGAGCTTTTAACCTGTAGCCCACATTGTGAGGCAGAGTCTAGACTACTCTGATTTCAAAGAGCATGAGGCTGCCTGCGGTGATGCTGATGCTGACCTGGTGGGTCTAGGGTGGGGCTAGAGAGCCATGTCTGCAAGGTTTAGATAGTGGGGATACCACCATATTCCCACAGTAGCACACACCCAAAGGGCAACTCCAGGCTACGACATAAACAGTGTTTTCTGTTTCTGATCTGTTCCTGAATTGGTGAAATGGACCAATCATTTGTACTTCAGTATTTTTTAATTCTCTCTGTGTGTGTGTGTGTGTGTGTGTGTGTGTGTGTGTTTATCTGTACCCACAGTACCCTTGCAGGTCTGAGGTGTTGGATATGTCCGAAGCTGGAGTGATAGGTAATTTTGCACCACCCAGTGTGGGTGCTAGAAACTGAACTTGAGTTCTCTGGAATGCAGTCAATGCTCTTAGCTGCTGAGCCTTCTCTCCAGCCCCCAGGTTCCTATTTTTCATATGTACATCCATTTCTATCCAATATTCAACAGTTGACCTCTCCATAACAGGTCATCCTAATTATTAAACCCTTTGTTTTATTTTAGTACAATGTAATAGCTATACTTAGTAAACATAGTAGCTATTCTTGCAGGTTTGACTTAAGTGTGACATCCAGTGGAAAGGCCTGCCCTCCCGAAAAACAAAAACAAACAAAATCCCACAACTGCCCTAGAGTCTCAGCCCAGGATGCTTTTGTCTCCTTGCCTGTGTGCTTGTAAATTGCTCTTTAATTGCTCACTGCCAGTGACCGTGAATTGCCGGCCTTCTGTGAATTTATGAAAGACATTCTTTCCCCAAGACGCCATGCTTTCATCTACTGGGAGACAATTACAGTGGCTGTTGCTGCTGCTGGCTTTGAAGTCGCCCAGCACGCTTTGCCTTTCTCCTTGTTTGCTTTCCACATGGGATGACAGCTCCCAGGGCTGTGATTGTCTGCTCTGTCTTTGGATCCCTGGAACCCCACACACCTAAGAGGTTGAACGCAGGCCAAAGAACATTGAATGAATAACTTCATCATAGATAACATTAGAAAGTTTAAAAAGTCCCAAAAGAAAACAAGACAAAATGAAGAGATCACTTAATTCCTTCAGTCTTTTTTTCCACGCATCAATTCTCATGTTGCCCACTCTTACATATGCACCCTGATATGTAATGTGTCCTTTCCCTTTGGATGACAGCTGCCTGCCATTTATTGATGCCTACTAAATGTTTGGAAAGATTCATTATAGTAAGCCTCATTTGCTACTGTCAGCTTCCGGGACCTTAGAGGCTAGGTAAGGGGAGAGACACCTTATGGCTGAGAAGGCATAGCTGCTGCACAGTTCAATGTTTTGAAATTGCTCTTGGCATCTTCAGTATGAAGCAAGGGGATAGCTGGTCCCAGCCTTGTCATAGCATAGGGGTGGAGATGCCCCATAGGGACCTGTCTGGTTCTGAGACCCTTTGAGAGCCAAGACAGTTCTCTCTGTCTTTCTGTCTCTGACTCGTGTGCGTGTATCTCTGTTCATACATGTACAGGTACACATATATGTGTGTGTGCATGTGGAAGGCAGAGCTCATCCTCAGGAGCCATGCGTCATTTAGAATTCTTTCTTTTATAAACTTTATTTCTAAGAAATCATAAAAAAAAACAAAAAATGAAACAGAAAAACACACCAAACACCAGAATTAATTAGACCCAAAGTCTACATTTCAGTGAACTTCCATACAAAAGAAAAGTGGTGAAATGGACCAGGAAGGGCATCTGTCCATCATCTCCTTCAGCAGGAGAGCTCCAGGAGCTATTTAGCCAGAGTTGCAGGCATTTCTGTTTGTTTCTTGTTGAAATAGGAGCGGCGGGGCTGCGTCCCCAACACCCCGGCCGCTTGGCTAGCTCATGCCCAAAATAACAACACACAAACTGTATTCATTTAACTGCTTGACCCATTTCTATCTAGCCTCTTCTAGGCTAACTCTCGCACCTGGACTAGCCCATTTCTA